>NC_054378.1:51683349-52283349 GCF_017654675.1 Xenopus laevis
TTTGCGGTGCGTTTGGCAAAGGTGAAAGGGTCCAAAAAGACTGTTATTTGATTTTTGTTTTGACGAAGTGTACTGTGGAGAGAAATCAATAATGTCAGCAGAGTTCTCTCAGTCACACCACATTGCCACTACAGGCTTTATTCAGGAGGGCAGATGAACCAAACAAGCAAAAAATGTACTGCCAACACTTCTGACACCGACTGTTTATTAGACTCAGAAAACAGAGACTTGCAACACTTGAAATGACCACACTTAAAGAATGCTCTTCAGAAACATTTGTCAGGGTCACGGCCAGGAAAATTAGTGTTTATTCTAGTAGAAACTCTGTGATAAATTGACTTATCTATATGCTAACTGATTTTTTTTTTTCTTCCGTTCCTGTTCAATTTGTCGGGATATTGTAACAAGAGGACCATGTAAATATGCTGAATAGGAAAAATGAAAGTACTGTAAAGAATACAGTAGCTCAGAAAAGAGTTTTATGAATAAAGGGGATTTAAACTTGAAGTAAGGGGAACTATATAATAAAGTCAGCTTCTTTAGTAAAGACAGGTGAAAGCTTATTTACTATAGAAGTGCAAAGAATAAAAGAAAATAAACTGAGTTTTTATTAATCCACAATGTGTCATCTATTTTCAGAATTTCAGCATTATTGGACTCGCCATGAATCTGTGTTGAATGTTGATTCAAGGGGGGGATCACAGGTTTTTGCACTCTATTCTAGAGCACAAAGATATGCATGCAAAGTGGTGCCAAGTGCAGGGCAGGGTACAAATGTGCCAAAACATGGTGAATTGTGCAATTTTTTGCACATTGCCTTGCACTTGTAAATGACCCCTAATTGTTAGGGAAATGACACAGAAACAATGACACAACATGCTTCTATAGCAGAACCAAAGTAGGGCGTTTGAATGGGCAAAATTCTGTGGCCATTACCATACTTTGCGCTTTGGCTACAAATTCTAACCATTCCAACCAGTACGGTATGTTGTCTACAGAATATGAGACTAAGTTATGCCATATTAGTATTTCATGTGTATAAGAATGAGGATAATTAAATTTAAGTATATAGTTTGAATTATATTTAACAGAATAATGACAACCTAGCTGTCTACATCATAAGGATTGTACAATTTTTGGAGAAGAGCTGTTTGGCTTGTAATATACTTGCTGAGATGTTATCATCATTATCGTCATCACATATGTCTCAAGTCCCTCAAAATGTTCCAGACAAGATTATTTCTGACACCAGATGGTCTAGAGCATTTGTCACAGAACATGGACTAAAAGAAACAAGGGCTGCTGATTGGTCACAACTGAAGCCTTTGGAGACCTCCTTATGGGGGTATAAAAGGACCAACACTGGAGGATTGTTTTTGGAATGCTTATGTACAACGTGTGTCGTATGTGAGTGTCATTCCCCGCGCAAATAAACCTTATTTGATTTCTGTATCTCATAAGTTGTGGAGATTTCCTCTGTAAGTAAAGAGACTGGTTGCCTGACAAGAATTTACTTACTTCACATGCACAGGAATAGGCAATTGAGATGGAGCTGACTCCAGGCCCGGACTGTCAATATATGGATTCAGCCAAATGCCAGGACTGTTGTATGGTGCCATAGACAGTGACTATTTATCTGGCCTCTGGAGGGCTGTTTGGGCCTCTGGGTACTTAAAATACCAAGGTCTTTGTCTGGTTTGAGTGAGACTTGGGGACAGATTTATCAAAGTGTGAACTAGAGCTCACCACTGAATAACCACCAACGATTTGGATTAGTTCTTTTGGGATTTTTAGAAGTGTATTTATCGAATAGCAAACTCTAACTTTCACTCATTGATAAATACACTTATAAATCCCATTTGAATTAATAGAAAGTGGATGAGTTTTTCAACAGTGGTCTCTAATTTCACACTTATAAATCTGCCCCTAAAATTAACAAGATTCATTTCAAATTATCTACATTGAAAATAAAATTTCAGCGTGATTTAAGGCAAGCGTGTAGCAGATGTAAATATATGGTGTAAAAAAGAGGCAATAGCTTCATATATAGTATTTCCCCCTCCCACATGGTATAGAATAATGGCACATTTTAGATGTTATGATGCAATTAGAAGTAACACAGCTTTCTGTATATAAAGGCAATGCACAGTGTTAATTCATACTGTAGGTATGGGCAGTCATAGAGCATTATAAATATACCAATTGCATCAACTATTACACTCGTTTTTTGTTGTAAAATGTTATTCAAGACTTAAGTTATGGTATAAAAGACTTAATAAATATGCATCTAAAATAAACTCTGCTCCATTCACTGATTTGTTTAGTCAATTTTTAGCTTTCCCTGGCTCAGTCAATTGCTTTCTCCCCTACTCATTACATCTATCTCTTTGATACCACCCATACCAGGTCATCAGTGCCAATGATAATGCAGGAGTTTACAAATAAAAGTATAAGTACATTTTCCTGCATTGCTTTTAGGCTGCCCAAATTGATTGCTCACTCTAAAAATCAAGCATGCTCATAAAATGATACCTAAATGCACATAATTTTGTGAGCAGTCAAGATAGGCAGTTTGTAAGCAAAACTAGAAAATGTATTTATTATTTTTCTGCATTCTTAATAGCACTGGTCAGGCAAACAGGGAGAGAAAAGAAACTGGTTATAACAGTGGCAAGAGCAAGCTGAAATATACAGTGATATATAATTTGTGATCCAACCAAGTAGCTGCAAATAGTGAAGACTACAATTAAAATGGTTCAGGGCTTCATACCACAGTTAATTTAATAGATAGCTACCAGGGATGTAGCGAACGTCGGAAAAAAAGTTCGCGAACATATTCGCGAACTTGCGCAAAAATGCGAGCGGTTCGCGAACGGTTCGCGAACCCCATAGACTTCAATGGGAAGGCGAACTTTAACATCTAGAAAAGACATTTCTGGCCAGAAAAATGATTTTAAAGTTGTTTAAAGGGTGCAACGACCTGGACAGTGGCATGCCAGAGGGGGATCAAGGGCAAAAATGTATCTGAAAAATCTGCCTGTGTGTGCTTGGAAGAGATAGTGTAGGGGGAGAGCTGTTAGTGATTTCAGGGACAGATGATAGTAAGTTTGCTGGCTAGTAATCTGCTTGATACTGCTCTGTATTGGAGGGACAGAAGTCTGCAGGGATTTGAGGGACATTTTAGCTTAGGTAGCTTTGCTGGCTAGTAATCTACTGTTCTCTTTAAACAACTGCCATACGTTGACCTTGTAGGCATTGTTTGCCCAGTTTTTTTGGACGCAGCCACTGAAGCACAGTTGCCATAAAAAATATGCCATATAAATGCTGAAAATAGTAATTTTTCGCCATACGTTGACCTTGTATACATTGTTTGCCCAGTTTTTTTGGTTGCAGCCACTGAAGCACAGTTGCCAGAAAAAATATGCCATATAAATGCTGAAAATATAAATTTTTTTGGTTGCAGCCACTGAAGCACAGAGGCCAGAAAAATTATGCCATATAAATGCTGAAAATATAAATTTTTTTGGTTGCAGCCACTGAAGCACAGAGGCCAGAAAAATTATGCCATATAAATGCAGAAAATATGCATTTTTTTGGTCGCAGCCACTGAAGCACAGTTGCCAGAAAAATTATGCCATATAAATGCTGAAAATATAAATTTTTTTGGTTGCAGCCACTGAAGCACAGAGGCCAGAAAAATTATGCCATATAAATGCTGAAAATATGCATTTTTTTGGTCGCAGCCACTGAAGCACAGTTGCCAGAAAAATTATGCCATATAAATGCTGAAAATATGCATTTTTTTGGTTGCAGCCACTGAAGCACAGAGGCCAGAAAAATTATGCCATATAAATGCAGAAAATATGCATTTTTTTGGACGCAGCCACTGAAGCACAGTTGCCAGAAAAAATATGCCATATAAATGCTGAAAATAGTCATTTTTTGCCATACGTTGACCTTGTAGACATTGTTTGCCCAGTTTTTTTGGTTGCAGCCACTGAAGCACAGAGGCCAGAAAAAATTAAACCAGTAGGGTTTGCACCCTAGTTTGTAACGGTGGCGGAGGGAGGAGGAGGACGCTAAAGGACAGCTGTGTGTGGAGTCATGAGGCTTGAAGAGAAGGACAGCTGCATAGAAGTCAGAACAAGTCTTCCGGCGTGCAGTAACCCTCCGAGATCCACCCCTCATTCATTTTAATAAAGGTCAGGTAATCGACACTTTTGTGACCTAGGCGAGTTCTCTTCTCAGTTACAATCCCTCCTGCTGCACTGAAGGTCCTTTCTGAGAGCACACTTGAGGCTGGGCAAGACAAGAGGTTCATGGCAAATTGTGACAGCTCTGGCCACAGATCAAGCCTGCGCACCCAGTAGTCCAGGGGTTCATCGCTCCTCAGAGTGTCGATATCTGCAGTTAATGCCAGGTAGTCCGCTACCTGCCGGTCGAGGCGTTCTTTGAGGGTGGATCCAGAAGGGTTGTGGCGCTGCCTTGGACAGAAAAACATTTGCATGTCTGACGTTACAGACTGGCCAAAGGGCTTTGTCCTTGCAGGTGTGCTCGTGGCAGGATTACTGGCACCTCTGCCCCTGGAATGTTGATGAGTTCCTGAAGTGACATCACCCTTAAAAGCATTGTACAACATGTTTTGCAGGCTGGTTTGTAAATGCCGCATCTTTTCGGACTTGTGGTATGTTGGTAACATTTCTGACACTTTATGCTTGTACCGAGGGTCTAGTAGCGTTGCGACCCAGTACAGGTCCTTCTCCTTAAGCCTCTTGATACGGGGGTCCTTCAACAGGCATGACAGCATGAAAGACCCCATTCTCACAAGGTTGGATGCAGAGCTATCCATCTCCGCTTCCTCATTATCAAGGACTGCATCATCCACGGTCTCCTCCCCCCAGCCACGTACAAGACCAGGGGTCCCCAAAAGGTCACCACTAGCCCCCTGGGAAGCCTGCTCCTGTTGGTCCTCCTCCTCCTCCTCCACAAAGCCACCTTCCTCCTCTGACTCCACTTCTGGCACCTTCTCCCTGCGTTGCAGCAGGTGCCTGGGTTCGTTCTGGTGATTCCGACCAGAAATCGTGCGCTTCCAGCTCCTCGTCACGCTGGTCTACAGCCTCATCTGTCACTCGTCGCACGGCACGCTCCAGGAAGAAAGCGAAGGGTATTAGGTCGCTGATGGTGCCTTCGGTGCGACTGACCATATTTGTCACCTCTTCAAAAGGTCGCATGAGCCTGCAGGCATCGCGCATAAGCACCCAGTAACGGGGGAAAAAAATCCCCAGCTGTGCAGATCCAGTCCTACCACCCAGTTCAAAAAGGTACTCGTTGACGGCCCTTTGTTGTTGCAGCAGACGTTCCAACATAAGGAGCGTTGAATTCCAGCGAGTCTGGCTGTCAGAAATCAAACGCCTGACTGGCATGTTGTAGCGCTGCTGAATGTCAGCAAGGCGTGCCATGGCTGTGTAGGAACGTCTGAAATGGGCCGACACCTTTCTGGACTGGGTGAGAACGTCCTGGAATCCTGGGTACTTGGAGACAAAACGTTGGACTATTAAATTTAACACATGTGCCATGCAGGGCACATGTGTTAAATTGCCTAGTCTCAACGCTGCCAACAGATTGCTTCCATTGTCACACACCACTTTTCCGATCTGCAGTTGGTGTGGGGTCAGCCACCGATCGGCCTGTGACTGCAGAGATGACAGGAGTACAGATCCGGTATGGTTTTTGCTTTCCAGGCACGTCATCCCCAAGACAGCGTGACAACGGCGTACCTGGCACGTCGAATAGCCTAGGGGGAGCTGGGGGTGCACAGGTGTGGAGGAGGAGAAGGAGGACCCAGCAGCAGAGTAAGAAGAAGACGAGGTAGAGAGCGATGGAGGAGTAGAGGTGGTGGCAGAACCGCGTGCAATCCGTGGCGGTGACACCAACTCCACTGTTGTTGTTGAGCTACCCATTCCCTGCTTCCCAGCCATTACCAAGTTCACCCAGTGGGCAGTGTAGGTGACATACCTGCCCTGACCATGCTTGGAGGACCATGCGTCAGTAGTCATATGGACCTTTGGCCCAACACTAAGTGACAGAGATGCGGTAACTTGGCTCTGCACATGTTGGTACAGGTGTGGTATTCCCTTTTAGAAAAAAAATTGCGGCTGGGTACCTTCCACTGCGGTGTCCCAATTGCTACAAATTTGCGGAAGGCCTCAGAGTCCACCAGCTGGTATGGTAAAAGCTGGCGGGCTAAGAGTGCAGACAA
Source organism: Xenopus laevis (assembly GCF_017654675.1). Lineage (NCBI taxonomy): Eukaryota > Metazoa > Chordata > Amphibia > Anura > Pipidae > Xenopus > Xenopus laevis. Next base: position 51,689,609 of record NC_054378.1, read on the forward strand.
GCCAGCTGTCAGACGCCGGGCAAGGGGGTGACAGTCAGACATTGGCTTCTTACGCTCAAACATGGCCTTCACAGAAACTTGGCTGGTGGCAGATGACTGGGAATGGGAACAGGTGGTCAAGGTGGAAGGCGGAGTGGAGGGTGGTTCAGACGGGTCAAGGAGAGCAGAGGTAGAGCAGTAAGATGCTGGACCAGAAGGAGTGTGGCTTTTAGTTTGCCTGTTGCCTTTGAGGTGTTGCTCCCAAAGTGCTTTGTGCTTGCCGCTCCTGTGCCTTCGCATAGAAGTTGTACCTATGTGGCTGTTGGGCTTACCAAGGCTCAGTTTCTGACTGCACTCATTGCAAATTAAAATGCTTTTGTCAGAGGCACACACATTAAAAAAATCCCACACTGCTGACTTTTTGGAAGTGTGCGATCTGGCGGTAACAGTAGAAGTTGGCGGCATTGGCGGCAATGGCGGGTGCGTTGGCCGGCTGAACACAGGTGCCGATACATGTTGTTGCCCTACTGATCCCTGCGGGCTGTCCTCCCTGCTTCTTCTAAGTCTTATTCTCCTACTGCCTCTCTGACTCTCCGTCTCTCCATCTGAACTACCCTCCTCTTGCTCTCTTCTACTAGGCACCCACAAAACATCAATCTCCTCATCATCATTCTCCTCAGATGCATCAATTTCTTCTGACACATCACAGAAGGAAGCAGCAGCGGGGACCTCCTCCTCATCACTCATTATGTCCATCTCTGTCGTGTTCTCTGCCAGAATTAAATCTGGTGTAAGGTCCTCATCTCCTTCATCTTCTTCTGGCAATAATGGTTGCGCATTACTCAGTTCAAGAAACTCATGGGAAAATAACTCCTCTGACCCCAGTGAAGAAGGGGCACCGGTGGTGGAGGAAGTGTTACGTGGGGTGGCCATAGCAGTGGAGGATGAGGAGGATGTTGTGGTAAAGTTAGAAACGGTAGAGGATGGGGTGTGCTGTGTAAGCCAGTCAACTACCTCTTCAGCATTTTGGGAGTTCAGGGTCATTGGCTTTTTAAAACTGGGCAATTTGCTAGGGCCACAGGATTGCATAGCAGCACGGCCCCTAGCACGGCCTCTGCGTGGCGGCCTGCCTTTGCCTGGCATTATTTTTAAAAAAACAACAACAACAACAAAAACTCAGTTGGTTTTTCTGGAAACGATAATACACACAGCTAGATGGCGGGTTGAAGAAAACAGTGTGCAAATAATGCCTACAAGGTCAACGTATACACTACTACAGCGGTGGATACGGATTACGTAAAATATATGAATGCTGCTTGAAAAAAAGTAACTCAAGTGGTTTTTCTAGAGACGATAATATTATCAATATTTAGACAAAATGTGAACAAGCTCACACAGCTAGATGGCGGGTTGAAGAAAACAGTGTGCAAATAATGCCTACAAGGTCAACGTATACACTACTACAGCGGTGGATACGGATTACGTAAAATATATGAATGCTGCTTGAAAAAAAGTAACTCAAGTGGTTTTTCTAGAGACGATAATATTATCAATATTTAGACAAAATGTGAACAAGCTCACACAGCTAGATGGCGGGTTGAAGAAAACAGTGTGCAAATAATGCCTACAAGGTCAACGTATACACTACTACAGCGGTGGATACGGATTACGTAAAATATATGAATGCTGCTTGAAAAAAAGTAACTCAAGTGGTTTTTCTAGAGACGATAATATTATCAATATTTAGACAAAATGTGAACAAGCTCACACAGCTAGATGGCGGGTTGAAGAAAACAGTGTGCAAATAATGCCTACAAGGTCAACGTATACACTACTACAGCGGTGGATACGGATTACGTAAAATATATGAATGCTGCTTGAAAAAAAGTAACTCAAGTGGTTTTTCTAGAGACGATAATATTATCAATATTTAGACAAAATGTGAACAAGCTCACACAGCTAGATGGCGGGTTGAAGAAAACAGTGTGCAAATAATGCCTACAAGGTCAACGTATACACTACTACAGCGGTGGATACGGATTACGTAAAATATATGAATGCTGCTTGAAAAAAGTCACTCAAGTGGTTTTTCTAGAGACGATAATATTATCAATATTTAGACAAAATGTGAACAAGCTCACACAGCTAGATGGCGGGTTGAAGAAAACAGTGTGCAAATAATGCCTACAAGGTCAACGTATACACTACTACAGCGGTGGATACGGATTACGTAAAATATATGAATGCTGCTTGAAAAAAAGTAACTCAAGTGGTTTTTCTAGAGACGATAATATTATCAATATTTAGACAAAATGTGAACAAGCTCACACAGCTAGATGGCGGGTTGAAGAAAACAGTGTGCAAATAATGCCTACAAGGTCAACGTATACACTACTACAGCGGTGGATACGGATTACGTAAAATATATGAATGCTGCTTGAAAAAAGTCACTCAAGTGGTTTTTCTAGAGACGATAATATTATCAATATTTAGACAAAATGTGAACAAGCTCACACAGCTAGATGGCGGGTTGAAGAAAACAGTGTGCAAATAATGCCTACAAGGTCAACGTATACACTACTACAGCGGTGGATACGGATTACGTAAAATATATGAATGCTGCTTGAAAAAAAGTAACTCAAGTGGTTTTTCTAGAGACGATAATATTATCAATATTTAGACAAAATGTGAACAAGCTCACACAGCTAGATGGCGGGTTGAAGAAAACAGTGTGCAAATAATGCCTACAAGGTCAACGTATACACTACTACAGCGGTGGATACGGATTACGTAAAATATATGAATGCTGCTTGAAAAAAAGTAACTCAAGTGGTTTTTCTAGAGACGATAATATTATCAATATTTAGACAAAATGTGAACAAGCTCACACAGCTAGATGGCGGGTTGAAGAAAACAGTGTGCAAATAATGCCTACAAGGTCAACGTATACACTACTACAGCGGTGGATACGGATTACGTAAAATATATGAATGCTGCTTGAAAAAAAGTAACTCAAGTGGTTTTTCTAGAGACGATAATATTATCAATATTTAGACAAAATGTGAACAAGCTCACACAGCTAGATGGCGGGTTGAAGAAAACAGTGTGCAAATAATGCCTACAAGGTCAACGTATACACTACTACAGCGGTGGATACGGATTACGTAAAATATATGAATGCTGCTTGAAAAAAAGTAACTCAAGTGGTTTTTCTAGAGACGATAATATTATCAATATTTAGACAAAATGTGAACAAGCTCACACAGCTAGATGGCGGGTTGAAGAAAACAGTGTGCAAATAATGCCTACAAGGTCAACGTATACACTACTACAGCGGTGGATACGGATTACGTAAAATATATGAATGCTGCTTGAAAAAAGTCACTCCGGTGTTTTTTCTGGAGACGGTAATATTATGGATATTTAGACAGAATGTGAACAAGGTCACACAGCTAGATGGCGGGTTGAAGAAAACAGTGTGCAAATAATGCCTACAGGGCAAATAATGCCTAAAAGGTCAACTTATACACTACTACAGCGGTAGTAAAATAAAAAAAGTAAAATAAAAAAAAAATGAATATTAAAAAAAAAAATTAAAGTTGGTGCTGCTGAACTACTAGGAGCAGCAGATTAGCACACCAGTCCCACTCCCCAACACTGCTAGACTAATAGCACTGGGCTCTTATAGTAGTAGTAGTAGTAGTAGTAAAACAACAAAAAAATAAATAAAAGCAGTCCTTACAAGGACTACTGTTATTGCAGCAGTCAGCAGATGAGATCAGAAGCAGGACAGCTGCCCACTGCAGCTACATACAGAGCACTGCAGTAGAAGGTAGATTACTAGCCAGCAAAGCTACCTAAGCTTAAATGTCCCTCAAACCCCTGCAGACTTCTGTCCCTCCAATAACAGAGCAGTATCAAAACGATTACTAGCCAGCAAACTTTCAACTGTCCCTGAAATCACTAACAGGCAGCAGCTCTCTCCCTACACTATCTCTTCAGCACACACAGGCAGAGTGAAAAAACGCTGCAGGGCTTCGGTTTTTATAGGGAAGGGGAGTGGTCCAGGGGAGAGCTTCCTGATTGGCTGCCATGTACCTGCTGGTCTGGGGTGAGAGGGCAAAAAAAGCGCCAACAATGGCGAACCCAAAATGGCGAACGTCGCGCGACGTTCGCGAACTTCCGGCGAGCGCGAACAAGTTCGCGCGAACAAGTTCGCCGGCGAACAGTTCGCGACATCTCTAATAGCCACTGCAGTTACTGTATGTCCTCCTATTATTAGTTGGTAGGGAGGCTAAACTGTCACTTTTTTGGACCCTGGTCTACAGTTACAGAAAACTGGATGAGAAGGAAGTAGGGGAAGGGGCATCAATAAAATAAGCTGTAAATTATGAAAAGTATAGTATTAAGTAGAAAATATATTTTAAATAGGGATGGGCGAATTTTTTCGCCTTTTTTCGCGGCGGAAATGACGGCCATAGACTTGTATGATGGCGTGCATCAAAAAATTTTGACGCCCATAGACTTTGATGGGCGTCGGCGACATTTCGCCAGCGATGAATATTTGGCAAAACAAAACGGGTCAAATTCGCCCATCCCTAATTTTAAATATATTTTATGCTGCATTGCCTAAATCCACCTGCTCTCAGAACGAACACCATTATCTATACAATCCACTCTCTCAGATGAGAGCTCGCTATAAATATAGGTAGAGGAAGAAGTCAGACGAGACTGAACTGTATCTCCCTTGAAACAGTGGGTGTTGAATCAAATAATGACTTAATAGCACTGCAAGTGTTATCTCCAGAGTCCCAGGATGCCTTCAGAGTTATCCAAGGGGTTACACAAAGAATTTCCTGAAGCCATACCCACTTGCGTCTCTGTATTTGGTGATTGCCACTTGGGAACTACACCACAATGGAGCAGATGGCTGCACTTTCTAGATACCCTGTCTATTCGTCACTCCTAAGAGTGTGTTCTAACAAGATATGCTATTTACTGTCTACATCTAGTTGACAGGGTCCCTTTCTCTGACTTCACTAAGGAGATTCTTTTCTTTTGGGACATTAAACTTAATGTGACCTTATGCTTCATGCTTCCCAGAGAATCTACCCCCTCCTGAAGTGGAGACCAAAGAGGAAGATTCATGTGCCCCATTCCCTTATATAACCTAAGGACAGGAAAAACTCTACCTCTGTGCCCATGGGAAGACACCTCTCACCCAAGATGATCTGAACTTTGTTTCTGTTTCTTTTTTTGACTATTGGTGTATATTGGCAGTTAAACTGGGGGTAAAAATATCTTTTGGAGTCAGTTTAGCTTTCAGTCACTGACCCTTGAACCAAAACCAAATTGACAGTGAGGCTTCAATATAGTTTTATTGTTGTTTTCTGTTCAAGTCATAGGCCATATTCTGTGAAGGTTTTCACACATAAAAGTCTGTTATATGGTATAGTCCTAAATCTAAAGCAATTTAAATACTATTTCTGTCTTGCTACTGTATATGCTATAGTCCTTCAGTGTGGGTCCTGAATGAGGGACTTCCATGTGTCACTTATATATCACCCCCTTGTACTCAGTGCCAGCATTATGATAAGTTGTGCCTGTAAGCAAGAAGTGCAACGCAGGCGGAAATGTGGGCAAAAAAACCCACTGAAATTTCGTACACAAACGTGGAAGTTGGCACTGACCATTAAAAATTTTTTTTTTTAATTAAATTAGATCTTTTTTTTATCAATAAGAAAATTCTACCCAAAATAAACTGGGCTGACAGCAGCAATATATTTAATTTAGAGCTGCACCTGCACTTTAAACTGATTACAATTTTAGAGACCAGGCTGTGGGTTATACAATTAACAATAAAAGCACAAATGCAGCTTTTTTGGAATGGCACAAAACAGAGCAGTCTCCTTTGATACTATTTACACGTGGTTCCTCTTCACTGTGAAATACAGATGTATGAATGGAATTCATTTAGGATATTAAACAGTAACCTTTCTCTGAACATCACAAAACAGAAAAAGAGCACAATGCTCTGATACAATCTTTGTGCTTTTTTTTTAATAACTTACCTTTAAACTAAATCCAGAATGTCAAATGGCAAATTAATGTTTATTTTTTTTTTAGTAAACCAATTAACATTTCCACACTTATTCTTTCTTTTCTATAATGAAAATTGTTCATGTGACATATAAAGCATGTTCCTTTGGTTATGACAATCTGAAAACATGCTTCATTTCAAACCTAGTTAATTTGTATATCTGTAGCGCTTTTTTTTCCCCCTTTCCCAGTGACTGCAATGGTCCAATGCATTTACATATATTTAATGTATATTCTTTTTAACATAAGATGTCCAGTCTTGTTCTGTCCATTTAATGTGATAAAGGTTCAGTTGCTGCAATGATTTGTGATGTGATGTTGCTGCCCAGGCATCACTCGGAGTTGTTTAAATTGCCAATCATGAATCTTGCTTTCTATCGGCTGTCAGGTTGGTTTGGATAATCAACGTGGATGTGGGGTTCAGTCCTTTCACTTTATGGTGCATTCTTCGACATTCTCCTTAGTGAAAGAGGGAAAAGAAAAATCACATTATTCTAATGAGAATGCAAATGAAAGAAAAGCTGTATGAAATGGCTATAGATGAGTTGCTTGTCAAAAATGTTTTAGTTTAGAGTAAAAAACGAGCGCTTGCTCAACAAGGTAATGCACTAGATGGAGTCATTTTTGGAGTAATGGCACATAGCCAAACACAAAGACAGAGTGTCTTTATTGGAATGTCTGTTGTTAGTGCTTCTTCATCATAATGTTTAACTGCCTTGATGCCGAATGATTTAGCAATTTAATGTGCCATTCTCTGTGCAAATAAGTCTACATGGACTGACCTAACCTTTCTAACAGGGAAAGTGGCAAGATATAATGAATAGGATCACGACCCTGCTTAGTTCAAATAGTTATACAGCCAGGACTAAAAACCATCTATAACACAGCTGCTTCAGAACATCTTGGATAGTGAGACACCAACTAATACTATGATGCTTGCATTCCCAATATATAACAGAAGGCAAAATTAATGAAAAACACTGGACAGAAAAGTCTTCCTTTCGAGAGATTTTGCACATTTTCTAGCACAGTGCAAAATCTGCCGTTGTCAGCAGATAAAATGATCTATCAACGTATAAATGGTTTGATCTTGTTTATTATTATTATCATTATTATTAATATTAAAAATAAACATTTTACAGAAGGAAAATCTTTAGGTTAAGACAGATAATTGTAATCCAATTGCATTTTGATCATAAAAATAACTTAGCGGTTCATGGCTTCTTGTAAAATAAACACCTTTTGACTTTTTCCTTTGACTGGGAAATTGAAAATGACTTAAGTGTTTCACATGCCTCAGAACTGTAAATCATAAAATAATGTAGAGCTGTTTCTCCATCTTGATTCAGGAAGTGATCTAAACTGTAGGTTTTCTCTGATGTATGCACTGGGATCATGAATAGACAATGAAATTATCCTCTGAAGTATACCAAAGGCAGAACAAAGCTCTGCTCTAATTAGATAAAGATTGTATATGTGCACATGCCAACCGTGGCACCTGCTGATTCGTTTAAAGAGCTATACTAACATGTTTGTGTATTGAAGTTTGCAAATATCATACAGGAGAAAGATGTCTTTTTTGTGAGATTACTAAGCAGCAAGACAAAATGCTGTCTAAAGGGAATTTTGGAGGTTTGCAGTATTTTTTCCTAATACATTTGTGTCAAACTCTCAAAAATATGGCAAATTATCTCATGCTGTACAGACACATTTTGTAATCTTGCCAATTTTAGTGTATGTCAAGATTTTAATATTTTATTTGTAGCAGTATACTACAGTATAATATACTACAAATAGACTGTGGCTTTGGATTCTACAAGTGGTCAGCAATTGCATTGTGGGTGAGTATAGACAAATTAGACTATACTAAAGTATGGGCTGTGCATCTGAGCACCAAAATTTCTTTCTAAAATAACTACTGTGCAGTGAGCGAATTTTTACACCAGGCATGGATTCATAGTGAAATTCACCATCTGCAAATTTTTTTGGTGAAACTTCGGCAATAAATTGCCATGAAAAATTTCACTGTGACAAAAAGTCAAAATTGTTGCTGAGACAAAAAGGCGCTATGCGAAAAAACGCCCATTGAATTTAATGCATTTTGAGTGAGTAAAAATTTTTGCGCGCAAAAAAAAATGTTGCCACCCATTGACTTCATGAATTTTTTGACGAAGCAAAATGGGACAGATTCGCTCATCACTAGGGATATATTATTTTGCTTATTCATGTCCTACATTATTGTAAACAATTGTAATTATGTAACATGTAATACTACCTGTACCATCAATTGCATTTGGTCATTATATATAAGAAATGATATGACATTTCAGTAATTCTGCAAATCCTCAAGAACAACAACATTTTACTCACAGATGTGCAGTAAAATGGTAGTGTTTTTTTAAACTGTTGTTTTTGGGCATCTCGCATACTATGTTGTTCCTGGTCACTTCTATGACGTTCAGTTAAAGTAGAATTCAACCCTTACCTAAATAAACCCTACCCCCCTACCCTGTGTAGACCCCCCTCCCTCCTCCCCTCAGTCTAGCTGCTACCCTGGGGAAATGCCCTTAACTTTTTACTTACCCATCGGTGCAGATTCAGGAATGCAAGTCAGTCAAGAAGTGGTACATAAAATAGTGATCTTTTATTTTTAATGAACCTGCGGATTTCTGAATAAAGGGTTTTTCTGTAAATAAGGTCACATACATTGTCTACTTAAAATATTAAATAAACTCAGTTGGTTTGTTTTGTCACCAATATGAATTCATGCAATTTAATTACTATCTAAGTACAAGGTCCTGTTTTATTATTACAGAGAAAAAATAAATCAGTCAAAGAATATGAATGCTTATCTTAAAATAGCTTTCTGTAATTCAGAGCTTTCTGGATTATGAGTTTTCCGATATTAGATCCCATAACTCTACTCCCACTTCCACTTTTTTTTAAATTGTGTTGTGCCTGCTCTAAATAAATACAGGGGAACTCCTGTGATCTAATCTTTTGCATTGAAGTGAGATACATTTGCAAAGCATTTCTACATTCATCTCACAGATGTTTTATTTTACAGATAGTAAATATTTTATAATGATAATATGATACAGCCACTCACATCCTTCTATCACTGTAGGGTATCATTTTAGGGATGCAAGTTTAATTCAGGGAAATATGAATGAAAACATTATCAAGGCAGTAGAAGCCTACGGTCTAAGAAGACTTAGGGGCAAATTTACTTACCTCCAAATATCCGCCAACGTTGTCTTCGCCGCACTTTGCCAGACGTAGATTTGTCAGGACATCGCAAATTCACGAAGATCCGAAGTTCCGCACAAGATACCGATCATTTCCAAAGTTACGTTAGCGAAGTTACGATGAGCGGTCCGAAGTTGCGCTAGCGAAGGCTAATTTGCATATGGCGCCAAATTTGAATTTCAGTGGACGTGTATGCAGCAGCGCCAGCGTTTTTTGGGACTTAGAAAAAATTTCAACTATTTTGGGACTTTTTTTTTTTAAAACTCCTATCTACTCTATTGCACTTCGCCTGCTCTAACCTGGTGACGTAAACTCTGGTGAAGGAAGTCACGTTTAGAAAAAGACCAATATTAGTAAATTTGTGTATTTTTCCCCCTTCGCCAGAGTGCAACTTCGCCAGCATTAGGGTCAGCATCACTGACGAATTTCCGCCAGGGTGACTGATAGTAAATTTGCGAAGCTGCAAAATGACTTGACGCTGGTGAATTTTCGCCAGCGTTAGTCACTTCGCCCTTTATTAAATTTGCCCCTAAAAGTAACATATAAATATGAGGACCTTAATATTCACATTAGAATAACCACAACACCTAAAAGTGGTGCTAAGGTGTTCATTTTAAGGGAACCTAGAGACCATTCAATTTCCAGATGAATATAGCATTGACTGTGCCTGGTAGCAATATAATCATTAGAGACAGGGGAGGCTTTTAGGTGTTGCCCATTGGCACTACCCATCCCCTAACGTGTGTGTCATTCAATTGATTTCAGTTGTGTTAAAAAAGTTCTTTGTTATCTGGAAAAGTATATTATAAGACAGTCCAACTTTTGGAATCAATCAAATAAAAAGATTAGGGAGACTTAAACACATGCACAAATTAAACACGGGGCAATATATTCTCTACAAAAAATGAGAAAATGCACAATTTATTTCTTGGTGTGATATAATTTTTAAAATATTTTAAATATAATTTTCCATGAAATAACATTTCCCAAATAAAGATAATTACTATTTATTATTATATAAGTTTATGCATTGTCTGTCGGGTTGATGACACCAATCATTGTAGTTGTTGCACGCACACTTTCAGTTTTTGTTTTTTTTTAAAAAAAAATAAAACATTTATTTGAGAAATAGTTACTTTTATTTGCAATCCCTGATTTAAAATATAGTCTACTTGTTTAGACGTAGCAGAGAAAAATCCAAGGGTAATCCTCTGCAATTTAAGGCTAAAATGACAATGATTATGCATTGTTTCTGACCTACATATCCTTGCTTATTCTCGCAGCATTTGTCCTTTTAAAAGAACCAATATGTTTGTGTAACTGATGTGAAACAGGCTTGACTCCGAAAAGATTTAAGTTAATGTGTAGCTAAGCATTCGGAGGGTAGCGCATCTGCACAGTGTACATTAAGGGTCTTGACTGAAGAACAGCTAGTCATGTATGATATCAAGCAAGCAAATGTGACGTGATGCTCACATACACTTGAGAATAATTCAACGTGCCATCTAGTTCAGTGGCTAGAGAGAGGCAATAAACACAGTTGTCAGAAATGAGAAAGAATTCACGGCTATACTTAGACAGAAGAGTAGAAAAGAATTAGAACCAGTCATCAGGTCCTAATAAAAGTGTTAATTAGGACATCACATAATTTATAGGTAAAATATAATGCTGATGAGACCAACTGGTGACATTCAAGTAATTAACCACACATTTTAACAAAAAGTCACACTAAATTCTAATGATTTAACTATCTGTAGTGATTCACAGGATGGCATAATGCATAGAAGTGAAAGACCCACTCTAAAGGTTAGCTAATAGATTGTGGTAATAGATTGTGGGCTGCTTCTAGCAGCTGATCAACACCACAGCGTGGGTTAGACTGAGAGCTGGCAATTTCTTTCTGTTTTTCGTGTACAAATTGTAGCCAAATTTTGCCTATAGCTGCCATTCAGCCTTTAAAACAGGGAATGATTTACAGGTGTATGTTAATGGGCTGGTGATTAAAAGCTCCTTGCTTTCTTACTAGAGTTAGGGCTCTTACACACGGGCGCTTTTTGCTGCGCTTCCTGCATTCCGCTTCAGCCGCACTGCAGTGCAGGACTAAACACACTAAATTATTGTCAAGGGGCTGTACTTGCATGTAAGTGCCAAATGCAGGTGAGATGCAGCATGTTGCATTCCACCTGCATTTGGCGCTTACATGCGACAATAATTTAGTGTGTTTAGTCCTGCACTGCCCTGTGGCTGAATGGAAGAAATCGGAACACAGGGGATCACAGCAAAAAATGCCCGTGTGTGTAAGAACCCTTACTGTTGGCCTTACTACTTAGTCACACTGTTTTCTGGGGGACTTGATTTTTAAATGTACTACATACTTAGAATACTAATGGATAGTGTAGGGCTCATGTACAATGAGGGGTCTTGACGTGGCAAATGAGTTTACATATTTTGACCAAAGTGTGGTACTAACACCTAATTTTTGTAATAATTATTTTAAAGGCAAACTGGGCGCTAGCAGTTTTTCTCTTTCTCTTAGAATACAATAAGTTGAATCTATCACAGTCAATTTCTACAGGCTTGTTTTTACATATGTGTGAAAAAAAGAAGGGTGTTTGAGTATTATCTAAAGGGAAAAGCCACACAAGGTGTTCAAATACAATCTAACAAATTGTTAAAGGGCAACTAAAAAAAATGAATTAACTTTGGTTATTTAATTGGTCTTTAATTTTTACTAGAAAATCTAAATTTTTAGTCGGAAAAAAAGCCTCACATTTTTTGTCCGAATAAAAAAGTATTTCAACTCAGACCTGCCGAGTTCATGTAGAAGTCAATGGGAGACGTCCCAAAGATATCCTGATCTGCGATGGATTTTGTGTAATAATCCGAAGATTTCGTGGTTTTCAACCAATAATCTGAAAAAAAAAATTTTCGGCCATCAAATCCAAAAAATCGGTAAAATTTACATTTTTACATGATTTTATCGAGATTTTTTCCCGTACAGGAAATTTTCGAAAGATTTGTTGATAAATAGGGGGAAAAATCAGTGCGGATTTGGTTGGAGTATTTTTCTGAAAATTATGAGATATTTTTGGATTCTGAGAAATAATCTCCTAAAACTAGAAAAAGTAGATTGTAAAAGTTTGTGTTGTTTTCTCTGGTGAAAGAGTGCTTGTGAGGGGACATGATTACTCTTTACAAGTACATTAGATGACATTATAGACAGGTAGTGAGGGATTTTTTTTCTCATAGAAAAGATAAATGAACCAGCGGCCACAGTGAGGGAGGGCAAGTCTGACCCTGAGAGGCCACCTATTTAGACATGAGAAACTGAATTTTAATTTGAAGCAGCGTAGGTGGCATTTCACAGTGAGGGCCAGTGAGGGCAGAGAGGTTGTGGAATGTCGTGCCAGGTGATGATGTGATGGTAAATTCTATTAATGCCTTGGAGTCAGTGTATATGTTTAAAAAAAGTGAATAAAATCCATATAATAGCTTTTATTTCCATACTCGCAAATGCATTGGGAACAATGTACATTCTATTTCAAATCAAAACATGAAGAAAAATCACATTTGTGTTATTCCTTCACAGAAAGTGACGAAAAGGGAATATTAGGCTGTTAAAAAAATAGCAGTGTCTGCATTCTTCTTTACAAACTCAAAACATTCACTTTATAAACTGAAAAATTATTAAAAATGTTGCTTTCCTTTGAATCACTGAACTTATTTTAAGTTGTATATTTAGTTTCTGCTGCACATCTGTGTTGTATGGAGTCGACCAACTTCTGACACGTGTTACATACCACAATTCTACAATTCTTGATTTTGCCCCAGAAACAGCATTTTTGATGTCACCCCACAAGTTTTCTTTTGCATTCTTTTTGGTCTGGAACCAAGATGTTGCTGGTTTACTGGTGTGTTTGGGGTTGTTGTCTTGTTAAAACACCCAGTTAAAGTGCATTTAGTCGTAGGCATAAGGCAACATGACCTCTTCAAGTATTTTTATGTATTGAAATGGATCCATTATCCCTGGTATGTGATAAATAGGCCCAACAATATAGTATGAGAAACATAATTCAGTGTTTGAGGGTTATCTGACAAACTGTTTGCAGCCCCGTGAACCATAAAGAACAATCTTGCTTTCATCAGTCAACAAAATATTGAGCCATTTCTCTTCAGGCCAATCAATGTATTTTTGCCAAATAATAACCTCTTTAGCACATCCTTTTTTCAACAAATGTGTTAGGCACCACTGCTCTATTGCGGAACTTGCAGTCCGTCTTCGTTGCCTTCTTAAGGGCACACACATGCATAGTTTGCTGCGCAGTTATGCTCAGTGTTTCTGGAAGCATTGTATCACAAATCTTCAGATCTGATCTTCGGTTCTCGTATCGACGAACGATCTTTCCCTTCGGTACCTCACTAGGCTGGACGGATTTCAAGGCTTGACTCGGCGTGTTCTCTTTGGTTTCTTCGATTTCTTGCTTGGACGGACTCCCTTGGTAAAGACTCGGCTTTCCTCTGCTCATTGTGAGCTCTCTGATCTTGATTGTGTATCCTGCAACACTGCTCCTACTAACAATTTGTGCTATTAACCCTTGCCAGACTGTGTGTCATGCAGCACTTCTCTTACTAAAAGACTGAGCTATTAAACTCTTGCTGAACTATGCATCATGCAGCACTACTCCTGCTAAAAGACTGTGCTAACAAGGCTTGCTACACTGTGTATCCTGCAACACTGTTCCTGCTTAAAGCCTGTGCTAACAAGGCTTGCTACACTGTGTATCCTGCAACACTATTCCTGCTAAAGACTTTGCTATTACCCTTTGCTGACCTGTGTTACCCTGCAAGCCAATCCTACCATAGACTTATAGATATAGTTATTATTCCTGGGTTGGTTGTGCTTGATTTCTCTGCAAGAGATGGAGAAGTTACATCTGCGGACTTGTCTACACCTGTCTTCCCGCCAGGTCTCCTCTGTTCACTCCCAGTGGTAACCACTTACTTACCTTGAAGGCTAGGCTGTGGACACAATAAACTCCTCACTTTGAATTTATTTGCCTGTTGGAAGATTGCCTTCATTGAGTGCCTGCTCCAAAGGTTTTTTTCAGTTTATCCGCTCCCCGTGCTGAGGGCTCAGGGCGGTGCACCTGGGCCTCTTCCCTTGTGTGGTGAGTCATCAATTTCTACTTGTAGATCCTAAACTACAGATTTATTATTGCTTACTTACCTTGGTCTGGTCAGCCATTCCCGACTGGGTTGGTCGGTCCTCCTCTCATCCTCATTCTGTTCATACTTACCTCTGAAAGGGACCTCTGCATAATAAGTTATCATTAAGATCACACTTCCTACAGAGAATACTGCTGTATTTTACGTGCTGTGTCCACTGTTTTCTTCAGATACCCTAAGGTTTTTTCTCTCATCGTGTGAACACCTTAGAAACCAGAAGTTTGCCATTTTAAGGTACTTATACTTGTCAGGCTGCTTAACAAGGGATCCATAATTACCAAACATTAAAGATCTAACACAATGGGACTATGCTGGGGCTTCTTGTCGATAGCTTGGCTTCATATAGGCATTCTAATTGTAATAGTACTCAAAGGTAACTTTAGACCTTCTTTCATCTTTCTGGAGCGGAGTCTACCATTTTGCCATTTTGGCTATTCTTCTATCCATTAAAATGGTAGTTTTCCATTTTCTTTTATGTCTTTCAAGTTTTGGTTGCCATTTTAAAACATTTGAGCTCATTTTAGCTCAGCAGCCAAACATTTTCTGCACTTCTTTATGTTTCCCCCAATCAACTTTTTAATCGTTGCTGTTTTTCTGAACAATGTTTGGAACAGGTCATTTTACTCAGATTTTCAGAGAGAAATGCACTATAACCAGCATGCACAACATTTGCTGCCTTCCTTCCTTAAATAAGGGTCGTAATTGCCACTTGTTTTTTCACAGAATGAATACTTAATTGAACTCCACACTGCTATTATTTGGAACAAGCTATTGTTATAAGGAACAAGGCTGAATTAACGATTCAGTTAGACAGAATCAGCAGCATGCATGTCATGTTTGTTGTGTCCGTTGGTTTTCTACTAGTAAATTATTTGCTATGTAGAAATATAGTTTCTACCAAAAACAGTGATTAATCAGGTTAGTAATGTTTAGGGATGCATGAAATAGGTATCCAGGTTCAGTATTCAGCCAGGATTCAGACATTTTCAGCAGGATTGGATTCGGCCGAATCCTTGTGCCTGGCCGAATAAAACCAGAATTCTTAAAATCATGTGACTCTTTGTCACAAAACAAGGAAGTAAATTTTTTTTTTAGCTGCACGCTGCTCACGCGGATCTCTTTTTCCCTCTCCTCACTGATTTGAATATGCAAATTAGGGTTTGGATTAGGTAAGTATTTGCCCGAATCTTTCACAAAGGATTCAGAGGTTTGGTCAGAATCCAAAATAGTGGATTCGGTGCATCCCTAGTGATGTTGGACTGCAATTATTCTGAACACAGCTGTTAATACAGTATATATATAGTGAATAAAGTACCCCCTCTTGTAAAATATAAGGATATTATAAGTTACCAGGAGTTTCATGACCATATAAAAGCATGAGGCTGAAGGCCGAGTGCTTTTTATACAGGCCATGGAACTCCGAGGTAACTACTAATATCCTCATATTTCGCAATTGACATCAGAACTCACCATTTATAACTGATGACATCAGAACTCACCTTTTATAAGGATATCATTTACAAGATATTCATGGCTTTTGTGTATTATATAGTTATAGCTCCATATGTGGGTGTAGATAGAGTTCGGTATAAGTGTGTGTATATGTGCACTGGGGTTCATTTAGAGGGGTTGAACTGAATTAACTTTCATCTTTTTTTCAGGCCAAAATAACTATGTAGCCTTAAATAACACAGACACATATAAACAATGTTGATTTTGAGGAAATCAAATTGGAAGGTGTTTGTGCCCCTGCAAAGATGGATTATAATGTTTTATAAGGTTTAAATTGACATATCCTAATATTTATAATATCTCTGGATTTAATCTTGTACGCTGTTGCTTCATTCAAAAGTTATTGCAGCTGAAATGGCGGATGGTGGCTCTTTTGCAGCAAGTGTACTATGTTAGCCATACAACCCAGAAACCAGAAAATATAGGTTCTAGGTCTTTTATTTGGGTAATTTAGTAAATTATACAATGTGAGCTTTTCTGACTATTTACATCCCTGCTTCAGGCATGATATATACAACAACTGAAAAATCATGACTTTTATACAAACAAGCAGGCCCGGACTGGCAATCTGTGTCTTCTGGCAAATGCCAGAATGGCTGCTGTATGGTTCCATAGAAAGTTACCATATAGGGGGCTTTTTGGGCCTCTGTGTACTTGGAATGGCAGGGCCTATTTTGACTCCCAGTCCAGGCCTGCAAACAAGCATAGGGTAAATAAATTGTTTTCAATTTGACAAGTACTTTATGTGTAAACTCTATTCCCCTCTAGATATTGATCAGTCTCCCCCACCCAGGATCCCCCTCCAAAGGTTATTACAATTAACTCAAGTTGTGAGGCGACATCATTTACGAGGCAAGTGTAAAAAAAATATTTTCAAGTGGGTCCACTAGGTACAGATCTCACAATCCCCCATGCAGCATCAGAGTGATATTTGCAATATTCACATTGGGACAAAAAGCTTCTGTCCCTGCTGATTCCATATTGAACATTATAGAATTGTTTGCATGACTATATTCCCCTCTTTTTCGTTCCTGCTCTGTTTTAAAATCTCCCATTAGTATGTTAACTAGAAGGTTATGAATACTGTGGTCATTACTGAAGAAATGTCCTGCGACTGGGAGATCCTTTTCTCCGCAATTGATATTGAGCTTGTAGGCATAGTGCTTGTCCAGTTTCACCCATATATAAAATTTCACACATAGGATAAGATACCAGAAGACCACATAAGACTTCATTTGATAACTTGCAAGAGATTGGCCCCTTTGTCTTACTGCCTTGGCAAACCCTCTTTTTGTTGATTTATGAATACAGCCTCTGTTCCTGGCTGTCCTGATGTGTATTGTCAAGCTTCTGTGTGCAGTAAGGATTTGTGATGTAATATAGTTGTAATTATCTGTAATAATATAACAGTACCTTGTACTTGATCCAAACTACAGTAAGATATAATTAATCCTTTTTGTAAGCAAAACCTCTTATTGGGTTTATTTAAAGGGCATGTAAAGTCTAAAATAGAATAAGGATAGAAATGCTGTATTTTGTATACTAAATATAAACATGAACTTACTGCACCACAAGCCTAATCAAACAAATAATTTATGCTTTCAAAGTTGGCTACAGGGGGTCACCATCTTGTAACTTTGTTAAACATCTTTGCAAGACTAAGACTGTGCACATGCTCAGTGTGGTCTGGGCTGCTTAGGGATCGTCGTAAACAAACCTGCTTGATTTCTTAATGGCTGAGAAGTAAGGCGAGGGCTCCTGCTGTTCATAAGTATGATTGTTTCCCTGCTCAGCAGTTAGGGACCATCAGACAATTCCTATCCACAGCAGTAAATGAAGGGAGAATTTCACTGCATTCAGTCAGGTTTCTTATAAAAACGGTACACATTTTTTATTCTGCTCATTTCTTTTTTAACACACATCTCTAATATAAATAATCCTTGCAGCTTGATTTGGGCGTTCATGACATGAAGCTTTATTTAATGAGCCCATTACTTAAATCTATTCTGAAATTCAGCAATTAAAAACTGTATAAAATATTTACTTCCCCGTCTTGTGTTTTGCTGGAGAATTTGCTTATTAATTGTTTAAATATGTTTGTTATATTGTACATTTGAATCTGTACAAAAGGAAAGGGAAAAAAAGTATTCAGAAAGTGTGAGTGCTGAATGTAAATTCAAAATAAACTAAAATGTAATTTAAAAACAACTTGTTGTTGAAACACTAGCAAGAAACTGAGAAGGTTTGCAACAAGAGTAAGGAAATCAATAAGTGCTAAAATGCAATAGTTTTAAAACTAAAATCAATAGGCATTAAGGGTAATGATATGCAAATTGCCCAGAGAGCCAGTTGGCAGCTAGGTTGACATTTGAGAAATGCCTGTACTCATAGGTTGGTGACTTAAAAACAACTTTGTCTGTCTATTGAGTTAAGAAGCGTATAGATCACTAAAAATATACTTTGTGTCATTCTTTTTCATGAAAAATCTGTAGTTTCAACTGATTTTTACACAATTTTTCCCACATACAGGTGCAATCTAAAAAGCCATTGGTAAAGCAGAATGGTAACAAACACAGAAACGATGCGGTTAATGGCGGAGCTCACCCGTGGTACGCCGGCTCCTGCTGAGTCGCAGCTCTCGCGATACATCTGGCTCCTTCTAGCCGGCTTAACACATACTCCAATAGTATCGCTACGGAGCGCCGTCCAAAGCAGTCACGGAGTCAGGCGTTTCAATATCAAGATGTTGGCTTTATTAAGCGCATTAAAAGTACAGTGGAGGGGGATTACAACTAAAGCAGAAAAGCAGAATGGTGTTAGGGGCAGTGAATAAACTTTCAGATTGGTCATTATTTGAAAGTACATGCAGTAATTGAATTGAAATACAAGAATTCATGTGTACAGGGATGAACTAATAGAGCCTTACTGCACTGTTCATTGCACGCTTGGTTATCCCATAATTTTTTTCTTTAGTGTGTGTTCTCATTATTTATCGGCCAGAGAAATAGGAAATTGGATGGAGATTATGGCAGTGTGACATTAGGTGCAGTAGGCTGCTGTTGAGGGGGAGTGCAAGCATAGAGTTTATACCACATTGGACATGTCGGAGGTTGCACACAAAGTGTGAGACCCAGAGTTGATCCTGTCTGTAGGGACCCATAGGTCGAGTATGCCGCTATGGCATTAAATCCTTGGAATTCCTTATCTTGCTAGTTGCTGGACAGATGCCAATGTATCTAGTTACAACATTTACATATTTCAGTTATTGGCCTACTGGCCTATGGCCACTTCCTGCCACACTTTAACAAAATGCTTGGTTGAGGTGGATCTTCCTCTTTGGCTTCTGATTGCTGACCCAGCTAGATCTGTTCCAGGGAGCCTGGATACACCAAGGCCCTAGAAGGACCTGTCCCTCTAGTGATAAGTTGGATAGCATGGACCAGAGACAGGTTAACTCTTTAATAGTACTCTCTAGGAGAGTAAGATAGAGAGTTTAATTAACACAAGTAGCTTGTGTTCCTACAAGAATTGTAGTAGGGAGTAGCTCTCCCCTAGGGAGACCGCAGTCCATTTGTACCAAATACCAGCTGATCTGACCCTGTTGTTTCTGGAACAATAATGCAACCAAGTATGGGGAAAGAATACCAACAGGCGCAAAAACTGCTGCACAGGTGCCTTTATTCACAGTCACACGACATGCTTTTTCAAGTGGACCAAGGTGGTATTATATTTTGACAGTTATGGAGAGGAAAATTGATGAAATAATGACTAATCAGGAAGGGTTGTACGCAGACATCAGTAAGACTTTTTTTTTTCTTTAGTGTGTGTTCTCATTATTTATCGGCCAGAGAAATAGGAAATTGGATGGAGATTATGGCAGTGTGACATTAGGTGCAGTAGGCTGCTGTTGAGGGGGAGTGCAAGCATAGAGTTTATACCACATTGGACATGTCGGAGGTTGCACACAAAGTGTGAGACCCAGAGTTGATCCTGTCTGTAGGGACCCATAGGTCGAGTATGCCGCTATGGCATTAAATCCTTGGAATTCCTTATCTTGCTAGTTGCTGGACAGATGCCAATGTATCTAGTTACAATATTTACATATTTCAGTTATTGGCCTACTGGCCTATGGCCACTTCCTGCCACACTTTAACAAAATGCTTGGTTGAGGTGGATCTTCCTCTTTGGCTTCTGATTGCTGACCCAGCTAGATCTGTTCCAGGGAGCCTGGATACACCAAGGCCCTAGAAGGACCTGTCCCTCTAGTGATAAGTCGGATAGCATGGACCAGAGACAGTTTAACTCTTTAATAGTACTCTCTAGGAGAGTAAGATAGAGAGTTTAATTAGCACAAGTAGCTTGTGCTCCTACAAGAATTGTAGTAGGGAGTAGCTCTCCCCTAGGGAGACCGCAGTCCATTTGTACCAAATACCAGCTGATCTGACCCCGTTGTTTCTGGACCAATAATGCAACCAAGTATGGGGAAAGAATACCAACAGGCGCAAAAACTGCTGCACAGGTGCCTTTATTCACAGTCACACGACATGCTTTTTCAAGTGGACCAAGGTGGTATAATATTTGACAGTTATGGAGAGGAAAATTGATGAAATAATGACTAATCAGGAAGGGTTGTACGCAGACATCAGTAAGACACTTCCCAAATTTGCTGTGGAACTATGTACCATTTTACAGCAACTGGGAGCAGAAATGACAACTACAGCCATATTTTCCAAGAGTGGCAGTGTATGTTGATTATGGCTATGGGTTCATCCCCTCCACTGACCATGCAAATGAGATTGGAACAGCACCCCCAATATGGGAGCAGTACCAAAACATTCCCCAAGCTTTGTACCAGGATATCAAGTGTGAGCAGCACAAAATGATTGATGGTGGTGTGGTCCAAGAAAGCCCCCATTGTTCCGGTATTAAAAGAGATGAGTACCCCAGAATCTATGTGGACTATAAGCTGCTAAACACTTGTACCCACCAGGCTACACTAAAGTGGGCAGGGTACTTCTGTTTGGATTTGGCCCATAGGTATTGGCAAGTGGCTGTGTGACCCGAAGACTGGGAAAGTGGATGAGAAACAGGAACTGGATTGTGATTCCTTTGTTGAGAGAGCAGATAGAGCAGATAGAGCAGGCTTCCCTGGCCTCACAGTTGGCAGTTTTGACCCCGGCAGTAGAGTCATGCATTGGGTCAGGTACCGTGGGTACCCATGGTTGGAATACCCACAAAGCGTTTGGGTTATAATCAGAAAATCCTGATTCCATAAGCATGCAGGCAGTCCGCTGATTACCCACCTGGGAACCTGGTTATGGGGAAAATCAGGCTGTCCGGATCAAAACCAGAAAGGTGTCAACTCTACCTGGCCAGATTGTTCCACCCCTATGGAGATCTTGGGGTGGGCAGCACTGCTCTAAGGAGTATCATGAAAGGTGACCTGACCTTGTACCTGATGTCATGTGGGCCTATTACAACATGGTTCACTGTACTACTGGGTACACTCAATTCTTTTTGCTGTTGAGGCAGAAGGCCCAATTGCCTTTGGTTTTGATGTTGCCAGTTACTGATGTTTCTGTCAAGCACAAGCCAGAACAATGGATGAGAATGTTTGTAGGTCGCCAGAGATTTGGTACTATGTAAAGCCAGCAAGGAATTGGCTGTGGATGCCCCATCATCCACGCACACTGAAGATAGTAGTGGCTGAGTTGTATTCGTTTTTTTGCAGTGAATGCTGCTCTACCTGTATAGAATATGATTGTTGCTCTTTGGTTCATCTACCAGCATGAATTACAATGGCAGTCATTTATATTATATTTATAGATAATAATCACAATCTTAAATCACAGTTGTATAGCCTGAGGTCCTACAACCTTTGGAGAAATGCTAAAAAAAGAGATACTAGCAATTGTAGTGGACAATGGCTGAGAGCTAGGCTTGCCTAGGTTTAGTCTCAGCTGTGGCACCTAAGTGACATTGTATTGGTAAACACAAATTGTTATTATTCTTTTTGCCAATGGCACTTTAGTCCCACACACTTTTCCAGATGTACATAATGTTTTCAGTTAATGAATACATTGTAGTTTGCATGGATTGTAAATGTTTAGTTTACATAGCCCAGGAAGAATTGGCACTTTGTGTAAAACTCAAAACCACTGTTGAATGTAAAAAGAGAGTGTATTAACTTATCTAATATCAGCTGCAGCTTGTACAGAGTAAATAAGATCATGGCAGTGTCATTATAGAAGATCAAAATTTACCTGCAAGTAAAAGAAAAATAAGATCTGGAGACAGGAAGCTAAACATAGCTACAGGGCACAAGCAAAAATACCTCTTTATAGACAACTGCACAGCATATTCCACACTAACAGGAAGAAGAGAAATTCCCAGAGTCTGACAACCAAGCCACTTCATTTTTTTTAAATTAAATGTGTGCTAGGGATTCCTGGCTTTTGAAGACAAATTTATTGCTAATTAAGAGATGTTTACAAAATATTAAATATATAAACAAGACTTAATGAAATACTATTTTTTGTAAAATCCGGCATCACTAAGTAGCCAACACTACAGTAAAAACAGTATGCTGCTTGCACAATTGTCAGCTGGAAAGCACTAAAATAATTTGGCAACAAAGTAATTATCAATCATCCCAAACGCGCATGTTCTATGCAATTTCACACTATTCATAGCTTTCAGCTGTATTTTCAGCATGTATTGATTATCTTGTTCCTGACTTTGGACTGCCCTTTTACTGTGATTGCTTGCTGTCTGCCCTTGACCTCTACCTGTTTCCCAAATCTGCATGAACTCTGCCTGCCTCTTGACCTCAGCCTATTACTTGACTCTGTAGGAACTCTGCCTGCCCTGACCTTACCCTTTCTACTGAATTAGGTTATATTCCTTATGCTTCCTCGTTGTAATGCATCATCCCCAGAAACTGATGAGTTCATGGTGATGTTTTCTCCTTTAAGTGGCAGATGAGATTCAATGTTGATAAATGTAAAGTTATGCACCCGGGATGTAAAAATATCCAAGCCACTTATACCCTTAATGGGACTGCACTAGGCAAAGGGACCTTGAAGTCCTTGTAGATAATAAACTTGGCTGTAGCAAGCAATGCAAGTCAGCAGCATCAAGGGCAAATAAGGTCTTGAGTAGTATTAAATGGTGCATTGATTCATGAGAGGAGGTGGTTATTCTTCCACTGTACAGAGCGCTGGTAAGGCCCCATCTAGAATATGCCGTATAGCTTTGGACTTCAGTGCTCAAACAGGACATTGCTGAATAAGAAAGGGTGCAGAGAAGGGCAACTAAGCTGGTAAAAGATATGTAAAATCTTAGCTATGGCCAAGATGGGGTTGTTCATAGCGATGGGCGAATTTGCGCCATTTCGTTTTGCCGAAAAAAACGTGAATTTTGTGCGAATTTCGCTCCGGCGTCCTTTTTTTGGTGAAAATGCGCTGGCGTCCAAAAAAACCACGCCGGCGTCCAATTTGTTTTGATGCCGGCAAATTTTCACGCCCGTTTTGCGAATTTATTCACCGGTGGCGAATCGCGCAAATTCGCAGCGAATTTGCGCCTGCTGAATAAATTCGCCCGTCACTAGTTAACATATAATAATCTCTCTAATGCTTTATTTACCAGTAGGTCTTTCGAGTTGACACAAGGTCACCCATTCCAATTAGAATAAAGGAGGTTCCAG
Source organism: Xenopus laevis (assembly GCF_017654675.1). Classification (NCBI taxonomy): domain Eukaryota; kingdom Metazoa; phylum Chordata; class Amphibia; order Anura; family Pipidae; genus Xenopus; species Xenopus laevis. The sequence goes on from NC_054378.1 coordinate 51,713,379, forward strand.
CTAAATATTTGGAAATGGATTTTTTACAGTGAGAGCCTTGAAGATGTTGAATTCTCTGCCTAAATCAGTTGTACAGACTGATACATTAGATAGCTTTAAGAAGGGGTGGATGGCTTTTTAGCAAGGGAGGGAATACAGGGTTATGGAAGATAGCTCATAGTACAAGTTGATCCAGGCACTAATCTGATTGCCCTCTTGGAGTCAGGAAGGATTTTCCCCCTAAGAGGCAAATTGGAAAGGCTTCAATTTTTTTTGCCTTCCTCTGGATCCCACCAGCAGGCAGGTTATATACTGTATAGACTTAAAAGGTTGAACTTGATGGACATGTGTCTTTTTTTTCAACTTAACTTGTTATGTTACTATGTATCTAAATGACCTCCCAAGTGAAGGGCAATAATTGAATTAGGTCATCCATTCCTGGTCTAGCAGTTCCCTGTGGTTAACTGTGTGTGTGTGAGTTATCAGTTTAAATTCATTTCCTCTGACTTTTTGACAACAATTTTTAAATGGGAAAACAATGTTTGGACAGATGATTTTGATTTGCCAAATCTGATGGGATCATACAAATTGATGAAACATGTTGTTGGATCTATACGTTAGGCAAGAGACCCCGAGGAAATATCTGTCAAAGTTCTGACATGGTAAATATTTGTATCTGCGCAGAATTTTTACAGCTTTCTATAATCTTTGTAACGCTGAACTGAATGATTGCACTGCATTGTAAAAACAGCTGCTTATGGCTTAGTTTGCAAAGAGATAAATAGCTATGCATGCCTTCTATGATGTATTGAGATATTCTTCCCTTGTGCTACAAAATATAATGCATTTTTAGGAATGCTCGGAGATTGAAAGCAGGATCAATGGCAGCTCGCCGCGGAAAGTGTATTAAACTTGAGTACAACGGTTAATGTTGGAAAACAAAATGCTTTACAGGATGTAAACTGGGAGTCATTTGCTGACAGTGTTTCCAGCAAAAAAGTACATGGAAAAATGACTACCTTCTGTGGTTAGCTATGTATAGCCCCAGGCTGTTTGAGATTAGTTTTAGATTCATACACTGTGGACATTCATTGGCCATGATGGTTCAACCTTTGTACATATCCAACAAAGGATTATTTCCCCTAGGCATAGTTTTTTTTTCAATCACATTTTCACAATCCCATGAATACACCAGGGGACTTAGTAAAGAAACACCTTTCTGCAATATATACTGACTGATACTGATAGCTGCTGTACTTTTACCATTAAGGAAAAGCATCTTGTTTAGGACTGAGAGACGTACAGTAAATACAGGAAAAATACATTCTCTCACAGTAAACCCTACTAAAAGTAGTCTGCATATTTATACATTTTGACAATCACAGAGTAGTGATGTAGACTCATACAAAGCGTTATTGTCAAAGAGTGTTATTGTCAGTGTCAAAATAAGAATATCAAATTATAATAGTAAATTACAATACCTAGAAGAAACGCTAAAAAACCTATGTGATAGTTTATTTTTTCATCTTGAAGGGTGTCTAATGTCAACAGTGCAGAAAAGTGCACCAACCCAGGGCACTGTTATACTAGCCACCATGCTACAATCTTTCCTGAATCTCCAGTGATTCACTGCACTGCACTTAAGAGTTTAATTCCATTTCTTACTCTACTGAGCATGCTTGGTGGCGGTGCAGCTCTCCATGGATTAGTACCTCCCTAGGCCAGTGCACTTTAAACAAAATAAGAAATATTGTTTAAATACATACAGATATGGGATCTATTACCCATCATGTTTCGGAAATAATGTGTAAAAACACCATGCTTTAAGTTGGTGATTTTTTCAGTCCAAGTACCCTTTGAGGACCAACCTTTGATCATGTCCCCCTTAGCTCATATAGGGTTTCCAATATAGGAAAAGTATCAGTCTTCAGCCATTTCTAGGACAATATATATGTTTTCACCTTGATCCATGCCTTGATTGACCTTCAAACTGGACTTTCAGGTTTATTTAGGAGAAAAGAACTAGAGTTAGGTAGGGTCGAACTGGGCCAGCCCTCAATCATTAGACTGAGTGCTCCCTTCTCCCAATCACTGCTCTCCCCTGCCTGAAGAGAAAAGTGATACACGCTGGCATGGGTAAGGTGGCTGAGAGATGTTTAGCTGTTTAGCACACCAGAATCATTCTCAATGAAATAGGTGCTTTATTTAGCCCATGTGTCTCCGAAAAGAAGGCACTGTTTCGGGCCCTTCTGGACCCTTTGTCAAGGATGTGATAATAAAAGCGGTTTTATTCCTACAAAATGGGAGTGCTGCTACTTTTGCACTTGGAGCTTGGCCTGACACTGTTTAGAAGATCAAGTAGGCTTTCTCATTTACCCCAATTCGAAAAAGAAGAAGATGCACGCAGACTGTTCAATGCGGTGTACGTGTACCCAAAGTACCTCCAATCATTTATTTATGCAGAGTACAAATAATCAAACGTTTCAGGGGCCTAACACCCCCTTCGTCAGTGATAAAGTACAAACTGATGAAGGCGGCGTGAAGCCCCTGAAAATTCAGATTTTTTTGTACTCCGCACAAATAAATGGTTGGAGGTACTTTGGGTACACCTCATTGAGTGCATCTTGGTTTTTTTTCCAATTTCAGTTAACTCTCATGTTGAGTCACATGACTATGAGAAGATAGAACAACCATGAATTTTTCAATATGTTTCAATAAACCGTGAGTGTATTGAACCTTAACTTAATTGACTTCTCACTTACCCCAACTGATTTTAAGGCTGAGCCAACCAGCCAATGCTCCAAGCCCACCCTGTTACTGCTTTAAAAAAGCCATTGGAATAATTTAATGTTAGCTTAGTTAAAAGTATTGTTAAGATCAAAAAAGTAAATCAGAATTTTTTTTAATTCTTTAGGAAATAGAGTTCCATTATTTAAGCTTTCTGGATAAGGGTTCACCATATGACATACCTATGGTATATAAAGTCATTGAAACTAAAATGTCGCAGCCACAGTGATTCTTAAAATAGTTAATTTCTTTCTCTAAATCCCAAGCGGTGTTTGAGACCATAAATTCCTTACTGGGTTTCTCTGATGGTTATTAGTTATGCAGACCACCCTGTGAATTTCCAGCAGTGAAAATAATAGAGGAATTTCATTCAGGTACAATAATTAGTAGTTTACACAAAAGCAACTACAATTTATGTGTGCTCAATCACAAAGCATATTAGACATTTTAGTTTAGTGTCAGTCTCTCAGGGTTATCAAGACAAATTATACTGAATTGTGTCATTTTAACTGTGAAGCAGTGCTTACGAGTTTCCGACAGGTATTTACTTTACCTACAGTAGACGCTCAGAAAGCTTTGAATTTCCCCGGCTTCTGGTTTTCAGCATGAAGCCTGCAACTATTTGAATAAGATATACTGCAATTTATAAATATATTGCATTTGACAGACATTATGATTATTATTATTATTATTATTATTACTTTTGGAAAGACTGTAAGCAGTGCACACCCATCATTTCCCCATGAAGTTACATGTACGTTTCTATATTTAATTCTAGATTTGGCAGCTAGTTAGTGGGGAACTCAAAACATCAGAAAATGCTATTTACATGACAATACAAAGTAATTATGACAACATTGTAATAGAAAGAGATGTACGGTGCATTTGATAAACAATATTCATAAAGTCGATGCTGATTGGCTGCAGCCACTGTACATTCCCAAAAAGTGCACAATAAGATCTTGCTAGAATATATTTAAATAATATATATAAATTTGCAGCAATAATATATCAGACAGCTAACTAAGTACAGTTAAAATAATGACAACAAGTGTTTGGTTGTAATGCGTTGCTGTTAGCTTGAATCTTACGAGTTCTACGACAAGGTACTGCTTTCTTATTACAGCGGTAAAGTAATGTAATTAATATTTTAATACAATTAATTAAAATGATGTTAATTAAAATTTTAACATTTGCTCAAAATAGAGTGTATAAAAAATGACCTTTTCCTGATTCATAGCTTTCTGAATAAGGTCTATCTGGATCCTATACCTGAAAAGATAAAAAACAGACTTTTTCCTATTACATTGCCCGAAATGCCTATAATATGGTTTCACAATGCAGCTCAGAGGAGGGTAGAACCTTATCAACACCAAACTATTATGCGCTTTGCCCTTATTTGCTTTTGATATGAATACATCTGCGCAATAGCATATGCGAAATTCCATGACCCCATACTGTTTGTTGTAGTTCAGCAACAGGCAGGGTATCTTTATGCAAGAACAGCAGGGTTGTTCAGCAAATACTATACCTAATATTCTAGATTCTATTTATGATTTAGATTTCTATTTATGTTTGCAGGATAGATCTTTGGTACATGGGATTTTCTCCCTGGCAAGATGATAACGAAGACTCAGGAATGTGCCATGTCTCTTCAAAAAGCTGCCACATGCCAGATCTAATTAAAAGCTCCCCAATAAAGTAGTTCATTAGAGGTATGGGATCCCTTATGCAGAAACCTGTTATCCAGAATGCTCTGAATTACACAAAATCCCTCTCTTCTATAGCCAATATAAGCAAATAAATACAATTTTTTAGAAACAATAGCTTTTTTTCCTCTGTAATAATAAAACAGAACTTTGTACTTGATGGTAAAAGTTGTATGGTGCATATTGGTGGTAAAAAAAAAATCATATTTGGTTTATTTAGTGTTTAAATGATTTTTATCAGGCTTAAGGTATAGAAATCTAAATTACAGAAAAATTCTGGAAAACCCCAGGTCCCAAGCATTATGATATTAATATATGCCATACCTGTATTAGACTAAAACACAAATACCCACTTCTGTGCAACCAAAGAAAGTGGGGTACATTCAAATGTTGGTCCTATAAAGACTTCATCTGCTTTCCCAGTGCACACAGATCCCACTGTGTACTGGAAATGGCCGGGGGGATCATAGTAATTTTTTCCACAGAGGATGAGCAGGGCCAGATTAGTGGTGAGGCCACAAATTTTAGGATTTTTAGACGGCATGCCACGCAGCCGCATCCAAAGGGTCACGCAGCTCTTATACTTCTGTACGCGTAATCCCCAGTGATTTGGCGCATGACGCGGTTGGGCACGAGGACCTGCGGCCTTGGGGTGCCAGGCCTGAGGATGAAGCAGAAGAAATTAGTGATGGTCTAAAGCAGGGGTCCCCAACCTTTTTTACTCGTGAGCCACATTTAAATGTAAAAAAGAGTTGGGGAGCAATACAAGCATGAAAAAGTCCATGGGGATGTCAAATAAGGGCTATAATTGGCTGTTTGGTAGACCCTATATGGACTGGCATCCTACAGGAGGCTCTGTTTGACAGTGCACCTGGTTTTTATGCAAAATGTGGTGTTTATACAAAGGGCCTATAGGTGTCACAGTGCACAAGAGTTATACTGTGTACATAGTACTTTCTAGACTGTTTTAAAGTATTAGAGTTGAAGTGTAATGGCTGCATGAACCTGCTAATAAAGCACTGTTGTACTCTACTCATCCTCGGCTACCAAAACATAACACCAACTTGCCTCAAAACCAGAAAACAAAAATAAGCACCTGCTTTCAGGCCAGTGAGAGCAACATCCAAGGGGTCGGTGAGCAACATGTTGCTTGTGAGCTACTCATTGGGGATCACTGGTCTAAAGGAATCTCAGTTGTTATTGTTTATAACACAAAAATGAATAAGCGGTATATAAAAACAGAGAAACCCATACCATTTTCAATATAAATCATTCTATGAAAACTGCCTTTTTTCAATTTCAGAAAGTGCACATAAAGGAGCCACTTAAATGGCTACAGAGTCATTCCAAACATATGATCAGTAAGTATTACATACAGCTAAACATGCATAAAGTCAATATAAATTGCTGACTAAAATAAAAGGTTCATATAGAGTTGCATACATAGAAGTTAAAATTTAAAGTTCGTTTTCAAACTGCCATTTACTAAACCAATTAAAGCTCCTATAATACAGGGCATGTAAAATATCAAGATCCATTTGTCAAGTGAATGGATATTCAGTGTAATGCACAAAATGCGCTATTTTGATCTTTTGTCTTTTTGACTTTAACTAATACTATTGTTTTCATTTCAATGTCCAATAAAATGTTTTGACATGTGGTCTTTTGTCAAATTAACCTATTGTTTATTCATATATTTGGGAGTTGCGCTTGTTGTGTTGGAGGAAACATTCTTAAATAGTGATGTGCGCCGTTTCGGTTCGCTGAAAAATGAGCGAATTTCGCGTAACGGCGAAAAATTTGTGAAACGGCGAAAAAATTAGCGAAACAGCGAATTTTCGCGGGTGTTTCGCGAATTTATTCGCTGGCGGCGAATCACGCTAATTCTCCGCGAATTTGCGCCTGGTGAATAAATTCGCCCATCACTATTCTTAAACTCCAAAGAAACAGAAGCCTCTTGTTAAAGGAGTGGTTCACCTTTAAGTTAACTTTAAGTATGTCATAAATTGACTAATTCTAAGCAATTTGCTTTTGATTTTTTCTTTTTTATAGTTTTAGAACTATCAGCCTTCTTCTTAATCTTTCCAGCAATCGAATGGGGGTTACTGACCCCATCTAAAATGCTCTGTAAAGCTACAAAAGTATAGCTATTGCTGCTTTTTATTACTCATCTTTCACTTTGGTCCCTCTCTTAATCATATTCCAGTCTCTTATTAATATAAATGCATGGCTGCTAGAGTAGTTTGAGCCCTAGCAACCAGACTGCTGAAATTGCAAACTGGAGAGCTGCTGAATAAAAAGCTACAAAACCAAAAAAAAACACACAAAAAAGAAAGCCGATTGCACATTGTCTCAGAATATCATTATCTACTATACATCATACTACAAGTTAATTAAATAAGGAACAGCCCCTTCAAGGTGTTCAGGTACATCAGAATGATACTGCCCTTTTCAGCAAGGCAGGCTAGAAAGAACATAATGCTGAAGTGCAATATAATTTACTTGCACAGATATATTGGGACACAGTTTGTAGCAGCAAAATTCCTTGCTTCAGTAAAGACAGGGCAGGAGTGGAAGTAGTGCCTTTCCTATAATCAAGTGACATTAAGAAATCTATGTGAAGGACCTGTTTGTTAACAGAAAGAAGGGCACACACCGTGCAACTGAACTGGGCCACATTTAATAAAGCTTCTGAAACCTTGGGCTTTATACCATGCCAAACACTTCATGCTTGTGGCATTATTTGTTAATGCTTCAATACCATGCCCTGCTCTGGGCTTCAAATAGAAGTGACCTGTCTGTAAGTGTTTTGGTTGTGGTGTTAGTTTATTTGAATATGCTGAAGAGCATGCAAGAGTACCCAGGATGTGTTTCATTTAGACTCTAGTATTTTCTCCCTTTTTCTTTTTTGACTGTGTGTCATTATTGCCTTGGAACACAGCACGTATGGGCAGTAGAGCCCAAATGAAAGTGAAATAGCACACAAAGCATAACACATTATTTACATATCAACTTCGTTGAAAAATCAGCACAGAAATTTTTTGGCACATTATCCCTGCTTGCATGTTGCAAAACATGGTGTTGCATAACCAATATTATACTGTTATAGTGTAACTGCACCGGCCCGGGGTACACCAGTGAGCACAACGGATTGCTTCTCTTCTGGCTTCAAATTTCCCAGGGGGAGATGCATGCGCAGTTGAACAAAATAGCCAACTTTTTAGTTAAAGTTCAGCCTTTCACCTATTGCACATACACAGCTGCAAGAAGCAAGAAGAAGCTGGAAGAGGCTCGTTCCATGGTGCTCGCTGGTATAACCCGAGCCGGTGCAGTTTTTTGCTGATAGGAGCACTGGCCTGGGGTTTCAGGTATGTATATACAATCACTTGGGGGTGCCTAACATTTGGCACCCCCAAGTGCAAGATGACTTTCCTTCTCCTATAAGGTGTATATTTTTTTCAGCAGCAAGAGAATCAGCAGTGTTGGCACTAACGTTGCAGGAACCAAGTGCTGTGCGAGAGACAACGAATGTAACAAGAATGCAGATGTGATTTTCCCAAATGTATACGATCCTCCACTAGGTGGCAAAGAGATTCGTAAAAAAAAGAGATTACAAATAAATAAATAGCTAAACAATTTGGCACCCGTGCAGCAGCTGCGGCAGTGCTTTAGAGGCCTTTCGTCCGTAAAGAGATGCAAAAGATAAGTGAAGAAGAAAATTATATATAGACTAATATTTATGCTACTGTAAATTTATAGATATTAGAAGTCACTTACAAGTTCTGAGAACCCGAGAAAGACAGGAGCTGCAGCTTAAGCACCTGTGTACAAGTCATATGTATCAACATTGTGCTTTATCATTGGTACTTTATCTCTTGCAGTTACTATGAGGTTAATGTGGATGCTGGATGGGCAATAGTATTGGAACGTAGGTTCTCTGCTCTAAGAACTCATTCACCTCTGCTCACCTTGTCTCAGTTTAGGGGGCAGCTCACAGGGTACTTGTGCAGGACAGGTAGTAGTATTAATACACTACATTGATAGTTTTAGTATCACTCAGAAGCTCAAGTTTACAAAGCAACGTAAAAAAATAAGTTGCTGGTAGGTCCGATTGTTATTTGAATTGTAGCATGACTAGCTGCAGAAAGGCAAAATATGTATATTTTTAAGACTTGTTTAAACCTAATCAGTATATACATGAATCAAGCAGCAATATTTTACAACTGAAGTGTTATATGTGTCTTATTATATACAAATACATTGCCAAGATAACCTGCAGTGCTGTACAAAAGAAGGATGTATACATCAAATACACACACACACCAATAGAAAAGGTAAAGAGGGCCCTGCTCTTTAAAGCTTACATTCTAAATAATGAAGTTATAGGGAATGTAATAAAAGTTGCAAAGAGCAAAACAATTTGCACAAATATGAATAAAAATTAGCATTTCGCAATGTAATACTCTTCCTTAAACTGTTATTACATTGCGAATTTGAATTGCGCACTGCCCACTTTGAGAAGTGCTTGAAGGTGTCTTGTGGGGGAATGTAAAAAAAGTTGCAAAGAGTAAAACAATTTGCACAAATAAGAATAAAATATCGCATTTTGCAATGTAATACTCTTCCTTAAACTGTTATTGCATTGTGAATTTTAATTGCGCATTGCCCACTTTTAAGAAGTGCTTGAAGGTGTCGTAATCTTTTGGAGCAAACATAACGACTTTTTCAGTAAGAAGTTTTATTGCATTCGCTGTAAAATTCGAAAACCTTCTTCCACTGCCGGAAGTGGTCGCTAAACAGTTTCTGGGTTAGCAAAAGCTATATTAAATTCATGCAAAGGAAAATTTGTTTGCACAGAGGCATAACTTCTCACATTGCAAATATTTTTCCTATTGCCGACTTTTATTACATTCCCCCAAAAGTATCATACTTCACAACCACATTTAAAAAGAGGGGGGGGGGGGGTTAGTGTCATGTTTTATGTGTTATTGCAGTTTTGCTAATGAAGATGACTTTCCCTTTGAACTGAAAGTCTCAGTTCTTTTATCATAAATAGTTACAATTGTACAATTTGCTTATCTTATGGTGGCCATACACAGAGAGATCCGCTCGTTTGGCGATGTCGCCATACGAGCGGATCTCTCCTCGATATGCCCACCTTGAGGTGAGTACCGAAATGTCCATCCAATAAACAAGTTATCGTTTGAGAAATCCTGGTGTGCTTCAGCATTTTTCTATGGATATACAATTTTCCTGAATTGCACCCAGGTTTGTGTGTGCCTAAGCCATGTAGTGTGTTATATATATATATATATATATATATATATATATATATATATATATATATATATATATATATATATATATATATATATATATATATATATATATATATATATATTTATATATATTTATATATATATATATTTTATATATATATTTATATATATATATATATATATATATATTTTTTTTATATATATATATATATATATATATATATATTTATATATTTTATATATATTTTATCCAAATAATCCAAAATTGGAAAAATAATTTCCTTTTTCTCTGTAATAATAAAACAGTAGCTTGTACTTGATCCAAACTAAGTTTTAATTAACCCTTATTGGAAGCAAAACCAGTCTATTGGGTTTATTTAATGTTTATATGATTTTCTAGTAGACTTAAAGGGCATGTAAAGGCAAAAAAATAAAATCCCATTTTTACTTTCTTTAATGAAAAAGAAACCTATCTCCAATATACTTTAATTAAAAAATGTGTAACGTTTTGATAAGAAACCTGACTGTATGCAGTGAAATTCTCCCTTCATTTACTGCTGTGGATAAGAATTGTCAGATGGTCCCTAACTGCTGAGCAGGGAAACAATCATACTTATGAACAGCAGGGGGAGCCCCCGCCTTACTTACCAGCCATGCAGAACTCAAGCAGCTTTGTTTATGATGATCCCTATGCAGCCCAGACCACACTGAGCATGTGCACAGTCTTAGTCTTACAATTTCTTTGTTGGCCCAGCTCCTCAATAATTCCCTTTCTTATCAGAAGGGTGCACTCCACATCATGTGTTCACCTTCACATGCTTTTACAGAACAAATATACGGATATGGCAGCACTCCCAATTGTAGTATAAAACCGCCTTTATTCTTTCATATATATTATGGCAGCAGCAACGTTTCAGACCCACAATGGTCCATTTCAAGCTGTGGGTCCAAAACGTTGCTTCTGCCATGATATACACTATATGAAAGAATAAAGGCGGTTTTATACTACAATTGGGAGTGCTGCCAATTCCGTATATTTGAAAAGTCTTACAGGGGAATGTAATAAAAGTCGCAAAGAGCAAAGCAATTCGCACCAATAAGACTAAAAATCCACATCTCGCAATGTAATATTGTTCCTTAAACTATTATTGCATTGCGAATTTTAATTGCGCATTGCGAATTTTAATTGCGCACTCATAAGAAGTGCTTGAAGGTGTCGTAATCTTTTGGAGCAAACATAACGACTTTTTCAGTAAGAAGTTTAATTACATTGACTGCGCATTGGTGCAAACTATAAAATTCGCAAACGGTCTTTCACTGTCGGAAGTGGTCGCTAAACAGTTTCCGGGCTCGCAAAAGCTATATTAAATTCGCACAAAGCAAAATTTGTTCGCGCAAAGGCATAACTTTTCGCATTGCGAATAGTTTTTCCGTTTGCGATTTTTATTACATTCCCCTGTTAGTCTTGCAAAGATGTTTAACAGTTACAAGATGGTGACCCCCTGTAGCCAACTTTGAAAGCATAAATTATTTGTTTGATTAGGCTTGTGGTGCAGTAAGTTCATGTTTATATTTAGTATACAAAATACAGCATTTCTAGCCTTATTCTATTTTAGACTTTACTTGCCCTTTAAGGTATGAAGATCCAAATTATGGAAAGATCCCTTATCCGGAAAGCCCCAGGTCCCGAGCATTCTGGATAACAGGTCCCATACCTGTATATTTATATATACGTACATTCTTGATAAAGAGTCAGTGTTAACACTGCAACTGTCAACTCTTTAAAGTAAATGAGTCTTGTCAGTCTGATGTGCAACTGTCACCTGTGTGTGACATAATATAATGGGAAATGATATTGAACAACATGCATTTGGCACTAGATTGTTAGCGGATTTTGAGTTTGACAGCAGCACGTTTATTGCTTTAATCCCAAGGTCTTTAAACCTTGTTTGACATAAATTGAGGTTGGCTTTTGCATAAAAAAACTCTTCTCTACTCTCCTTGCCTTTACCTAAAACTGCTTTTAACAATTTATGCCTGTGTATTAGACACTTATATTGAGTGACAAACAGAGAAAGGGTCTATTAAATTTAAAGGAAAAATGGTCCATTGAGCAGAATAAATCTTTTTTGCCCATTTTTTGCCCAGGTGTATTTGAAATGCATGTTATAGTGTATGAAACGAATTATAAAATTAATATACCAAGTGATACTGCAATACCAGGCATCACGGTTATATAATTCAGGCTAAAGCTTGGATTTCTATTCCTTGTTTTATTACTTTCAGTGGGGAAGGCAAACAGTTTTACTTGTATAACACATGCGTCAGATATCAAAAGTTTTAAATATTAAAGGGGAAGCTTTCAATTAACTTCTAGGATGTTACAGATACGCATATTCTAAGCATATTTTCAAATGGTCATTATATTTTTCATGGGTTTTGAATTAACCTTTCTTCTATTCCACTTATTTATAGCCTTTCTTTCCAGACAATTTCCTATCCATCTTTCATTCTAATTTTTAACTGCTTTTGGGTTACAAATAAAATAAAGTCATAGCAACTTGATAGCAGTTAAAAATGACTAGCCCGAGTACTATAGAACCAAAAATGCAAACATTTAAGAGAAAAGAACTACAATATATTAAAAATGAAGACAATGCAAGTTGTCATTAATTATAATGCAAACTATTGCTTTAATGTGATTATTTATTGTGTCAGAGTTGGAGACATAGTGCAGATTAATATCTCTTGCCTGTTTTCCAGACATCCCCTATTTATAAACTAAAACCGAGACAGAAATACTACATTCCAATACTATTTCAAAATCTACTTAAGCCAGTTTTTTACACTTATAACAACTTTGCCTCCCGCTTTAACCATAATGATGCAGAAATGACTTGTTCAGCTCAGACCTGAGGAAATTCATTTAGCTCTTATGGAAGGAAGAGCTTCCACTGAGTAAAGTGTTCTAAAGTATTTCTAAGTGTTTTCTATTTTGGACAATCATTTCCAATACATATAAATTGTATAAATCAAATACTATGTTTCATAGGGACATTTGGTGAAAAATGACAACTGTGAAAAAAATATCCACCATTGTTTTACACTTTGCCCCCTGCCTTTTCGCCTTAATGAAATGACGCAGAGACCTGCAGCTGCCCCCGTGAATACAGCAAAGTCTGCTTTTGTTAGTGCTGTATTCATGCAGGGGGGAGGTGGTAGCATGTACTGTAGGAGTGCCTCCTCCTATCCCCTAATTTACTTAGAGTTATAGAATTTGTTATCCAGAAACCTGTTATTCAAAAGCTCCAAATTGCGAAAAGGCCATCTCCCATAGACTCCATTTTATTCAAATAATCCAAATTTTGATAATGAACAAAGGCCGGGCTTTAAATGGACAACAGACATTCCAAATACCACTATTTTCAAACAACACACAAATATTATGAAGCTTCTTCCAGTGAGTAGATATCAGGAAATGGCTTTACAAATACTCCACAACTCTTATCTAACTCCGATTAGGAGATATAAAATGGGAAATTTGCCCTCTGACAGTTGCCTCAGATGCCAATCCCCCAAAGCAGATTTAATACATAACTTATGGTCTTGCCCTTCTCTTAAAAACTTCTGGTTGGAAGTAGCAGCGTATGGTGCTCAGATAACCGGTAAACCTTTCCAGGCACTATTAGAATGGACTATGTTTAGCAATGATACCACTTTTACACTGTTAACAAAAACAGACAAAAACCTGATTGGAAGACTGGCAGCAGTGGCACAGAAAATAATACTACAATATTGGCTAAACAAAGATCCTCCCAACATAACAACAGTAAAACAGAAATTGCATTATCTCTTTCATATGGATTGGCTAGAAACCACAACTAAAAAACAACAAAATTCTTTAAAATATGGACAACATACATAGAAACTTTACCACAACAACTTATATGCCTCACAGTACACACATTTAGGGGCCCATTCACTAAGTTCGAGTGAAGGAATAGAAGAAAAAACATTTTGAATTTCGAAGTGTTTTTTTGGCTACTTCAACCATCGAATGGGCTACTTCGACCTTCGACTGCGACTTTGAATCGAATGATTCGAACTAAAAATCGTTCGACTATTCGACCATTCAATAGTCGAAGTACTGTCTCTTTAAGAAAAAACTTCAACCCCCTAGTTCGCCGCCTAAAAGCTACCGAAGTCAATGTTAGCCTACGGGGAAGGTCCCCATAGGCTTGGCTATCTTTTTTTGGTCGAAGGATAATCCTTCGATCGATGGATTAAAATCCTTCGAATCGTTCGATAGAACTATTTGCGCAAAATCGTTCGACTTCGATATTCGAAGTCGAAGGATTTTAATTCCCCGGTCAAATATCGAGGGTTAATTAACCCTCGATATTCGACCATTAATACATCTGCCCCTTAGATGTACAACATGGTATGATACAGCATTTCTAACAGAACCGCTTTTGGTCATGGTATCTCCCCGAATTCTAGTCACAGTGATCTATTCTTTGGATTTATTATTTGTCGTTCAACAAACGATTATCTTACGTGTCTTAGAAATTATCCTTTATAATAACATTTAGGGGCACATTTACTTAGCTTCAGTGACGGAATAGAATAAAAAATACTTTGAATTTAGAAGTATTTTTTTGGGTACTTCGACCATCAAATTGGCTACTTCGACCTTCGACTATGACTTCGAATCGAACGATTCGAACTAAAACGTTAGACTATTCGACCATTCGATAGTCGAAGTACTGTCTCTTTAAAAAAAACTTCGACCCCCTACTTCGCCACCTAAAACCTACCGAGCATCAATGTTAGCCTATACAGAAGGTCCCCTTAGGCTTTCTAGCCAATTTCTGATCGAAGGAAAATCGTTTGATCGATGGATTAAAATCCTTCGAATCGTTCGAAGTATTTTTTTCGAACGAATAGCACTAACTCCTTCGACTTCGATATTTGAAGTCGAAGGATTTAACTTCAACGGTCGAATATCGAGGGTTAATTAACCCTCGATATTCGACCCTAAGTAAATGGGCCCCTTAATTGTAAAAAAAACATTGTAAAAAAAACATTAAGAAACTAGTGTTTAATATCCGATTTTGACAAACCACCATGACACTACATAAATATGTTTAGTTGCCATCATACAATACAGAGCAGATGCTATAATGAGGCACAGTAATTATGACCTACAATTCCCATGTTTGCCCTGTCTTTGACTCCACTATTGAACATTTGTAAAACTGGCTCATTTACCTTTTCTGGGCACAATAAAACTCCATATTGAAGCCCATTTTGCCTAGTGTTTGGCTAGTATAGCACCTTACATTAATACTTGAATTCATGTACAGCTGTATATGGCTCAAGTAAAACCTGTACTTTATATCTGCCATTGGCCAAGTATAACATATATGACTGGTTTGATTCCCAGCAGTGCTTGACATCACTCCTCCTCCCAAGGTGCATTCCAGGTGCTAATATACTGTACACCTCTTTTAGCAGTAATGGATTAACTCCCCAGGACCTGCAGAATAGGAAACAGAAATAAAAGCAGACAAGGCTGCTAACAGGGCCACTTTTGTGGCTGTCTAGGTTTCAAGGTAGAAAGAGCCATGCTTGAGGTGGGAATGGGTTTCAGGTGGGGCCTTGGGAGTGCAACCTTTGCAGGTACCTGAATTTTGGAGACAATAAATTTTCCCTCCCCTGGTGGTGCTGAATAAGGCTGAGATCCCTCTTTTGTCAACACTGTACAAGAACAAGGCTCACCCCTCTCCTGGAGCTACTTGACAAGGGTTGGTTCCTTCTACTGGTAGTGCTGGACAGGGCTGAGGTTTGGGAGGCAGACAGAGCTGATAGGGAATTGGCCTTTATTCTTTCTGCAATACAAACAATGACTAAGCAGGATGAGAAACCAAACGTGACATATAGAAGCTAGAAAGCACTATTCCATCCAGCTGGAACAAGATGCATTGGGAGATTTGTTCTCTAGGGGGAGAAGTTAGGAAAGCTTTTGTCTGGGAAAGCAGTTCAACCTACCTATTTGCCAGGGCAGCCATCAAAGCATCTCCAAGTGACCAGGGAAAATACATTTTTCTTAGACACATATTAGGCAAATGCTAGAAGGGCCTTGGTACCTGAGAATTATATAAGGGGAAGGGGGTCCTTTAGGCAAGAAGTAGACCAATAAAAGAATGGACAAGGAGGAGAGTCCAAAGATCTAGAGCGGGATATACAGTAGCCTGATGAAGAGGGACAGATTGGAGTCGGATGATGCAGGCAGAAAAGCAGGATAAACTGGAGAGGAATGGAGAGGTTCCTAGCTCAAATCCACCATGTCATGGGTTAATAGCCCTTCAGCTTAAGTGGTAGGCTAAGGCAGTTGCCCCATAAAAAAATGATTTGCCAATATTACCATTCATGGTCTATATATTAACTTAAATCCACACCATGATAAGTTTATTTTATCAAGTAGGCTTTTACATTGATGGAATAAAGTAACAGTTGTCAACTATAATTGAAAATATTCTCTAAGTCAAAGAAATGGGTACTTCATAGCAGAACTTAGCAAAGGTGCCTCTTGTTACTATAGTACTTTGTAATGGAAAGTACCAATGGAAGTAAAGCTTACCATGTTAAGGAGTAGAATGTCTAAAATGACAACATGTATTGAATTGTAAAATAATTTCTTTTTGTGGGTTTTGATTCGTGCAAGCATGTGGGCCATTGGTAAGATGAGGTTGAGAAAAGCTGATAAGATGCACATATAACAGAAGGACAATTGAAACACCCGAAAATGCAAATATCCAGGTCTTTTACAGCAAGAGTGGACTACCAAAAAAGCTGAGGGAAAAATTACCCAAAATAGTCTTTTGTGATTTTTATCATGTTTATCATTCCATTCATCTGTAAAGAGGAAATGCTAAGGTAATGAGGGTCTTGTCTGCAAGATCTAACAATCTGCAGGGATTGGGTATAAATTCGGAATTCGCTGCAAATTTCTGTGTTTCGCTGCAATCGGATTAATTTTCGAAACTGCGGCAACAATTCACTGGCAAACAATCAGATAAAAAAAATTGCATAAAAATTGTCACGCGTCAAAATTATTTGGCTGCCCATTGACTTTAATGCATTTGGGCCAAATAGTTGCGCGTATAAAAATTGTCACTCGCGTCGAAATTGATGCGCGTAAAAATTATTTTGACGCCCGTTGACTTCAATGCGTTTTGCAAATTTTTTGGCACAAATTTGCCCATTACTAATAATTAAGACACAAGGTACACAAGTATGTAACTGATTGTGGTGATTGGTGACCATTAAGCTGTAAGAAAGGACATAATAAACTTAGTGGCTTCCTGAGTCTATTTTGTACAACGCAGTGCAGATGGAGTGCAATGCAGTTTATTAATGGGATTAGTTGTTGTTAAAATTATGTTGTAGAGGTTAAAGTTGTCTACAGATGTGAATGGCCACCTAATTCTTTTGCTTCTACATCAGGTAGCTATATTGACCAACCAAGCACCTTAACTTGTGCTTAATTAAGGGACCCGTTAAGGGAAATCTGGGGTCTTCTACATGGGACAAAAAAAGAAAGAAAGAAAAAGAGTATAAAATGACAACTTTTATAGGAAATATTTCATTTTGGCTAATATAAATGTAAATAAATTAAAATAGGGGATGCTTCATACAATGTTTATTGCAGATGAAATTGCTGACGCTGTCTTGATGGGCAATGCTTATTTATAACAGTGGCCCTGGATATTGAGCTTTGCAGAAACTAGAAAACTTATATAAAGGCAAAAGAAATAAGTATTTTCCCCCCCTGTCTCCACAGAGAAACTACTACTGATTAAAGATATAATAGATCACTTGAGATAGCTATCCCAACGTTAGTCGTATATTACATTTCTCCTTGTATTTTCCTTTTCTGTATCAGATGCGCTTACAGAATGTCATGCATTCCCGAAAATCTAATATTAAAAGTACATCTTCTGCTTGCATTTAAACATTTTTTCATATAATTTAAAAAAAAAAAACACACACACATTTTGCAATGAAAGCACTTTCTCCCATCTGGCAAAATGGCTTTCTGGACTCTATTGTGGTTTATTGTCTAAAAATAGGATGAAGACAAATTGTTATCATTTGCGAAAGCCCATGACAATAATGATAAATGAACAATTTTTGTTGCCCTCTGAAGTCATTGCTTAAGGCTTTCCCCGAGATCAACAATGTTAAACTGGTAAACTTGCCTCATCTGCATTAGCAGAAGGTTTACAAACGACTTTGTAAACAATTTTAGCCACAGCGTTTATCTCTTCCACAGAACTAGGGCCTTCATGATCGGTGATTGATTTGCAATTTAAAATGACAACGAAAACCCTGAAACAGATATGAAGGAAACTTTCAGTGAATAATGCTTTGGTTGACAAGAAATGATAAGGAGCATCTTTCATTCGATAGTGGGTTGTTTTTGATAAATATTGTTCATAACCCAAAAAAAAGAAAAGAAAAAAAAAACCTTATTGTCAAGACAGAATTTTAATATGTTGTGCTATATAACTCTTTTTTGTTGTTACAACGTTCAGAAAAACTGTATTCCATAATAGCGATCAGTCTTGTGATTGACTGGATAAAGTACTTTAAAGGATGCACTTTTCCAGTTACAAAGACAAAAGAGTGAGGTCCAGGAACCTGTGATGTTGATTAATTATGTCCTCTCTCAATAATTATGTTATACTAGATAGTCATTAGAGGACTGAAGCACAAATGAGTTGATAATGTTTTTGTATTGCTGTTACTGATGTAATTTTCAATTTTCAGTACCCTGAGTTTAAGATTTGCCGCATTTTATATTTTTTATTTGTGGTCCCACCAATTTATAATCCATTTCAATGGGTGCCTTTCCCTGATTTTAAGTAATGTTTTCCCAGATTTAACATAAATATATTGTCCTAAAGTTCCCAAAATTGCTGTTTGTCCTCGAATGTTAGTACACGTATGGGATCTGTTATCCAGAGACAGTTATGTAACTAGAGGGCGCGGGACGGCAGCCGGGCCCCCCCGCCCCCCTCAGTACAATATTTTCTGCGCTGAATCCAGTGGCGCACGAGCTACCGGGGGCCCTGAGGGGGTGCGGGCCCTGGCCCAATCGCACCCCCTGCTCCCCCGGTAGTTACGCCACTGTCCAGAGAGCTCAGAATTACAGAAATACCATCTCACATAGACTCCATTTTATCCAAATACTCCAAATTTTATTTTTTTCCCATTTCTCTGTACTAATAAAACAGTACCTTGAACTTTATCCCAACTAAGATATAATTACCCTATTGTGTTTATTTAATGTTTAATTTTTTTTCTAGTAGACTTAAAGAATCGTTATCCGGAAAGGTCTAGGTCCTGAGCATTCTGTATAACAGGCCTCATACTTGTATTAGTGGGTTTAACATACTAACCAGATGTATATGTTGCCATGGTTTTGCTTGTATATATTCAATTAGCCATGCATAGAGCACTTATAGGGTTAAGTTGTGCAATGTGACTGACAGAGAGGTCTTGCATGTGCCCTCCATAATGTAAAGTGAACTCCGCAATGTTTAACCCTTATTATTAACCAGTAAATAATGTGTTTCAAAGTAAAACTGACTCCTGTGATTAACTCCTTTCAGTACGTGAAGAAAAAGTTGCTGTAACACATTTCCCGGATTTTACATTTTCATAGATTTTACATAATTTTTTTCCTGGTCTCCTGAAAAACATAAAATGGGGGTTGTACTGTATTTTGTTTTTATGCTATCCAGAGTCAGACTTTACCCTATATACAACAAAATGTAGGTCATCAGCTGATCAGGCAGGAGTTTGAAACAATGAAAGTAAATACAGTAAACATTAAGATGTTGATACACACACATCTATATAAACATATATAAACATATAGATTACAAATTGTAACAACTTCTCCACAACTTACAGACAGCATGCAGGAACTACATAACCCACAATGCATTGCACTGTGATGTTCCTTTCCTTATTGAAATCACGTGTGCAGGGAATTGTGGGGTTTGGAGGATGCAGGCTAAGGACAGATGTCTGTCTGCTGATACAAAGTAACGGTAGTCAGCCAGCTGAGCAAAGTAATCAGACAGATCAGCAGGAGAGCAGGAGGCTAGGCTTAGGGAACTGTTCTAAACCATTAAAAATCATGAAAAGTCTGCATATTTTTTAATTGATGTATATTGCAAAGTTGCTTGAAATTATATTTACTTTTCAAAAAGCTTTAGTTATGTTTGTGTGGAGTTCCCCTTTAACATTTACAATAGACTGTATTACTGATATATACATTTGCAGAAATGTGTTTCAAGTTCTAATTCTAATTTTAGAATATTGTACCAATTAGGGTTCATATACCTACATTAATGGAACACCCAAGAGATGATAATATTTTACTTAAAACAAAGCAAAATAGATAAAAACATAATTTATAAAAGTAAATGAGAAATTGCATTTAGGGGTTGATTTAAGAATACTTGAGCCTTTAGGTACTAGAAATACACAAGAGTTACTTCTTCATTAAAAAATGTTGGCTTCCTGTCCCAAGACAACACTGATTGCATTATAAATGTCAGGAACAGGCAGGATTCAAACTCTGGTGTTTGTATTTCTGGGAGTGTGTACCTACCATCTGAGCCACTGGAGGCACTTAGAGTGGGTTCTGTCTCTCTTCTATTCTTTCTGTCTGCTCTTTACTCCACCCACCTTTTTACATTTATGTGTAGACCATCATGTAATTAAGACCATTTATAAGCCTGTCCCTGACCATTGCTCCTTGCTTGATCATTGAGCTTACAGCTGAAGATCTAGCTCCTGCTTTTTGTGCTCATGAGACCCTATCTGGTTCCAAGTTCTTGAGTCCCTTCCTTTTTCCATGACCCCAGCATTTTTTCCGGCTCTCCTGTCCCCTCCTTGTCCTGCCTGTTTCCTGGGTTTTGACCTTTTGCCTGTTCTTGGACTATTGCCTGCCATCTGACCTAACCTTGGCCTGATTACCAGACTTTGTTTCTGCCTACCAATTTCTCATATCACTGGCCCTTATATTTGTTTATATTTTTCATCTTGCACCAGTTCCTATTTTGTTTTTGTCTCTATTAAACTTGCATTACTTATCATGGCTCAGTTCGGCCATTTACAGGTATAACCTCGGTTTAACAGACTCCCATCTGATTGCTTCTCTGCATTGTCAGATCATAACAAAAACATGACTGACCTCGAACATCACACAGTATTACCATATTTGCGACATGTCCATGCTAATTTGTATAATATTTTTGGCAAAACTAACTCTTTAAGGGAGTTATTTACTCAAACAGGACTTTTTCTCATTTTATTAAAAAAATTAGAACCCCCAAATCCCCTTAATTTACCAATAGAAAAAATCGGTGCAATCAAGCGTCAATTGTAATTGTGCAACTTTTTTGAATTGTTTCTCTGAAAACTGTTAGCACACCTCATACAAACCACTGGAGGGGCACCAGCATTGTATCACTGTATGTAGCACAATATGAACTATTCATAGTTTTCCCTGTCTCCTGCTCTATTCTGCCTTTCTTATGTCTCCTGTGTGTGCCATACTCCACCTGCCCTATGCTCCTTATGTGTGCCATACTCTGCCTGCCCTATGCTCCTTATGTGTGCCATACTCTGCCTGCCCTATGCTCCCTGTGTGTGCCATACTCTGCCTGCCCTATGCTCCCTGTGTGTGCCATACTCTGCTTGCCCTATGCAACATGTCTGCCATGCTGTGCCTACCCTATATCTGCCTGTGTGTGAACTACTCTGCCTGTGGGATGGAAGCCTGGTCTAAATTTTGGTTTGGAAGCCGGAGTTTCCCTTTAATATTTCATAATTGCAAAACTTCTTTCCAGTACAAACTACTGTTTATTTTTCAGAGAAAAAGGAAATTAATTATGTGCTTTAAATTGAGTTTATGGGAGATGGCCTTTCTGGATAATGGATCCCATACCTGTATTATAAGAAACATTGTACCTTCAGTTTTATAAAATAATGATATTAGTAGCCACCTCAGAGTTCTATGACATGAATGAAACCTTGACCTAAATCCTTGTGTCTTTAAATGGACATGGACTCTTCAATGACATAAACACCTTGACATTTTTAATATTATTGGCCATACATTTGTATTCATGCTTAGTGGTGATGTCACAGGTAACAAATTATAATGTTAAGCTATTATAATTGAATTGCCATAACATACTGCATGGCATTATTTTCAAACCGATGAATCCTATAATATTCAGTATTATTTTGTCCCTTGCTGTGCATACATGTTATGTGACACATTTTGACAAAGGACAAGTAGATGATGATGGAACAGGGCATTTGAGAAGTGAGTGTAAACTATTGGCTTTATTCCCAAAATGCAATTTTTGGTCAAGTTAATGACTGGAAAATCATTATAGCATTTAGCATTTATATGCTTTATAAACAATAAATAATTAGCGTTTTGCACAAGAACTGGTTAATATGCCACATACTTAATTATTTGGATAGACATTACTATCTAAGAGTTAAAAGTTGAAACCTAATTGACTAATAGAAGCACAATTACAATTCCTTCCTGTTCTGCATTTCAGAGTCCTGGCAAATGGCATGTTGGAGTTCATGTGCTATTATGCCTCGCTACTTTGTCATAATGTCGCAGACAATCTTATTTGCCGGCCGAAGTAGATATATCCAAGTCATTCGGCTATTTTTATTTGCTTATATTTGAACAGACCAGACAGGCTGGCATGTAGCACCTCCACAAAGAATACTATTCAAGGAATTCAAAGCAGGGAAATCATTGTTAGATTCAGCATCCAGTATACTGTCAAATGAGCATTATCATCTGTGCGGGTATGCACTTCCACTTACCCTCTTTGTAGCTGGAAAGCTTTATAAAAAAATAAATTAATAATGCATGCTAAATTATGTCTGCAAGAGACATTTATGTATATATTGCAGACTTAAGAAATGATTCGATTTGCATTTCTTCCCCCCCTCGTTTTTTGTTTTTTTTTTTAAATGCACATCAGTTTGAGAATAAAAACCAGCATTATATATATTTTAAATAAATATTAGCACTATTAAAAACCTTCCTTGATGAAAAGGTTCTTTTCATAGAGAGAGTGTCTCTCCTCCTCTCGATCTCAGCCGCATGCATTTAAACTACACATTGCACAAGAGAATATATCATTTATTGGAATCCCATTAACTTATAAACTGCTATTAGGCTTTATTCACCATTCGTATAGTTAAATGTTTAGTGCCCTAGTTAAAACGGAGGCGGTTCGCTGTGGAAAGGCATATGTTGCACGTTACCCATTTTCAAAATGCAGCAACTTCTTGTACTTCGAATTTACTGAAGGCAAAAAAAAAAAAGCTGCCCTTTAAGGACTTTCTGTTAACAACAAAGACGGCAGAAATATAGCAGCATCGATTGTTAAATCCTAGTGCTTGTTACTCACTGCCCGCACAAAGAACATCATGTCTTTGTAGCAGTGAAGAGAGTTTGTATTTATCAGGGTTCAGAGCTAGTTCAGCCACACACTTGACAAATTATTTGTGGAATTGTTGTATTCACAGTCACTTAAATAAGAATCTGTCAGCAGTAGGCTGTGCTTTCGTGCAGCAGGTCTCCCATTTTTTCCTGTGCTCTCAAAGAATGATGGATTGGAGGTAATGCAAATTCACTACCATTTTATATGCTGGTGCCTTCTGCATAGACAGGAAACATAGCTCAGTATCATCTCCTAAAATGCCTCAACTGTAAAGGCCCAGGCTTTTTTTTTCCCCCTTTTCCCTCTAAGTGCTAGATAGTGAAGTGAGCCGGAATTTATTTTTATATCGAGCTGGATTCGAAATAAATAAATAAAGTGCGATGTTCAATTACAGGAAGTCTGGATAACAGGCATATGAAATTATTTATAATTAAACATTAAAATAAATAGATTAGCATAATTAACCAAGAGATTTGGAAATGTGAAACTAATTGTAATAATATAGATGTTGTGGTTTATACACTAAAGTGTGGTAGCAATTAATAGGCATGCATGTGAAGACTAGTTTATGATTGGTAATGGTTCTGCCACGTTACTAATGGCTCTTTTTTTTTTTTTCTCCATCAACATTAAATGCCCATGTGTTAAATTTATACATTGCAATATGTGTTCGTCTTATGCAAGTAGGTTGCATTGCATTACTAGCTCTCAATGCCTAAAAGTGGTTAACCTTGTATGTGCCGCAGAGTACAGACGCATTCTGTAGGGGTATTGACTGTTATAGGTTTGAATAAAGGAATGTTTTTTTTTTCTGTATCTGTTAAAGGGGTTGTTTACCTTTGAGATAACTTTTGGTATGATGTAGAGACAATTTGCAATTGGTTTTCATTTATTATTATGTAAGGTTTTTGAGTTATTTAGCTTTTTACCCTGCAGCTCTTCAATTTGCATTTTAAGGAATTTGGTAGCTAGGGTCCAAATTACCTTAGCAACCATGCATTGATTTGAAGAGACTGGAATATGAATAAAAGAGGGCCTGAATAGAAAGATGATTAATAAAAAATAACAATACAGTTATAGCCTTACAGAGCATGTGCTTTTTAGAAGGGGTCAGCGACACCAAATTGAAAGCTGCAAAGAGTCAGACTTTAACTATAAATAATAAATAATGAAAACCAATTGAAAAGTTGCTTAGAATTGGTCATTTTATAACATACTAAAAGTTACTTTAAAGGAGAACCACCCCTTTAAGGAACCATTGCATGAATTCCTTGATACGTGTTTTTTTAGCTGAAAAGAGCCATTTTAATTCTGCAAATTGTAACACATATAACAGCAGAGTTCTTTTAAACTACCCCATGACTGATTGGTGGTTTGGTGATGTAAAATCAAGATGGCAGTTTGGCTTTTAAGGACAATTCATTTCTCTAGTACATGTAGTAGGTGATAGAAAAAGCAAATATGTGACCATTTAAAAATTCAATAAAATGCATCCACCTAGACCAGGGATCCCCAACCTTTTGAACCCGTGAGCAACATTCAGAAGTAAAAGTGGTTGAGGAGCAACACTAGCATGAAAAGTGTTCCTGGGGTGCCAAATAAGTGTAATTGGCCATTTAGTAGCCCCTATGTGGATTGTCAACCTACACTAAGGCTCAGTTTGGCAGTACACCTGGTTTTTAAACAACTAAAACTTGCCTCCAAGCCTGGAATTCAAAAATAAGCTCCTGCTTTGAGGCAACATGTTCCTCACAAGCTACTGGTTGGGGATCACTGACCTAGACTGATAGAAGGGCAGACCAGTTAGTGTACATATAGATGCATTTTCTCTAAACATTCTGCATTAACAGGAATCTCTTGCTATATTCAATAGTGCCAGTACAAAGTATTAAAATTGTGCACATTTAAACACAAAGGCACTTGTGTCTAGAAATGCACCTTGCAGTTTGCAGCTGGGAATCTAATCTACCAGTTCAGATTGCTTAGATGCAGTGCACACAGGGGCATGGGCACATACACGTTTGTCTTGAAACAAGGTTCCCTTTGAGCCAACTAACTTGTACCTAATTGTACCCACCTCTTCTGGCTAACACACCAGCATTTTAAAAGTGACCAATGTTACTACTGAATAGCACTGCAACTGTAGCCCCCATATCAGCAAATGGCATACCTCCCAACTGTCATTTTCTGCAGGACTATCCAGATTCCGACAGTCCCGATTTTCTCTTTGATCTCCGGCACTGACGCCAGAAAAAAATTCTGAAAAGTTTCTGAAACCTAATGAAATGGGAGGCTTTCTGGCAGAGAGTCCTGAATACATAGTGCTTGCACTTAGATATATTTGTAACAATTTAAGATAAGCAAAAATACAATAGTAACCATTTAAGATAAGCAAGTCTCTTGGAAGAACTGTGACCTTCATAATTCACCTTCATAAGCAAAACTGTTACAAAGCATAAAAAATGACCCTAAAAAAAATCATAGAAATTATTTTGTATCTTGCCAAATTTTTAAAATGGACATGGTAACTAGGGGGTGGGGCCATAAAATGGTGGTGGTCAACAACAATTTCGCCACGCAAATGTTGGGAGGTATGAATTGTGCCAATACAAATTTCAGAGCTCCTGCTCTTACAGAGAGGTTAGCATGCATCATGGAGAAAAAAATGTGAATTTGCATGGATTTTAGTGTGCTGATTCACATTAGTAAATTAGCCTAATCCATTCTATATGGATATGATCACAAACTATTTCTAGGAAATTTTTGAACAGAACAGGGTGTGCTAGTATTTTATTTTACAGTTCTTTTTTTTACTATGGTATTTCAGCAGAAACAGAAAACAAAAAAATGTACTGTATATGTTGAATCTTAAAAAGAGCAGATCTGGTCTTGTTCCTCCATAAGTCTATGCAATGACAAGTCTGCCATATCACAAAGTTGCAGTATTGCCACTGTTGTCCCACTTTCTTTGTTTCATTCCCTTATGGGGCACAATTATTTTATTCCACAAGATTATATGAATATCTTAAAGATAAAGTATAAAGCTCCCAGAGAACCCTGCACTAAGTAGTGGCAAGGAACAGTTTTATTCCATCATATTAAACTCCTGATCAACAACAAAATAGTGGTTCAAGAATTTCATGAAATGAAATTTAGGAAATTCTAGTGGATTTTGGTTGTTCTTAAAACAAGGTCAACCAATATGGATTCCTTTCACACAAGCTATATGTAGATTTTCAATGTTGTCTTTAAAGACTTCACACCAGAAGCAATAAATTAATTTAATTGACCAGTTGGGATCAGTTACAAACCCCAAATGCACAGAAGACATTATCCACTAGTGATGGGCGAATTTGTGCAGTTTCGCGCGAACCGGCGCCGGCGTCTCTCTTTTGACGCCGGCGTCCATTTTTGATGCCGGCGTCCGTTTTTTTTTTTTATGTTAGATCCCTAAAAATGCACTTTGCACACTTCATAAATAACCACTTCTGAAACTAAAAGGCCATTTTTTAAGTGAATTAAGTAACAATAAGCTACTTGCCTACTGGCAGTTAATAAAAATAATTAAAAGGTTAAACTTGATGGACGTGTGTCTTTTCTCAACCTAACATCTTACAAAATGATCCCATATGTTTCTTTGATGTGCAAAAGATATAATTCTACAATTCCAAATTTGCAAAATCATATTGTGTTCAGTTTCATTATTTCAGAAAACTTGATTCCAGTTTTCCTGGTTTGTTTTTACTAAAAGTATAGGTCCCAATACAAGTGCATTCTGCACGTAGCCGATACCAAAAAAGTCTCTTTCCTTTATTCTGGTTAGATTTTGGCTGTATAAATATTGTCTCTCAGAACTTTAAGAAAAAAATGTTGGGAACCAATGCTTGAGGCTAGAGCACGTTCCTAATGTGTTGTGAATGCAAAGTGTAGATCTCAAACTAACCAAAAACAAGACGACATCCATATTCTATTAGCCAGCGCAGAGGGTCATAGAGATATTGTATCTGAGAAAATGGAGTTTTATATGTACTCTATGGATTAGTGTTTCTTTATTCTGTAAAATTTTACTGACTTCATCTGTCTAGTTTTATGTCTACTGTAGTTAAGAGAAAATGATTTCCTAGACCACAGAGAGATAATATAATGCAATTCTGGATCCTTTTTGCTTTTAAATTTGCTGCTACAGTTCTCATAGAGTTTTATAACTTACATTTGGAGTCTGTAAGTATGTGCTTAGTTGAACAGTTGTCTCGGAAAGGTTTCAGAAAAAGGCTTGCTTTATTCTGTTTTCTCTCTTCCCTTTGAAGTCAATGACTTGCACAATAAGTCCATCTCCCATTGAAGCACATCCTTATAGCAGCAGACAAGACATACTGATTAAATTATATTTTTTAGTTTTCAGTTATCTGTGTCAGTATTGGGCCCGAAAATGTAAAAAAAAAAATGTTTATCCATCATGTAAAAGTTACATAAAACTATTCTTGGCCTCATCTTCTCTTTTTTAGTTTCCAAAATATGTTATTAAACCTTTAAAGGTTAGACACCCCCAAGTGATTGTATATACTTACCTAACAACAATGGTAGAGTGCTTCCACCCCTGATCATGTAAACTTTGTGGTACCAAGTGCTACACTGGGGGACCCACTCCTGCCATACGGGTCATACATGTACATAGAGAAATTCCAGGGGCACACTGAATGTTGAAAAAGTGTAAAATTAGTGTAAAAAAAGTGTTTGGGTGAATACATTTTACACTTTTTCAACATTCAGTGTGCCACTGAAATTTCTCTATGTATATACTTACCTGACACCCCGGGTCAGTGCACCTACCGGGAGAAAATAGAACAAAATAGTAGAAGTAGAACAAAATAGCCGACTTCTTCGTTAAAGTTTGGCTTTTTGGGCTACTGTGCATAAACACCCGCTCAAACAAAGAAGAAGGAAGCCGATCGATCCGTGTGCTTGCTGGAAGAACCCCAGGACAGTTTTCTGCTGATAGGAGCACCAGCCTGGGGTTTCAGGTAAGTAAATACAATCACTAGGCACCCCAAAGTAAATTCAGCCTTTCCTTCTTTAAGATGTATGTACATTTAGTATGTAATGGATGACATGCTAAAATATGTAACCTATAAGCTTTAGTTTGCATTTGTACCACTGTGAATTCTTTGCCAGTGTATGAAGTATGCACCTTGCATGTGTTTAATATAATTATCCAAATTTAAATCACATAAATATGGGTTTGGTAAGTTTTGAAAATGTTTGAGTGTCTGTTATTTGTCATTGTCAAAACACTTTGGATGCTTTGGCTCTGAATGTGTTTTTATATCCTACAAAAAGATACAATTTTTTATAAAAATTAGATTCTTACCAGTATATTTAAGTATACAGGTATGGGACCTGTATACTAGAATGCTTGGGACCTGAGGTTTTATGAAAAAAATACCTTTTCGGAATTTAGATCTGAACTGAAAATAATTTCAACATTGAATAACCCGATAGGATTGTTTTGCCTCCTATAAGGAGTAATTATATATTAGATAGAATCATGTACATGGTACTGTTTTCGTATTAGAGAGAAAAAAGGAAATCATTTTTAAAAATTATTTGATTAAAATGGAGTCTATGGCCTTCCTGTAATGTGCTTTCTGGATAACAGGCCTCCAGATAACAGATCCCATACCTGTATTATGCATGTATATTAATAAACTGTCTACGCTTATAATAAATACAAAATAAGTAAAAAAAAAAGGGTCTGTTAGAGAAACTTTAATTTTTTTACTAATGATGGGCGAATTTATTAGGCAAAAAATTAGTATGGCAAAAAAGTTACGCATGTAAAAATGGTTGTGCGTCAAAATAATTTTGACGCCCATTAACTTCAGTGTATTTGAACAAAAAAGTTGAGCGTGTATAAATTGTTTCGCAAATTTTTTCGGAAACAAAATGGGAAATGGGACAGATTTGCCCATCACTACTCTACAAACTCTTCAGCGGAAAACATAACCCAGGGTTCTTGTTGATCATTGGATGCAGCTCTGGGTACATATCTTTCTTGGAAAGTACATAATAAAACAGGGGAGTCTGAGTAAGGGCAAAAGTTTTTAATGAAATCTAATTACCTTAATGTTTACATTCACCCTATACTTAACCTAGTCCAAGGAAGTGCTTGTTTTAAGGATAACACTTTATAACTATGATTTGAATAGCAGCAAAACAATAGGCTCTATAAAATGTTCTGCTTTGCTGCTCAGCCTCATCGAGCCTTGAGCCAGTGTAAAAGTTGACATCAGTGTTTCAGCCTGTATTCACTGGTCACACTAAATGAGGATTCTCAAAGACTGAAGCCCTGTTTTCCTGCAGCAGATTTCATGTGAGAGCAATTCCATTAAGCTGCTATACCCCTGAGATTTCAGCCCAGGAGAAGTCACAAGATAAATGCAGCATTAAATTGTGATGTCACTGATACACAGAAAGTGAGCCAGGAAAGCCCTGTTGGGTACAGTTTACAGCATTGATATGGCTAAATCTTGGCACATAGCATTTTGCTTTGAAAGGACCACATCTTGCAAAATGTTCCATGTGTCATAACCCTTATTTCATAGCAAAAGATGAATAGCTCCTGCTTGTAGCTGGCTGGAAGAAACTTTAATTTTTGCATTGGGGGCAGGTATTCTATTATTCCCCCTTCCAGCTGCATTTAATATCTCATAATTTCCTAGTCTATTATAAAACTAATGTAGGGGACATGAGGAATCCTTCCCCTGTTTGTCTGCCTGTGACATCATCCAGCCCAGTTGCATGCTGGATAGCGATCCGATTGGCTGGGAACCACAGTGCATCCTTGGGAGAAAGGGTGTGCCTGACTTTGGAGCCAAATGCACGGGGTCTCCCAGAGAGAGAGCTGAGAGAGCCAGCGTGAGTAGCTGTAAGACTGAAACAGAAACAGACTGAAACTGGTACAGAAAAGCTGTTGAATCTGGGGAGATTGAGCCCTGCCAAGCGGCTAGAAACTCAGAAGTAGAAAGGTGCCACTAGTGATATTGATTCTGCTGCAGAGCTGCGTGTGATCTCCAGTGTGAATTCCTCTGAGCGCACCGTGGTGATTGAGCCACCCAAGGGAGGATCTTGGCACGGATACAAGTTTGGGGCTCCACAGTGAAGACAGGTCTTAACCATTTACCTGCTACGAGGGAGCTGCTGCCAACTTCAAAAGGGAGAGGTACTTTTGGGGAATAAGGTAGCGCTAACTGGGGAATAAGAGCTCTGGGGAAGGGACAATCATTTGAACTGTGTGGTTATTAACCCCTTCCGGAGGATTGGGACTGTGATATTTACCAAGGACTGTGTAAAAGCAACAGTTAAGCACCTAATAGTGGTTTAGGTAGTGCCCCATGTGTCCCCAGTGTAGGAGTGAAGTGTGTATTAGTTGCATCAGTGTTAAACTGTTTATATAAAGTTTATATAAACTGCCTGTTTTATTATTCCTAGTGGAACCCCCCTGAGGGGTGTTCCTCAGTGTTCACTAGGTAGAGGCACTGCGCTGTAATTCCCAGTTCCCAGTACTTTTCATATGCAAAAGGGACTCAGGGCCCCTGGATTGCCAAGGGTAAGTTGCTATTTATAGAGACAGTAACCAAATTAGTATTATACTAAGGTATGCTAGAAAGTTAAAACTAAAATCAACTGACAGTTTAAAAGGGCAAATGGATAAGCATACCTCCATGCTATGTCATAAAAGGCACTAAAAGTCTATTTGCGTTTTTTTTTTTGTGGTTTTACTATATTTCTAAAAAGCTCTAAAAATTTAAAATATATTTAGTGAAAAACCTTTAATACTAAACTTTGCCAAGTAAAAGTTGTTAAGGTGTTATAGAACTCAATGGCAGCTGTGCTGATCTTATTGGACCACTTTAAATCAAATCAGACTTTCAGATCTATTTACCTAGGAACTGTCCGAAAACCCTTAATTTTTAAAAGGTTTTCACATATTGTTCAGTGCTTTTTTTAATTCGCACTTTCTATATTTGGATATTTTAATAGGTTCAATGACAATCAAGTTTTAGACTTTGTGGGTTTAGTTGTGGTTTTCAAAAACCATTAATAAACAAACCTCCATGTTTGCCCAGGAGCAGTAATTCATAGCAACCAATAAGGTTTTTGCTTTTAAACACTAAAGTCTATCTGCTGATTGGTTGCTGTGGGTTACTGCTCCTCGGTAGACGTTGAGACTTATTTATTAGAGGTTGGATTTTAGTGGTTTTAGAGGTTTTTGAAACCACAACTAAACTCACAAACTCTAAAAGCACAATTGTCATTGAATTTATTAAAAGATATCAATACAAATGGTACGAATGCTAAAAAAGCACTGACTGATGCAGTAAAGAATGTGAATACTTAGAAAATTTGAGTTTTTTGGACAATTTGTATTGCAAAAAAATCCAAAAATCTCTAAAATTCTGATTGGATTTAAAATGGTCCAATAGGATCAGCACAGCTCTCATTGACTTCTATAGCACCTCCACAACATTTACTTGGCAAAGATTAGCACCAAATGCGAAAAAGTTGTGGATTCGAATTCTTTTACAATCTTATCGAGACTTTTTCCCGCACAAGAATTTTGGGAAATTTAATGATAAATAGGAGAGCAAAATCTGTGTGGATTTGGTCAGAGTAGCTTTCCAAAAATAGTGAGATAAATTTGGATTTTGGTAAATAACCCCCCTATGTGTACTGATAACATTTCTATGATTTCTCTCTGGCACCTGACACAGAGTGCACACTCAAGGAATGCTGGGATTTGTAGTTTAAGCTGTCACATGTGATTATGATGACCGATGGAAGTACCTAGGTTTGATCAGCAGCTGCTTACCCCGTACCCCATAACGGAGGAACCGCCAGTTAGCTTCCATTGTAAGAAAATAATTAGAAAGAAAAATAATTTTTGCAGTTTCCTGATGGTTTATCTTTAGTTTCACTATGAAAGCAATAGATTTTTGGGGTACCATGTAAATGTAAATGGGTTGATATGATATTCTTTGCCAGGAATATTCATTTGAAAGCAACAACAGCGATACAACTATGTGAATATTTTGATAAATATTAAACAAAAATACAGAATTTCACTATGCAGTCTCTTGATGAAAAAATCCCTTAATCTGTTTATCTGAACATTTGTTTACACAGAATTGTTCATAAACATTTTAGGAAGAACAAATCTCTGCTCCATAGAGTTGCAAACTAAGTTTTGGTGCCTGAGGCACAAGGAGATTAATTGGTTTGCTTTGGGGTCACAAATACAAATGAAACCCAGGCTTCCCTAAATATAGTGTCTTTCTCACTGAGTTATAAAATAGACATTCATTTTTTTTATTTCTAATGCTTGTTAATGCTTAGACCAGACAGACCGCTGTATAGTTTTCAACCTTTTTCCAACAGCTCCACTTCTTACAAAGCTTTTTGAAGAAATTAGAGTGAAAACTTTTTTTCTATCCAATACAGTAAGTATAGATATTATTAAATGTAAATATTTATGTTAGTGTATAGATAGGACTGTATAAGTATGTGTATATATGTCATGAGTCAGTGGGGTAACAATAGAGGAAGCAATTGTTAGAAACCCTGCTCTCCAGCCTCTCTCAGGGGCTCCCCCTGCTGTTCATAAGTATGATTGTTTCCCTGCTCAGCAGTTAGGAACCATCTGACCATTCCTATCCACAGCAGTAAATGAAGGGAAAAATTTCACTGCATACAGTCAGGTTTCATATAAAAACAGTACACATTTTTTAATTAAATTATATTGGAGATAGGTTTCTTTTTCATTAAAGAAAGTAAAAATGGGATTTATTTTTTTTTGCCTTTACATGCCCTTTACATGCCCTTTAAGCAACAGAGTTTATATCAAATTGAGTGGCATATAAAATAATCTTACCAAACTGGTATATACAGTACATTTTGGCCTTTTACATCTCTTGCCTTGAATCACCATTTCATGATGGTCTCTGTGCTGCCTCAGAGATCACCTGACCAGAAATGCTACAGCTGTAACTGTAACAAGAAGTGTAACAAGAAAAACTTAGCTCATGTGACCTAACATGTATGGTTTGTTTGGTTTGTGCGTGTGCACTGTGAATCCTAGGATCCCAGGGGACGGCCCTTGATTTTTGAAATGGCAGTTTTCTTTTTATGATTACCCAATGGCACATACTACATCTGAGCATCCCATAGTGTCCCACAAAATCTTTTTACTACCCAATGGGGATAATACAGGGGCACAGAAGGACAGTCCCTACTGCTGTGGTCAAGAGTTCATATTAAAGTAATGAGCTGACAAGTATTTTGCTACATCTTCTTCAGGCTTTTTAAATGCCATGGGTTGTACAGGTTGCTGCTACTTGAAATGACCAACATCTTTATATGTCTTGCTATTTATAATTATGTAATGGCTAATAGTTTATTGTCAGGGCTCTTATTAAGAGAAATATGTTATCTGCTTCTTTTGATGTCTTGCTGAAAGTGCTGTGATATTTGCCAAGACCTTGAAGAAGGCGTGGATAATCAATATTTCTTTCTCAAATCTTATAAATCACCAAAGGACCCTGACATTTCTAATAGCTAGTTACTTTTGCATTTCTTTAAATTTATGAGATTCCAGCTCAAACGCTCCTTTTTCATCTTCACATAATGATTATCTTATTGTACCTTTTTTAAACTTGAATCAACAGAGAATAGAAAATAAATGTCAGTTTTTAGTGGCCATGGGTGGTATGGCATTATGGTATTAAAGTAAATGATATAGGATTAGTATTTTTTATGTTACAGTGTAGAAAGGTGCTCCTTAGCAATCCAGAGAGTAATATGCTGGAGTAACATTTTTTTTCATGGAGATTGAACTACATTTTCTTCTCAACCAAAATCTAAGAAACTTTATTGATAAAAAATGCAAAATACCTAATGCAGATTATAATTTGCCTCATACAAGAGTGTACAATTGCCCTCAATGATCAAAACATCACCATCTTTTCATCTACAGATGTTTCTATTGTCCTGTTAAATTATGTTAAAACGTACCTTTTCCTTCCCTCGTGTGTATACAGATAACTGATTTGTTCCAGCTACAAACTGGATACATACTGACAGTTGAATTTACTAGAATATACTATAGTATATTCCTGTAGGAAATGTCACTTTGGGTGTCACACAAACAGTTGTAATGTGAATCGAGTGATCCAAAAAGCTGGCTGTTGTATGATGCTAGAAATGTCAGCTGGCTTGAGATTAGTTTATGTTGTTTGTCCAGTCCCAGTATGGAAGTGTAGGGATGTGAAAATCTTAGATACCCTTACACTTACAGACAGGCACATCCGTAGTAATATGGACACCTCAGTGGGTCCTTATGGGGACCTTGTGCTTATGTAACCCCTGCAGTTCACACAATGTACACCAGATGGCACTGTGCCAGAGTATAAAAGGTTTAGGAACCATGTGCTCTGGGTCCATTGCTTTAGCCCAACCAAGCAGGCTGGAAGGGAATGGGTAGTGCTGAACCTAGGCGCCTTGGCCCTAGTAATTAGACAGCTATACTCATTTTATAGATCGCTCTAGGAGTTATAGAGAGGTTATTTAGTTGAGCAGTTCAAGGCTCCGCCGAGGAGATTAGAGGGATTAAGATCCCAGGGTATTACTGACCCAGAGTAAGGAACCAAGTGTTGAGATAGGGATGTCAGGAGTTCCCCTAGTCTGCCACTGGAAGATATCCTGAAAACTGGGCAATACCCATCACATGCTGTCAATTTACTCTCTGCTGTATATTCCCTAGCCTGTGGGGATTCAGCCTATATGTGCTGTGAGTATATGCTTCCTTTATACTGCTGTGTATGTTCTATACTCCATTGTGGATCAATGTGCTCAATGATCTATGTGCTATTGTTCAATAAATACTGTTCTTTGTTCAACTGGCGAACAAACTGGCGCCCATCATTGTGCTATCGCACCAGGTTACAGTTACACTACACCCTTGCCTCCACACCGTTGCGAGGGCTTACCCCTGAGAAAGAGAGCTCATCGGTGGTCTCAGCCCACCAAGGAACGTAGCTTAAACTGCCCTAGCACAAGTCAGTTTACTATAGCACTACAGAAGCAAAGTTTTTTTTTTCAGATGCACATTCTGGTTCTAAATACCAGATTTCAGCTGAATTCCTAAACTTGCTAGAAATTACTTTTGATCATCACTACATCTCTATATTACCATCGGACTGTTCTTCAACATGCATAGGGCACACCCCAAAGTGCAAAACCCCCTTCTTAAGCTGGCCATAGATGTTGAGATTTTTAAAAGATCCGATTATCATCGTGAGACCAGGATTATCTCTGAATGATCGTACGTATTGTCCATCAACTAAAAAGACCAATTTGCCAGGAAAACAAAAGGGAGCTGCCTGCTTGGCCCTGCAAACATAGATAAATTGCACTGGGAACGATAAAGATTTTTTAACCTGGCTGATCAATTTTCTAACAGATTTTGGCCGAAAAATCTTAAAATGTTCGATCGTTCGAATCCCACTAACCGCATGATAATTTCGATGGATTGGTTGGACTTCGCTAAAACTGGTTGTTCGGCAAGAGAAATCTTTGCGTCTATGGGGACGTTTACTCTTCATACCAACCAAATTTGGATGAGCCTTCAAAATTGTCAGAAAGCACTGGAATGATAATAACTGATGAACAAAACTGTCCTTTTTCTCTTCACCCCCCAAAATTGTGAAATTTTGCATAAAAGTCAATGGACATTTTTGGGGCTGTTTTTGTCACGCTAAATGTATTGGACTGAGCAATTTTCTCATGTTTTTTCTCAGGCAAAGGGAATTAAAGTCAGTGGGGGTCAATGGGGGTTTTTTTCTTATGCTAAATGCATTGAACTCAATGGAATTTTTTTCCATAGGGGTCAATGGGCTCTTTTTCTTACATTTGTTTCCTGTGAAACTAAACGCATGGTGAATTCTAGCACAGATTTGCAAAAATGTCACTGCTTGCAAGACTGCAAATTTGTGCCTCAAATCTGAATTAGTAGAGTAAATGTGCTCATTCCCATAATAGAATAATTCAATATAAATTCGCTGAAGTAGTCGCACTCTCAGGACCTATGGTGAAAAAGATTTTTATTAAAGGTGAAAAAACATTTCAGCTGGAACACCAGTCTTTTTCAAAATTAAAATCTTTTTTCACCATAAATCCTGAGAGTGTGACTACTTCAGCGAATATACATACACCATGTGGAATTGCACCCAGGCAACGATGACCTCTTTTTGGCGAGTGCCGATATCATTTTACATATATATATAAATATGTATCTTTTACGAAATCGTAACAGCACTCACGACAAAAGGGGATTAATCGTCAGGGTGCGAGTATTGTAGCATATCAGAACAATCAATTTGTAGGAAATACCGCACTCACAGGACTAAAAAAAAGTTATAGTTTATTACACACAATGAACTGACGAAACGTTTGTAATGTGTAATAAACTATAACTTTCTTTAAGTCCTGTGAGTGCGGTATTTCCGACAAATTTACTATATATATATATATATATATATATATATATATATATATAGATAGATAGATAGATAGATATAAACACATACATATACATGTTAAATCAACAAATTAATATAATTACGAGAAATTCTCTTAATTTTCACTGCATGTTTTTGGCGATTGCCTTTTCACTTCTAAAACAGTTAAAAAACCAAAGCTGGACCTATCTAACTTTTCTTTTCTGTACAGTGTAACATTTTCTTTTCCAGTAAAATATGCTAAATAATTAATAGGCATCGGAACTTGATTGTTTTATTTTTCACTTATATCTAGCTTGGACCATGTATCATTTTCTTATAAATAATTCTGTTGTCATCTGCCGCATTTCTCGTTTCCTGTTGATTGACTTTTATAGCTTACTAACGTAATGTAGAATTGGTAAATTGCAAGAAATGTAATCATGAATTATTATCTTCAGCCCTTTAATGAGGAGTAATAGATAATGTATCAATTAAGTATGTCAATGGAAATAAGGAAGCAGATTCACTAAAGAAGAACAGGCTCTTTCTATTGATATCAATTAACAGTACAAGTTCATCCTACAGAACTCTGGCTTTTTAAAGAGTCACTGATATACAGGGTAGCATTGATTAAAGCGTGACATGGAGATACTGTGAATTCTGAGGTGTGAACTTTTAAATTCGTCTTCACTAAAAAATCCAAACATCTGTGGTGCCTTGAGCATTGTTTGTGTTTCTCCTCACAGGTTTGCAGTTGTTATTGTTGGTGGAATGCTCTGTCATTTTTATCAGCTGGTGAGGAGTAAATTGATTTTCATAGTGAGAGAAATGTGGCTAATCACTACATTAATTATGGCAGTTTAACATTAAGGTAAAGATCTTTTTTATGCCTGTTCATGAAAGGTGTAGATGGGACTTTGCCACAACTTTATTTACTTGTTCTAATACAACAGCTTCGATGTTTAAGGGGATCTAAACCCCAATTTATGAATGGGTGTAAACTTATTCAGAGTGATTCACTGACCATAACTCAGAAACCATTAAAAATAGAAAATTAATAAACGTTCAAAGTCAGAGATGCACCCTGCCTAAGTTTGCATTCATTTATTTTTTGGGTTTAGATTCACTTTAAGGCCTGTTTTATTTTATATTTCCTAGTTTTATTCTTCCATGGCAAATCCACACAATCTCTAGCTGCATTAGGTATAGGGCAGAAAAAAGTCATACTGTAAGTACATGACTCAAGACAATTGTAATTAAGCTTTACACCTTTACCCGAAGAATTTTTAAAAAGATAAATTTACATTCATTTACATGAAGTTTAAAATTACAATGTATTTTGTCATGATCCCATGCCATCTCCTTTATAAAATGAAATGACTAATCAAAATAATCCCGCCATGTTTACACTAGGTCCTCCTAAATTACATTGCTTTGGGATAATTGTTTATGGGGCTTATTTATGGCTTATTTTCTGGTCAAGTTTTTTAGAGGGAAAAACTCTAATTTTTAGAGGGGGAAAAAACCTCACATTTTTCGAGATTTATTATGCTTCAAAGCTGCTAAAAATCTGAATCCCAAAATACACCAGCTAAAACCTCCTACATCCAGAATCAGATGTGACACCCCATGGAAAAAAAAATCAGGAAACATGTGCTAAAGGTATGATTCAGGATAATGAATCATATCACTAAGAAATATCAATTGTGCTATTCTTTTTTAATAGAAATAGAAAATTTTTCAATAGAAATATTTTGCTGCATGATCTGTGTTTTAAAATATAATGTTTCATACACAATATGGTGTAGGTAATGTGCAGACACAACTTTGAGCTTTGCAAAGATATTGTTCATGGAACATGGGTTTTGGCCGTAGGGATTCCCATGTTCCTTGGCTTTCCGTAACTAGTGATGGGCGAATTTTTGCCGCGAATTTTCGTGGGCGTTTCGCGAATAAATTCGCCCATCACTATCCGTAACCCATTTAAGAGTAGTGTGCACTTAAATGTGTTAAACAATAGTTAAAAAATAGGATGGGTAAGTTATAAATATGGCACATATACAAAAAGAAAATACTGTTCACATGAGGAATGATATAACTGCAGTGAAATCTCAATATTACATTCTCTGATTTTAAGTTTTCCTTACACCATTTTATCCTGGTCCCACCAACATATTATGCATAATTTTCTTCCCTGATTTAACATTTTCTGCTCCCCTGAAATCCGTAAAATGGGGGCTCTACTGTATTTGTTTAAGAGCAGATTTTACCGACAGGGCTCCATTTCCTCTGTGATGCTTGCAATGTCAAATGGAACACTAGTGTGCCCTGGTCCTTGGGGACTCGTTCTCCGCTCCACTCCCCCACCACAATTGTAGCCTCAAGGAGGAGGAGATGGTTTGGCATGTGGGGTACTGGTGGTGTTGGTGGCGGGTTAGCACATCATTGAGGTAGGAGTTTGCGACAGTGGTGTGGACTGTGGGAGGCAGTCGCTTGTGAGCTAACATTTAAATAAAACACAAGACTCCGTTTTTCCTTTTCGTGGGTGAAGGTCGGCCACAGCTTTTATTAAAACCATATTTGCCGAAAAAACCGACAACCCTGTCCTTGCCATGTTATACCAAGCCCAGGTTACCACACATACCAGCCACCGCAGCCGTGGTGTGCATGTAAAGGGGAAAACCTACTGGCCATACCCAAATGGCAAGGACCAAAAACAATTATCTGCCAACAGCTGTATTTCCTGTGTGGGGAAAAAACTCGATAAAATCGTGAAAACAACTGAATCGTATGAATTTTTCAGATTTGTCACAGAAAAGTGTACCTTTTTCAGATTTTTTTTCCAAAAACTGCAACTTTTTTGGATTTGACGCCTGAAAACCATGAAATCTTTGGATTATTGAATGAAACCCATAGAAGATTAGGATAGAAGTTTTTTTTTCTAAAAAAAATTGTATTTTCTCCTTTAAAAGTCCAACCAGAAAAATTTGGATGTTAATAAATAACCCCCTTGATGTTTGATGTAATATGCAGGGCTACGTTACACATAGAAATACCCTTTGTGTGACACACGCATTTTGCATTTTATTTAAAGTGAAACTGAGGAGTTGGGGATTCAAATTCTTAGAGTCAAGCTTTGTCTTGCTCCAAGCCCAAGGCAGTAAGTAGTGGGGGGGGGGGTTAAATTAAATATGTATAGAAAAGTTAGTTGTACAACTTCATAAATAATGTCACAAAGTTTTTTATTAAAACGATGCAATGATTTTATAACAAATGATGCCTGCTCCAATGTTTTTCTTTGGTAAAATTCTCTTTCTAGTTTCTGGACCTGACCTTAACAGCAAGTAACAGGCTGCGTTTATTTTTATTCTATCACATAAATGTAATAAATACATTACTGCAGAGTTATATCAAGAGTTACAGCTTCAAGTGCTTCTAACCTGAAGACATCCTGCATCTCTCAAAAGCCTGTCTTGAAAAATGAACTATTCACACAGTTCAAATATAAAAGTACCGATGTTTCTACAGTAGTCATTTTTTTACTTTATTCTGCTGTAATAATATGAGCATGAACATTTATAGATAAGAGAAGAGCTTGATCAGTTACAAGTTCCTAAGAATTCCATTTTGATTAGGAAGGGGGTGGAAGAAAAAAAATAAAAAGGTTGGAGGGGAATGTAGGACATTGACAAGGGATTGCAATTAAGAAATTTGGCAACAGACTCTACAGAGTCTACCAATGGATGCCATTTTGTCTATAAAATTCAAGATGCAGATATGAATCAATATTAATATTGATGAGCTATTGTATTTTCCTGCTTGTATTAAAGGTATATATAAATTATTATGGGTATTCTGTTAATTAAGGTAATTTTTAAGAACAATTTGACTTTACTTCATG
This sequence comes from Xenopus laevis, assembly GCF_017654675.1. Classification (NCBI taxonomy): domain Eukaryota; kingdom Metazoa; phylum Chordata; class Amphibia; order Anura; family Pipidae; genus Xenopus; species Xenopus laevis. Next base: position 51,754,155 of record NC_054378.1, read on the forward strand.
GTATTTTTTTTAATATTTGAGGACTTATATCACAATTTTGTGTCATTTCATCATCTGACATGTCCTATATGGTTCTAAGGTTATCTATTTATAAGATCCCTAAATGATACAAAGTACGATGTATATATAATAGGAAAAGCTCATTGCTCATAATCATACAGATTTGCAGTAGACTTGGTCAGATGAGTTGCACATTTTAGCAGAATTATTTTGCATGCAGGTAGACCAAACTCCCATGTGGTTCTTTCACCCCTTCACAAATCCCTTTAATGGTGGTCTTATGCCTTTAAGGAAGTGTTAAAGGACACCATTTATTAAATTCAACCAAAATTAGTAAACATACTTTAGTAAAGTTAATAGAGGTGTTGACTCATGATCTCATGATATCTTGCAGGATAACGGAGATACGCAAAATTGCTGCTTTTCTGTGCTCTCCAAGGGGTCCTGCCATCTTGCAGCACCAGATATCAGGTTCTTCCATAAGTGCGCACATCAGACAGCCACGTCCTGGTTCTTGCACCTGAACTTCCGGTTTTTGTGACTTCATTACCCTGCCACAACCGACAAATTCTTAATTTCTTTACCGGCTTTTGAAGTAAACCCTCAGACAGCCTTCCCCTCAGTGTACCTCTCCCCCAGCCTTCCCCAACACAGTTCCTTCTGCACAATTAGCCCAAACAAAAACTTTGTGGGACAAAAAGAGGGAGAAACTACATAACACAATATGAATTCTAAGCGGAACTGCCCTCCGGGTTACAACCAAATGTCCTGTGAGGAGGAGAGCTGTTGGGGGTTTTCACATAGTTTCTTAGCAGCATGGTTAGTCGCCCTATCGCCTTTTTCAAAATGCATTACAACATCTGGAGAGGAGTTTTACGTGGGAGGGGTGATAAATGCAAGGACAAGCAGTATTATTTTTAGAGTGAAGCAGGACATGGGTATTATTTGGAGAGTGTAGTTTTGATTTTTTTGATACAAAATGTTAATGTAACTGCTCCTTTAATAAAGGCTGCAGCCCTTATAGCACGTGTGCCTAGCCATTACAGGGGAACTAAATAATTTATAATAAATAATTTGGCTAGAAATGCCACATCTTATGGTTTGGGTTTTGTCACTGACATTTGGAGGCCTCATTTTAGTGTTTTAAAGTTTTAGAGGTTTTTAAAACCACAACTAAACTCACTTTCTCTAAAACCATGAATGCCATGGAATTTATTAAAAGATCCAAATTTTAAAAGCACAAATAAAAAAAGCATTGAATGATCTGAAAGAAAAATACAAATACTAGCAAAAAAAGTGAGAAAACCTATAAAAGCCTGAGTTGTTAAAAAAGGTCCAATATGTTCAGCGCCACTTCCACTGACTTCTATAGGATGTGTACAACCTGGTGAATTTTGTATTTTTTAATAAATCGTGAATTTTTTGAGTTTTTTTTTTTAGAAATATTGATAACAAATAAAAAACCAAACAAACAAAAAGTATTGTAGAATTGATACCTATATAAAGAAATATTGGAAAACCATAAATTTTTTGAGATTCGTGAAAAAAAAGAAATTCAACTTCAACTTTGCATCATATTATTATAAGCCATGTTTTTATTTAGACTTTTATTGTCTCTTTTATACACCCTTTCACAGAACCATGCTTTTAACTTTACTGTTCCTCCAGCTCCTTTCACCCCAACGTTTGGCATGCCCTGTTTTTTGCCTTCAAGAACTGAAAGATACTGATTATTAAGAAGTTTCAATTGTGCTTTAAGATATTGCCTGCATTTTTCTGATCAGTGCTTCTCCTGATGTGTTCATTTTGCCCTGCCCAAAGGCTACAGGAATGAGGTTTCTAGTTGTTCTGGTTTAGTAAGATCCGTTTAGTAAGATTTTTCACCCCCAGATTATAAAAGACTATATAAAGATAAAGATTATAAAAGATTATAAAAGACCCTTTGTCTCCTTTTGCAGCCGATGGAAACATCTCATAAATTGCCTGCTGGTTATGATGGTACCAAGTTAATGCTACTTCTTGTAGCATTACTCCACAAGAAGTATAACTCTGTTCTAAAAGGTATAATATTTTAGATGGCTCCTGTATTTAGATGCTTGTAGGTTTACTACGTTGCAGTAATTTTTTTAATTCATTTCGTCTTAATGTTTCAGTTATATAACAAATGACTTTCTGTGATATTAGAGAGAATGCAGGGAGATTGGTATTCTCCCAAGCAATGCAGTGCTTATGAAAAGCATTGCAGTTGCAAATGACACTAAGATCATTCAACAAACCCCCCCCCCAGCAATCTTTAAATGCTCGTTTCATTTGCTAAGGCACCACTCAACCATTTTTAAATTCTTCTGGGATTGTGAAGGACCTTTCAATTGAGTTACAGTGCTATTTTTGTAATGATCTAAGGCATTTAAAGATTCCAAGATTTCTTGCATCTGAATGTCACTATTTATCTGAAGTACAGTGAGAAATAAAAGATTACATACATAATTCTTTACAGTGATCAATACTTGTGCATTGGCCTTCATTCCATAATGCAAGATGGATTTGACTTGATATAGGAACTCTAGGATGGAAATGGAATGGAAGCTAAAATATGAATTAGTCTTGTTAAGATAACCTCCTCAATCTATTGCAGTACTTACCTCATCTTTTTGAGATGAGCGATAGATTGTGAGCTCAAACTCACATCAACTGCCAATATTTAAATGCATATTCTGGGTAAATAAATCCCAACAAACTGCTTTGGTAAAAAGTGTTTCTTCTAGAGAATCGGATATATGTTTTTCTTTTTTGTTATTCCACACACCGTCTTACCCAATGGTCAAAAACAGAGAAGAAAATTAGAGAATAGGAAATATAGTATGCAATGGATTCGGTGGGGCTTACCTAATTTGGCAAAAAAAACATAATTTTAGAGTTGTGTTTTGACCTGCCTTTGTACTACTTATACGAAACTCTTCTGCCTAAAAGACAGTAATTTGAAGGTAAGATCATTCTATGGGAAAGATTCTCTAACGGGCGAATTTTCGTCAGCTTTGCACAGCTCACACCAGTTCGCCAGGTGCAAATGAGATACGACTACGCCAATTCACTAATATGTGTATTTTTGTCCTGGGCGCCGAACGCTGGTGAATTTTCACTAGCATCACTTCGGCAATGCAAGCATTTCTTAGCAAAGATGTGTTAGCGTTCGTTTGTGCCAAGCGGTTAGGTCAATTTGTATAAGGTGGGAAATTTAAAGTTGTATGGAGGTCTTTATTATAAATGTTGGTGTAAATGCTTGAAGTTACCACTTTTTATTACAAATGTCCAGGGAACCTTAATAAAGACAAGAGAGTTAATATAATGTCCTACACATGAGCCCACTGTAAAATGAATGTTCCATATGTTATGAAATGTCTGGAGAAAACCGGTTACCCCAAAAAAGTTTGTTAGGACTTTTGCAGGCAATCCCACTTCAAAAAAGGAAAAGTTGCCAGCGTTTTTGAAACTTTAATGCATTTTCAGCACATAGGATATGATGTAAGTGACAGAAGATTGTGGAAGATCTAGCTTCTTTTTAGCACTTTGCCTGGTCTGAGGTGGCGAAGTCAACTTTACTGAGCGAAAAGTCATCTGGCAATAGAGTGGTGAATTGCCGATGTCCCTGCCTGTGGCAACGATGGCAAATCGGCGCTAGCATTAGCCACTACGTCCTTTAGTGAATCTACCCCTATGTCTTGAGATTATAATTGTTTTAGGATTGTGGTTTTTAGGAGAAGGTAAATAGAGGAATCAGAACATAGCCCTTCTAGGGATCAGACAAAACAAACTGTTTCTTGCTATGAGGAGAGTTACAGCCTCAAGAATTTACCCATAATTTTGATGATATTCTACAGGTAGTATGTACTAATGTACTCAACATATTTGAAATCCATCACTCTAGCAATATCCACGTCATAGTAACATAGTAAGTTAGGTTGAAAAACGACACACCTCCATCAAGTTCAACCTTTTAACCTGCCTAACTGCCAGTAGAGATGTCGCGAACTGTTCGCCGGCGAACTTGTTCGCGCGAACATCGGGTGTTCGCGCTCGCCGGAAGTTCGCGAACGTCGCGCGACGTTCGCCATTTTGGGTTCGCCATTGTTGGCGCTTTTTTTTGCCCTCTCACCCCAGACCAGCAGGTACATGGCAGCCAATCAGGAAGCTCTCCCCTGGACCACTCCCCTTCCCTATAAAAACCGAAGCCCTGCAGCGTTTTTTCACTCTGCCTGTGTGTGCTGAAGAGATAGTGTAGGGAGAGAGCTGCTGCCTGTTAGTGATTTCAGGGACAGTTGAAAGTTTGCTGGCTAGTAATCGTTTTGATACTGCTCTGTTATTGGAGGGACAGAAGTCTGCAGGGGTTTGAGGGACATTTAAGCTTAGGTAGCTTTGCTGGCTAGTAATCTACCTTCTACTGCAGTGCTCTGTATGTAGCTGCAGTGGGCAGCTGTCCTGCTTCTGATCTCATCTGCTGACTGCTGCAATAACAGTAGTCCTTGTAAGGACTGCTTTTATTTATTTTTTTGTTGTTTTACTACTACTACTACTACTACTACTATAAGAGCCCAGTGCTATTAGTCTAGCAGTGTTGGGGAGTGGGACTGGTGTGCTAATCTGCTGCTCCTAGTAGTTCAGCAGCACCAACTTTAATTTTTTTTTTTTAATATTCATTTTTTTTTTATTTTACTTTTTTTATTTTACTACCGCTGTAGTAGTGTATAAGTTGACCTTTTAGGCATTATTTGCCCTGTAGGCATTATTTGCACACTGTTTTCTTCAACCCGCCATCTAGCTGTGTGACCTTGTTCACATTCTGTCTAAATATCCATAATATTACCGTCTCCAGAAAAAACACCGGAGTGACTTTTTTCAAGCAGCCATAATATATTTTACGTAATCCGTATCCACCGCTGTAGTAGTGTATACGTTGACCTTGTAGGCATTATTTGCACACTGTTTTCTTCAACCCGCCATCTAGCTGTGTGACCTTGTTCACATTCTGTCTAAATATCCATAATATTATCGTCTCTAGAAAAACCACTTGAGTTACTTTTTTTCAAGCAGCATTCATATATTTTACGTAATCCGTATCCACCGCTGTAGTAGTGTATACGTTGACCTTGTAGGCATTATTTGCACAGTGTTTTCTTCAACCCGCCATCTAGCTGTGTGACCTTGTTCACATTCTGTCTAAATATCCATAATATTACCGTCTCCAGAAAAAACACCGGAGTGACTTTTTTCAAGCAGCCATAATATATTTTACGTAATCCGTATCCACCGCTGTAGTAGTGTATACGTTGACCTTGTAGGCATTATTTGCACACTGTTTTCTTCAACCCGCCATCTAGCTGTGTGACCTTGTTCACATTCTGTCTAAATATCCATAATATTACCGTCTCCAGAAAAAACACCGGAGTGACTTTTTTCAAGCAGCCATAATATATTTTACGTAATCCGTATCCACCGCTGTAGTAGTGTATACGTTGACCTTGTAGGCATTATTTGCACACTGTTTTCTTCAACCCGCCATCTAGCTGTGTGTATTATCGTTTCCAGAAAAACCAACTGAGTTTTTGTTGTTGTTGTTGTTTTTTTAAAAATAATGCCAGGCAAAGGCAGGCCGCCACGCAGAGGCCGTGCTAGGGGCCGTGCTGCTATGCAATCCTGTGGCCCTAGCAAATTGCCCAGTTTTAAAAAGCCAATGACCCTGAACTCCCAAAATGCTGAAGAGGTAGTTGACTGGCTTACACAGCACACCCCATCTTCTACCGTTTCTAACTTTACCACAACATCCTCCTCATCCTCCACTGCTATGGCCACCCCACGTAACACTTCCTCCACCACCGGTGCCCCTTCTTCACTGGGGTCAGAGGAGTTATTTTCCCATGAGTTTCTTGAACTGAGTAATGCGCAACCATTATTGCCAGAAGAAGATGAAGGAGATGAGGACCTTACACCAGATTTAATTCTGGCAGAGAACACGATAGAGATGGACATAATGAGTGATGAGGAGGAGGTCCCCGCTGCTGCTTCCTTCTGTGATGTGTCAGAAGAAATTGATGCATCTGAGGAGAATGATGATGAGGAGATTGATGTTTTGTGGGTGCCTAGTAGAAGAGAGCAAGAGGAGGGTAGTTCAGATGGAGAGACGGAGAGTCAGAGAGGCAGTAGGAGAATAAGACTTAGAAGAAGCAGGGAGGACAGCCCGCAGGGATCAGTAGGGCAACAACATGTATCGGCACCTGTGTTCAGCCGGCCAACGCACCCGCCATTGCCGCCAATACCGCCAACTCCGCCAACTTCTACTGTTACCGCCAGATCGCACACTTCCAAAAAGTCAGCAGTGTGGGATTTTTTTAATGTGTGTGCCTCTGACAAAAGCATTGTAATTTGCAATGAGTGCAGTCAGAAACTGAGCCTTGGTAAGCCCAACAGCCACATAGGTACAACTTCTATGCGAAGGCACATGAGCGGCAAGCACAAAGCACTTTGGGAGCAACACCTCAAAGGCAACAGGCAAACTAAAAGCCACACTCCTTCTGGTCCAGCATCTTACTGCTCTACCTCTGCTCTCCTTGACCCGTCTGAACCACCCTCCACTCCGCCTTCCACCTTGACCACCTGTTCCCATTCCCAGTCATCTGCCACCAGCCAAGTTTCTGTGAAGGCCATGTTTGAGCGTAAGAAGCCAATGTCTGACTGTCACCCCCTTGCCCGGCGTCTGACAGCTGGCTTGTCTGCACTCTTAGCCCGCCAGCTTTTACCATACCAGCTGGTGGACTCTGAGGCCTTCCGCAAATTTGTAGCAATTGGGACACCGCAGTGGAAGGTACCCAGCCGCAATTTTTTTTCTAAAAAGGGAATACCACACCTGTACCAACATGTGCAGAGCCAAGTTACCGCATCTCTGTCACTTAGTGTTGGGCCAAAGGTCCATATGACTACTGACGCATGGTCCTCCAAGCATGGTCAGGGCAGGTATGTCACCTACACTGCCCACTGGGTGAACTTGGTAATGGCTGGGAAGCAGGGAATGGGTAGCTCAACAACAACAGTGGAGTTGGTGTCACCGCCACGGATTGCACGCGGTTCTGCCACCACCTCTACTCCTCCATCGCTCTCTACCTCGTCTTCTTCTTCTTCTTACTCTGCTGCTGGGTCCTCCTTCTCCTCCTCCACACCTGTGCACCCCCAGCTCCCCCTAGGCTATTCGACGTGCCAGGTACGCCGTTGTCACGCTGTCTTGGGGATGACGTGCCTGGAAAGCAAAAACCATACCGGATCTGTACTCCTGTCATCTCTGCAGTCACAGGCCGATCGGTGGCTGACCCCACACCAACTGCAGATCGGAAAAGTGGTGTGTGACAATGGAAGCAATCTGTTGGCAGCGTTGAGACTAGGCAATTTAACACATGTGCCCTGCATGGCACGTGTTAAATTTAATAGTCCAACGTTTTGTCTCCAAGTACCCAGGATTCCAGGACGTTCTCACCCAGTCCAGAAAGGTGTCGGCCCATTTCAGACGTTCCTACACAGCCATGGCACGCCTTGCTGACATTCAGCAGCGCTACAACATGCCAGTCAGGCGTTTGATTTCTGACAGCCAGACTCGCTGGAATTCAACGCTCCTTATGTTGGAACGTCTGCTGCAACAACAAAGGGCCGTCAACGAGTACCTTTTTGAACTGGGTGGTAGGACTGGATCTGCACAGCTGGGGATTTTTTTCCCCCGTTACTGGGTGCTTATGCGCGATGCCTGCAGGCTCATGCGACCTTTTGAAGAGGTGACAAATATGGTCAGTCGCACCGAAGGCACCATCAGCGACCTAATACCCTTCGCTTTCTTCCTGGAGCGTGCCGTGCGACGAGTGACAGATGAGGCTGTAGACCAGCGTGACGAGGAGCTGGAAGCGCACGATTTCTGGTCGGAATCACCAGAACGAACCCAGGCACCTGCTGCAACGCAGGGAGAGGTGCCAGAAGTGGAGTCAGAGGAGGAAGGTGGCTTTGTGGAGGAGGAGGAGGAGGACCAACAGGAGCAGGCTTCCCAGGGGGCTAGTGGTGACCTTTTGGGGACCCCTGGTCTTGTACGTGGCTGGGGGGAGGAGACCGTGGATGATGCAGTCCTTGATAATGAGGAAGCGGAGATGGATAGCTCTGCATCCAACCTTGTGAGAATGGGGTCTTTCATGCTGTCATGCCTGTTGAAGGACCCCCGTATCAAGAGGCTTAAGGAGAAGGACCTGTACTGGGTCGCAACGCTACTAGACCCTCGGTACAAGCATAAAGTGTCAGAAATGTTACCAACATACCACAAGTCCGAAAAGATGCGGCATTTACAAACCAGCCTGCAAAACATGTTGTACAATGCTTTTAAGGGTGATGTCACTTCAGGAACTCATCAACATTCCAGGGGCAGAGGTGCCAGTAATCCTGCCACGAGCACACCTGCAAGGACAAAGCCCTTTGGCCAGTCTGTAACGTCAGACATGCAAATGTTTTTCTGTCCAAGGCAGCGCCACAACCCTTCTGGATCCACCCTCAAAGAACGCCTCGACCGGCAGGTAGCGGACTACCTGGCATTAACTGCAGATATCGACACTCTGAGGAGCGATGAACCCCTGGACTACTGGGTGCGCAGGCTTGATCTGTGGCCAGAGCTGTCACAATTTGCCATGAACCTCTTGTCTTGCCCAGCCTCAAGTGTGCTCTCAGAAAGGACCTTCAGTGCAGCAGGAGGGATTGTAACTGAGAAGAGAACTCGCCTAGGTCACAAAAGTGTCGATTACCTGACCTTTATTAAAATGAATGAGGGGTGGATCTCGGAGGGTTACTGCACGCCGGAAGACTTGTTCTGACTTCTATGCAGCTGTCCTTCTCTTCAAGCCTCATGACTCCACACACAGCTGTCCTTTAGCGTCCTCCTCCTCCCTCCGCCACCGTTACAAACTAGGGTGCAAACCCTACTGGTTTAATTTTTTCTGGCCTCTGTGCTTCAGTGGCTGCAACCAAAAAAACTGGGCAAACAATGTCTACAAGGTCAACGTATGGCAAAAAATGACTATTTTCAGCATTTATATGGCATATTTTTTCTGGCAACTGTGCTTCAGTGGCTGCGTCCAAAAAAATGCATATTTTCTGCATTTATATGGCATAATTTTTCTGGCCTCTGTGCTTCAGTGGCTGCAACCAAAAAAATTTATATTTTCAGCATTTATATGGCATAATTTTTCTGGCCTCTGTGCTTCAGTGGCTGCAACCAAAAAAATTTATATTTTCAGCATTTATATGGCATAATTTTTCTGGCCTCTGTGCTTCAGTGGCTGCAACCAAAAAAATTTATATTTTCAGCATTTATATGGCATAATTTTTCTGGCCTCTGTGCTTCAGTGGCTGCAACCAAAAAAATTTATATTTTCAGCATTTATATGGCATAATTTTTCTGGCAACTGTGCTTCAGTGGCTGCGACCAAAAAAATTACTATTTTCAGCATTTATATGGCATATTTTTTCTGGCCTCTGTGCTTCAGTGGCTGCGGCCAAAAAAACTGGGCAAACAATGCCTACAAGGTCAACGACGTTGACCTTGTAGGCATTGTTTGCCCAGTTTTTTTGGCCGCAGCCACTGAAGCACAGAGGCCAGAAAAAATATGCCATATAAATGCTGAAAATAGTAATTTTTTGCCATACGTTGACTCAACGTATATGGCAAAAAATGACTATTTTCAGCATTTATATGGCATATTTTTTCTGGCAACTGTGCTTCAGTGGCTGCGACCAAAAAAATGCATATTTTCTGCATTTATATGGCATAATTTTTCTGGCCTCTGTGCTTCAGTGGCTGCAACCAAAAAAATTTATATTTTCAGCATTTATATGGCATAATTTTTCTGGCAACTGTGCTTCAGTGGCTGCGTCCAAAAAAACTGGGCAAACAATGTCTACAAGGTCAACGTATGGCGAAAAATGACTATTTTCAGCATTTATATGGCATATTTTTTCTGGCAACTGTGCTTCAGTGGCTGCGTCCAAAAAAACTGGGCAAACAATGCCTACAAGGTCAACGTATGGCAGTTGTTTAAAGAGAACAGTAGATTACTAGCCAGCAAAGCTACCTAAGCTAAAATGTCCCTCAAATCCCTGCAGACTTCTGTCCCTCCAATACAGAGCAGTATCAAGCAGATTACTAGCCAGCAAGCTTACTATCATCTGTCCCTGAAATCACTAACAGCTCTCCCCCTACACTATCTCTTCCAAGCACACACAGGCAGATTTTTCAGATACATTTTTGCCCTTGATCCCCCTCTGGCATGCCACTGTCCAGGTCGTTGCACCCTTTAAACAACTTTAAAATCATTTTTCTGGCCAGAAATGTCTTTTCTAGATGTTAAAGTTCGCCTTCCCATTGAAGTCTATGGGGTTCGCGAACCGTTCGCGAACCGCTCGCATTTTTGCGCAAGTTCGCGAATATGTTCGCAAACTTTTTTTCCGACGTTCGCTACATCCCTAACTGCCAGTCGATCCAAAAAACCCCATCTGGTCATACAAATATATTTTTAAAAATATCTTCTATTTCTGAAATTTTTGGTCTAAATGCTGTAACCAGAAGACCTAAGTATGTGTGATATTTTGTCTGAATAACACTCGTTTGAAATGAATGGACCTGTATAAATGTAGACACTAAAGAGGACCCTGCTTGGTATGGGATCAGAGGTTCAGAGATGGGATTATTTCATACAGCATTATCTACTTGACAATAAAAAATGATTTTGCAGATAGTTCCATCACACTTACATGCCAGAAAAAAACTCTATACCAGGAAAATCACATAGAAGTCTGTTTCGCACAACTGCCTTATTGTAGTCCACAACTCCCTAACAGACATTCTACAGAATATATTTTCAGGAAAAAGTGCTTCATTAAGCTCATATTTCTCAAAACTGCATGTCATAGTCTATGGCACGGATATGATGCCCAACAAGCATGACTACACATAACAACTCACAATAAAATATCTACAAGCTGTAGAACATGGGTCCAATGAGTAACGCAAAAAGTGCTTTGCCTTTCAGTGCCCTTGCCTTTGCTTTACCTTTCATGCCTTGCTGCATGTATATTCCTCTGCAAACGCCAGCTCAGAAAGCAGTGTTTTAGCGTTCATACCCTTTTAGTGCCACCTTAACCCTGTTCATTATCTCTCAGTTATTTGCTTCTCTCTGTAGTTAAACACATAGCTAAGGAAAATAGCATCCTTCAGTTCACCAACCAACCTGAGATAACCCCCTTAAATATAGGGTTTAATTTGTATTCACATGTTCTCTTTTTGTTTATACCATTATACCCACCATAATAACTTTTAAGAGTCATTATAGGTTGAATGGAATGGACAGATCAGGTTGGCTCATTGATAAGCACTGGATATTAAATGCATAATTGGCATTCTTTAAGCCCATCTCCCAGAGTATATCTAATAAATCACTGGTGTATTGTTTTAATACTGAGGTTGATATTGTTGAAATAGATTTTTTTTTTTGCTGTGTAGGTATTTAACGAATTTCTAAAGATACCCCTATTTGTTCTCTCATACTGTAGGTACAGCCATTGACAATGACAAATACCCTTGTCCACTGAGCTGTGAGGAGATGAAGTGGTTGCTAAAACATAGTGCAAACTCTTAAATACATCCTTTCTGCTTCCCAAGCAAGAATACTGTGCTCATTGTATTAGCAATGCATAATGTGCTGTTTATTTACACTATCTTAAGAAATAAATTCTTGCACTCAATCTTCACCATTTTGTAGGTGCAGATATTATTATTTTAAAATGTTTATACAATTAATTGCTCCTGTAATACACAGATTGATCACTACTGAAACATTACATTTTTGCTTTGTAAAAGGCATGTAATAAATCCATACTTGAATGTTTTGGGTTAATGTAATTCAACAAGTCTAACATGTAGAAGATATGTGAGACATTGCTAAAATATTTCCTATATATTCCTCAACTTTTCAGATATAAGCACATTTTTTGTTATACCAGATAGCTGTTTTGCCATTACAGTGTCATTGTATCCTTAAACATTACTAAGGTTAAAAGAATTTGCAGATGCAAACGAAGCACTTTTACAAATAAGGTTCAATTTCTTCAAATGTAGAAATAATTGTGCTTTTTTTAAAAATCATATATGTGTATTGTTTGTTATTATGTATTTTTTACTTAGACCGTCACTATGATAAGGACCTACAGTAGATTGTAAGTTCCAGGTGTCAAGGAACTGATAAATTATATAAATTTAAAGGAATAATAAAGACGATGGAACAATAATACTACAATGGGAAATATTGTTACCGTGCTACATCTTGCTAGTAAGTCGAGATAACTGCATTTTTTGCTTGCTTGTCACTAAAATTAAACATCAGAAGAGCAGATATTGTGCTGTTTAGGTGATAAGTTGCAGATACAATATATTTAAAACCACTAGCCGCAATCACATCAACAATAATAGGGAACTGGGTGCACGTATGTGATACGATTCTTAGTTTTGTGACCCTTACAATATTTGGGCCTTAGACATGTTTCCATTAATAGAGTTGTTTTAAGAATCGATCCCTGATTTTAATAAACTAGCTGTATTACAGGATGTTTTGGGTAGAGTTACTATATGCCCTTTACACACTGTCAGAGACCCACAGTAAGGAGTAGGTGGCCCATCCTTAAATCAATGTGCTCTAGAAATTCTATATTATATTATTATATATATATATATATATATATATATATATATATATATATATATATATATATATATATATATATATATATATATATATATATATATATATATATATATATATATATATATTGGTCCAAGTTTCAGCCTTTTTCAGCAGGATTTGCAATTGACTGAATTCAAGTGCCTAGCCAAGCCAAATAAGAATTCCTTAAATGTGATATTTTTTTTCCCCTGTGTGATTCTTTTTAACCCTTCTTTGCCATTTTTTTGCATATGCAATTTGAGGTAAGCATTCAGTGAATAGTGGATTCACGAATACATAGGGGCAGATTTACTAAGGTTCGAGTGAATTTTCGAAGTACAAAAAGTTTGAATTTCGAAGTAATTTTTTGCATACTTCGACCATCGAAAAGGATACTACGACTTCGATTCGAAGTAAAAATCGTTCAACTATTCGACCATTCGTTAATCAAAGTACTGTCTTTAAAAAACTTCAACTTCAATACTTGGCCAACTTAAACCTGCCGAAGTGCTATTTTAGCCTATGGGGACCTTACAGAGCAATTTTCTAAGCTTTATTATATTCGAAGGAAAATCGTACGATCGTATGTACGATTCGAAGTACGATCGGAGTACGATCGTACAATCGGAGAACTATCAGAATATTATCGTACAATGAATAAAATCCTCCGAATTCGAATGTCGGAGGATTCTATTCAATGGTCATATTTCAAAGTATTTTCCACTTCGAAAATCGACCCTTGATAAATCTGCCCCTTAGTGTCAATATGCACACCCCATTGAGTCTTTACGACCTGTTGCTTAATTTAAACTTGCTACATTGAGCAGTCCCTTTTGATAGTAATAATGGATGTATCAATAACTAGTACTGCAACAAGAACAATAGAACAAGAGCAACAGAAGCACAGGGAACATCTTACAAAGAAATATTATGCTTCCCAAAACAGCCTGTTATGCAATAAAACACAATAAATGTATGGTTTTATTCCTTTATCAATGCTGACTGGGTACATTGTGCCTTTTCTTCTTTGCCTGTAACAAATGTACTGTTACCATGCCCACTGCTGTTTGCATGGGTTTTTCTTGGTATCCCAGCGGCACGACTTTGCCAAATATAGAAACATAAATGGTCTGTGGGGTATATCACAAAGTCATTCTGCCATCTGCTACTTTAAACATGGAGAGATTTTCTGACTACTATCTTACATTTCATTTCATTCCAATTCTATACAGTCTAGATATAACATTTGCAGCTAGGGTTAATGGAATGTTTTTTTCTGTCTTTTTTGTCAAATCCATTGTATTTTGAGAAAATCTGACATCTTGATTTTGACTTTTTGACTCACCATAAAATATCTCTGAGTTTTTGAATATTATCCAAATTTATTCATGTGTTAGTTAGCCAGCAGTTATCAACATAGTTGTAATAGTTCTATATTTATTAATATATCTAATCCTACCGCGTGTTTGTAATAGACCTGGAGATATACAGTACTGCGTATTTGGAAAATGAAATGTGACTGAGAGAACATTTGTATGCAGCACTGTAGTCTTGATTTTTATCAAAAGGCCGAAGAAATTGCACTAGTTATGAAAAGGCTTATTCATGTGACAAATTTTGTTATATGCACAAAGAATGGCATAACATGAATCCATTGTATGGAGGAGAACTTGTTACAATCAATCTTGTGATGTGTGAAGTATACTTCTTGTTCTCATTTTCTTCTGATTTCTCACAAGCCTCTAAACTTTTGCTGCCACCAGAGTATTCCTCTTGCTTTTGTACCCACTGCTGTATATGCCTTGGTTTCTCAGCATGGGATGTACCATTTCCATCAGAGATAGTAAGTAAGTAAAGCAGGTCTACATCTCTGTCTCTACCAGCACAGCTAGGAAGAAGATACAAGGTAACAGTGGGAAACTTTGATAGGGTCTCAGAAAAGAAATGTCTTTGGTAGATTCTTCAGATAAAAAACAATAAAAGGAAATGTCAGGCAAAGTAATGCTCAAAAATGGCACGCACCTTAGAGACTTAATTTTGCGAGGCAGTTTTGATAAAACAGGCATATAGGTTTCAAAGTAAATTCAAGCCTGACCTAGAACATTCTCCACTCTCTTACCGCTCTGTGTCATTTGGCACGAAAAGCAAAGTATCATCAGACTGTATTATGTTCAGTGTTCAAAATTCTTTTTAATATTTTTGTGTTGCAAAATTGATCACATCTGCAGTCAAAATCCCACCATGTTATGCAAAGATTCTTTAGACAATGGAACAGTATTTGTCATTCTCTTGTGCATCTTGGAAATCTTATTAACATCGGTGAGAAGCAGCTTTTAGCTTGTACTCATAACACTGGTATAGAATATATAAATCTCTTCAGTTCAACAGATTATGTTTTTTGTCTTAAATGACACTACTATAGAGCCAGATATTCTTGTATTTTAACCAAAAAGTCTATCACCATCTCACATTATAGCATATTTTTAGTTTGAGGAAGAGAATTCTGTTATTTGTTATCTGTTATGTTCTGCAATTTAGGCTGATAAATGAACAAGCTAGAGTCAGATCTGGGTTGTTCAGCTGATACTGTACATTGTCTCTGTGCCAGGGGACATTAGTTTTAATACTTTGGGCTACTTTTTTCAATGGTTGCTAACATCAATGTAGGCTGGTAAATGATATTTGCCTGGTCATGTGCTTTCAGAAAGAGCCAGCACTTTAGGATGGAACTGCTTTCTGGCAGGATGTTGTTTCTCCTACTCAATGTAACTGAATGTGTTGCAGTGGGACCTGGATTGTACTATTGAGTGCTGTTCTTAGATCTACCAGGTGGGTGGGTGGGACTTGGCTTTTATTATTGAGTGTTGTTTTTAGATCTACCAGGGAGCTGTTATCTTGTGTTAGTGAGCTGCTATCTGGTTATCTTCCCATTGTTCTTTTGTTAGGCTGCTGGGGGGGGTGATGTCACTCCAACTTTCAGTACAGCAGTAAAGAGTGACTAAAGTTTATCAGAGCAAAAGTCACATGACTGTGTGCAGCTGGGAAACTGACAATTCTAGCCCCATGTCAGATTTTAAAATTAGATATAAAAAAAATCTGTTTGCTCTTTTGAGAAATTGATGTCAGTGCAGAATTCTAGTGGAGCAGCACTATTAACTGACTCATTTTAAAAAAAAAATTCCCATGACAGTATCCCTTGGCTTGGGTTAAATATTTGTGCACAACAGATATGTAAAAATGGACCCAGGATATCATAGCTGAGTCCCAGTGTTATTTTTTTCAGACAACCTACATCTACACAGAACGCTACACAAATACCTCCTCTTGTTGATAGGTCTATATTTTCCAAGAGGAATTCACTTTTAAACCACTAAGAAGCTAGAGTCACATCTGGGTGGTTCAGCTGAGACTGTACATTGTCTCTTTGCCATGGGACATTATTTGTAATCCTTTGGGACAATTTTTTTAATGGTTTATCACAGCTGAAAGTGTGAATTAACAGCTGAAGAGTTTCCAGTACAGATTTTGCTGCTGTTCGGACCAGGCAAAGTAGTGTAGTTATATATTGATAGCTGAGAAATATCACTAATGAATCATAATAATTTTCGAATCATATCTATATATTTAGATTTCTGTATTATCATAGACATGTTAAGTATATTTATAGGGACAGGGAGCCTTTGGGTCACTTGTTTCAAGGTGTTGGAATGAAAACCTGGAAATAAATGTATGTAGTCTTCATTAGAGCAGCTCTACATCAATAATGTATCTGGTTCTCTGACCAGTCATATATTATCTAATGCAAACAAGTATCAACAAAGATGGCTAAATAGTCATTATCTCTGTGTTATAGAAGCAGATAAGAAGCAAACTATCGTTTGATGGTGCTTCTTACACAAGCAAAGAGGAATTGGCAAATTAGATTTTCTATATGAACAAACTCACTGCAGTGACTGAAGACAAAATATCAAAATTGAGAAGTCAGTTTCAACCCACCAAAATGCCATAATATAAATGCCTAACCATATTGTTGAATGTATAAGAAAGATAGGGTTGATTGACTTAAAGTACATAGCTACCAAGAGGCCTATTTATTAAAGGTTGAATGCTAGTGGTTTTAAAGGTTTTTTAAACTATGATTACACTTTATTTATCTGAAACCACGAATGTCATTAAAGTAAAAGTTGTTGAGGTGCTATAGAAGTCAATGGGAGCTGCACTGTTGGACCACTTTAAATCAATTTGGACTTTTAGAGGTTTTTGGATTTTTCCTCCACTAGAGATCATTCATATTTTTTAGTGCATTGTTCAGCTTTTTTTTTTGTTCATGCTTTTTTATTCGTATTTTTTAAATAAATCTCTAGATCTTCTGCTGGATAATTTGTGAGGACCCCACAAGCTTAGCTTCTCAACAGCTGCTCAGAGCCCACAGACACTTTCCAAGATGGTGACCCCCTGTGACAAGTTGGAAGTCCTGGATCATTGCTGCTATTGACAAGCTGAAACTTTAGGCTGGTGCAATAAGTTCAGTATATAAAATATTGCACATTTTTAGTTCTCCTGTAAAATGGAAAAAATATAGTCCAATAGGATTAATGCAGCTCCCAATGACTTCTATGGAACTTTTTTGGGACAATTGTGTGGTTTTTACTATTATTTGTTTTGACTTTTATAGAAATAAAGAAACCACAAATTAAAAATAAGATTAGTAGAAAAAAAACAGAAATCCGAATTTTAGTAAATTGGCCCCTAAAATCTACCAGTGCATTGAAGATTTTTGCTTTTATTTTTTACCTTACACTAGGTAAAAAATTAAAGCCAATTGCCCCACCCCTGTCCAGCATAACTCCACAGCTGTAACAAAAATAAATTAACCCATACTGAACTCCCATCAACTTAACCTGAAAAACCAGGGCAGGGTTGGGCTGTTGCTCCACCAGAAAAGGCAGGTACTTCCTTCTCTGTTTTCCCTATACAGGTATGGGACCTGTTATCCAGAATGCTTGGGACCTGGGGTATTCCGGATAACAGACCATAATTTGGATCTTCATACATTAAGTCTACAGAAAATCATGTAAACATGAAATAAACTCAATAGGCTGATTATGCTTCTAATAAGTATTAATTATATCTTAGTTTGGATCAAGTAGAAGGTACAGTTTTATTATTAAAGAGGAAAAAGGAAATCATTTTAAAACTTTGGATTATTTGGATAGAATGGGAGACAGCCTTTCCAAAATGCAGAGCTTTCTGGATAATGAGTTTCCGGATAATGGATTCCATACTTATACTAAACTATCTTTTCCTTTCACTACCCTCTTTGCTGCCTTACAATTAACCCTGCATTGCCCTCATCTATATCACTTCCTGCCTTTCCTTCCTTACAAAGTCAGAGACCTTCCTTTTTAATAAGTCTGAGCCCCATTCTGCAAATAATATGAAAATTGAGGCTCTTTATCTTTGGGTTTGATAGAGAAATAAATGTTCATGTGTTGAAACCTGAAAAAGCTGTTCAAATCAAACAGATTCAGTACAAATTCAGCAATGTAAACACTCATTAACTGGGCCTGAATTCTAAGTCAGCTTTTAATTCCTTCTTTCTCAATAACACACTTGGGCATCATTTGATATAACATTTGCTGTGTTTAATCATAGCAGATAGTCATACTGTGTTTCTATAAATCAGTCGGACAGCAAAACATTCTTGAACTTGTTTTCTTAGGCATTTGTTGACAACAACAGGAAAAGAGATCATAGGAACAGCCAATAAGTGTGGACATGAATTATTTTTTAATTGTATAAGAGTACACTACACTAATTAAAACTAGTATTTCTTGCGATGCCAAAGGCAAAATTAATTATTAATTTTTATTAATATTCAGAAGTATCGTAAGGAATATATTAAGATATTTTGGTTCTTGAGTCTGGGTTCGTACATGGAATTTACACTGTAATTGGGGTCCAATTGCATGTGAATAGTTAAAAAGTCATGCAGAGAAAATATTTATTGAGAAAAGAAATTGCTCTTTGAAGTGGTTATACAGAGTCAGAATCTGAAGTGAGGAAAAAGATCATTTAAATTCAGTGACGCTGACACCCAAATGCTTGAGCTTCTAAGATTACGTTCTTATTTCTTCATCACTGAGACAATATAATAACTCCCTGCACAATTGCAGAACTAGTAGCATTCTTACATAGGTAGCAACCAAAAATGTATAAACAGTTTGCACAAAAACGCTGATGATGTGTGGGATGTAATTCTGGGCATTTTGCCCACCAGCAGAGTTACTAAACGCTTAAGGGATTAAATATCCATAACTGCCAAGTGTGCCACTGCCCTTATTCAGTTTAGCCTGGGTGGAAAATTGCTTCTTTATCATAAGTAGCAGAGCTAATGCGCATGTGAAAACATTGCATCAAAGCAGCCATTTAGGTACTGTAATTGAAACTTTTCTTGTGTGCATATATGTGTGTGTATATATATATATATCTGTCTTAAATATATTGATAATGGGTTGAGTGCAGAGGACTCTTGTATTTGTCTATATGTATTTTGTGGTCACACCCTCATTGCACCACCGCCTAATGCTTTTAAAAAATAGTGGTGAGCACAACTTTCCCTTGTTTGTTATAGTTTATACAGGAGCAGTGACGAGCTCTATGTTGTAGCTCCCACCCTTCCCAACTATAGTCAGGTGATCCCACTGGTGTCTAATAAAAGGGCAGCCAAGTTTGGGAGTTTTACTTTGAAAGCAGCTAGTAAGTTGCAGGTAAAACTTAGTACCTTTGTAAAATGTATAATGAAGCAATTGAATTCTTAATGAATCAGATGAAAATTAAGCGTAGGACTGGCCAGATATGGGATGACTTTGACGTAGTTGGCCAGCTTAAATATATTGCAATATATGGACAAACAATCCCTGTGTTGTTTAAAGGGTAAGGCATTTTTTAGTAGCAGTATGCACAAAATGTCTCTGTCTTAAATATATTGATAATGGGTTGAGTTCAGAGGACCTCTTGTAGTTGACTATATATATATATATATATATATATATATATATATATATATATATATATATATATATATATATATATATATATATATATATATAGTGCTGCTTTCATTGAGTGTCCCTATCCAAAATATCCATATTTATAATGTTTTTTTGCCTCTAGCTGATGTATATGTAAGGAAAAGAGAGTGGCAAAATTCAGTATTTAATATCCTGGACCCCTACTAACCACCATTTTCCCTACAAAAGTTGTTATAGAACAAGGAGAATAATTCAGGAGACCCTAGGATGAGGATAAGAAGTGTTGGAAAGAGCGAACCCCATACACGCTGTTCTTCTGGCATGTGGGGGTAGATGAATAAAAATTAATCTACATAAATGTGCCCTTATAACCACCTATGTGCTCTTATAGTTTTTGTCCCAGGGCAATAATTCTCAACCAACCCCTTAAAGCAACCTGAGGTTCCACAATAAATAAATAGGGTACCTGGCAAACACAAACAAATACAGGATCAATCTTACACAACATATTGAAGAAATTGTGTTTTATCCAACATTACTAACAAATCTATAGTCCATGTTTAATACACGTCCATGTGTGTAAACAATAGTTTAACAATAACAATAGTAATATATACTGTGATAAGTTGAAAATAGTGATGGGTGAATAAATTTGGCTGTCACGAATCTCCCGAAAAAATTTGACTTTAATGCCAGCATCCCAATTGATGCGAGCAACTTTTCGGATTCGTGTCCAAAATTGGACGTGGGCGTCAATTTCGGTTTTCACAATTTCTTTGCAAATTTTTTGCCATTTTACATGAAATTCAATAATTTTTCGGCGAATCGAAACGGGAGAAATTCGCCCATCAATGGTCGAAAATTATAAGTTGCAGAAATTTAACCTAGTGGTCATATGCAATTACAGTTACAGCCCTCTGTGTCCTCCAGCATTTCCATCCTCTCCTAGTAGTCTTTTGAGCTCAAGGAATCTGCAGCCACAGTTCTTGCAGGCCTCTAGTTCTTATAGAAGATTACTAGTAAGTAAAAGTATGCAGAAATGAAATCCTTGCTGATTTGTTTTGTTACTGATATTTATGCTAATAACAATACAACAGATTATGGGCGGTAATAGAGAAACAAAATGTCAGCTTTGTAAATGTTGTGGAGTTTTATGTAACTAAAAATATATAAGATTTTATAAAATATTTATTGGATTCACTGGATAAAGTGGACCTTCAATATGAAAAAAATAAGCCTCTTGGTATAATGTTAGTGCATTAAAACACAACAAAGAAACATGCAAATATAAACAAATATTTAATTCTTTAATGTAATTTACAGGCATAATTGAGCATTTAAATTGTACTCCTGGTGCACAGCCATTCCATGCAATCCTAGCTTTAGGAACAGAGAATATCACACAGAATCAGGATACCGCTTAGGAAACACATTCTCAAAGGATTAAGAAAGCATATAGCCAGACAAAATCTCTCTAAATAGGTCCCTTGACACCAATTTTCTCTTTCTTTGGTGCAGCCAATCCACTTTATCGTATTGATCGAGTGCACTACAAATGGCTTCCAACCAGCCCTGTGAAACCATAATATATGAGACAGCCTTTGCCACTCAAAAACCGTCTCATCTAAACAGTTGATCCTTTTTGCACATTAAAATATTATTCTAATGTATATATTTTGCCCTAGTAATAAGTGGATTATTCATGCAAGTGAGTTCTTGATGTAATCAAGATAAAAGTTTTGGAGAAGCCTTCTGATTAACATTACTGCAGTGCTCTGTAACAAAGGATTTCATTGGTATCTATAAAACAGTGCTAGTGTGCTTGCTGTATTTTATTTCTCTGCATTACAGAGAGAGTCCGCAAGAGGATAAATAATTTATTTTTATTGCAGAGTCAGATATTTGCATGCATGTCTAATTTTTGTCTAATTGGCTATTTTGCACAATTTAAACAGCTGCTTAACATGTAACTAAATTGCGTGTTTGTTGTCCTAACCACTGAGCACAACCACTTGTATGCACATAGAAAGTCTCTTTAGAAATAAGAAGCATACCCTTTTCTAATTATGGTATTTTCAATCCATAGTAAGTGCTATAAAAATGCATTTGTAAACTAATGAATGCAGATTATGTCATGCATGTTTTAGCTGGTGATGCATTTAATGCATCGCAATAGGATTCTTCTGCAGACAATATGTTAATGCTCGGCAAATGGAAATGTCATATCAGGGTCTAAAGGACCTATTCCCCCATCAGAATTGTGCTTAAAAGAGGGGCATACCTATGCTGTCATGTTTAATGGTATCTCTTAATCTATATATATGAGAAAACCTAGGGAACTGTCTTTACCTTTAAAGGGCACCTGTTGGGTAAAAATGTTATCCTCAACCTGTTGGGTAAAAATGTTATCCTCAACCTGTTGGGTAAAATGTTTTCCTCAACCTGTTGGGTAAAAATGTTATCCCCAACCAAAGGTGCAGGCTAATAAAGCCTGCATTCCGGTTGGGGATAACAGTAGATTTTTTTTTTTTTTTTTAAAAATGCCCCCTGCCAGCGCTACGCTAAACACAGTTTCGTGAAAACATTCACCAGCATTGAAACAGGGAAATTTGCCTGGTGAATTTATTCACCCATCACTAGTCCCAGGCATTCTGGATGACAGGTCCATACCTGTATTTTGATATTTATAAGGGGTGGGTACTAATCCACTGCTGATAGATTGGAGGCATGAGGGCCAGGTTTCACCCTAAAAGAGATTTTAATGCAAAACTGATCATATGGCAGTGATGACAAACTCCATTATGCATTGTACGCACAATAATTGGTCTGCCAGGGTCAGGTAGGGATGGTGAGATAATCTCAACGGCAACTCTTGTCCTTTGAGAGTTCACTGTGGTCAGTTGCATCACAGTATATGTTTGTGCCACTCCTCATTCATTTACATCTTTAATGCAAACTTTCCCTTGTGTATCTGGGGAAACTTCATATTGGGGATTCTAACATTGCATTTCACCAAAATGCTCATATTTTCTGTACACAAAATAAGCTTTAGCCTTGTCCTTTATCTAACAAGCAGATGTTTCATAATGTGGTAGAGTCTACAAATCCTACTAACTTAATGGAAGCAGCTGGTTCCAATACACAACCCCATGCAAACACAAAAAGTAACTATATTTAATAAATACATTAAATCCATTTTGCCAAAGGTAAGTTGTTTTAATATTACACATTATTTTTAGATATACAATAAGCAAAAACTTGTTATACTTTTTAATGAAACCTGGCATCAAGTGAGATAATATGAAGAAAGTCCAACAGTCTTAGCGAGCTGCAATTGAAAGGTTAATCAAGGACAATGTAAAGTCGGTCACATTGCTTGAACAAAGCCCAGGACCTCCACACAGTTTATAATTAATCTAATAGCAGAGAAATTAATAGGAAAGATTTAGGTCATATTCTGGAATGTGGGAGAGGCAATTGAGTGAATGTTCTACATGTCTTTCAGTGGAAAAAGCTATTTGTATGAACTGAAAATATAAAAGAATTGGAAAAAAAAGTTCCAAATACAATCCAGTTTAAAACATAGATATTACCGAGTTTTTTTTTAATTAAGTAAATGTTCTGTATTTATTATGGTATAGATTTGCATGCCATTAAATCCATTGTTATTATGCAAAGGCACTAAAGCAAAATAGAATGTGTATATACTGTACATAATAAATGCAAAAACAGATATCAAAGCATAAGCTGGATACAGAAATAAAGAAATGACACTGCCTTGATTTTTCCCACCCACAGAGGCTTTGCAAGAATTTTACCCTTGGGAAGTAAAATTCAAGGTCAAGCTCACGTGTATTTGTTTAATGGACGACCCTTCACTTTTCTGACTTCTCAGTAGGAGCCTCAGTGTCTTATTTGTTTATTATTTGTTGATTCACCGCATTTTGCCCACCACAAAATGGCTGGTGCACTTACTGTATCTTTAATGTTGGTGCTCCTGTTTTACCCATATTGTATGCTTTTGTATTGAACATTTGGAATTGAGAGCATGGATACTGCACACAGAACAATCATAAATGTATTCATTCATTTTTACAACAAAGAAGAATGCACTTTTATCTCCTTCCCTGCTGGAGAGCACTGAATGGATCAGTCTCCAGCATTGGTGACACAACATCGTCATGCAATGAAATTGCTATTTAAAATATTATTAATACATGTCATTACAGTGTTTCTCTCGTTCTGAGATCAATTAGATTCTTCCAAGTTCCCTTCTTTAAACTGAGTAGTAGGCATTCTACAAAGAATCAGATATCTGAATAATAGAACAATGGGATAAATATTCATCTAATGGCCAAAATCCTGCATTGTGCTTAATGATGAATTATCCTCCTTGAGATGATTCACAGCATTATCAGACAGGAACTGTAAACACACATTATCAGCTATCACCCTACCAAACACTGAGCTTAGTGCAGAATAATAGCTCCTTAACTGCAGAAATCCTAGGTTAACCACACCATCATTTTATGCCCTAAATTATACAATGCAAAATACAATTTATGACTTATGGAAAACAATTTCTGGCCTTAATAATGACTATTACTGTAGAAATGCTAGTAGCTGCCCCGCTGTGTAAGAATGTGTGAAACGTATAGACCAGGACTAGGCAGTATTTATCACTCCAGAGTTACAATGCCCAATACTCCCTTGGCAAGTCAAAAGGTGAAAGAATTGGATGGTTAAAGTCTGCTTAGCCATTGACTATCTATCTTGGTTCTTGCCTTTGCACTTATACTTTATACTGTATACTGGTCATTTCTTTCTTGGTTCCCTTCAAAATGCCCTTACATTCTATAAACGACTTCCTATGATAGTTGCATACAAGCTATTTATATCCTCTATAAATAGTGATTGGCGAATAAATTTGCCTGGCGCGAATTCTCATTGAATTTCTGCATTTCTCCGCTGGTGAATAAATTAACGAAAATTTTGGATGTGCCCAAAAAGTCACTCGGGTCAAAATCGATGCGCGTCAACACCATTTGGACGCCCATTGACTTTAACGCCAGCATCAAAATTGACGCAATCGACTTTTCGGAAGCCCGTCCAAAATTGACGCAGGCGTAAATTTTCGAGAATTTTTCCTGAATTTCGCCCACCACTATCTATAAATCGTGCCTGTATACCTTGTACATACAGAAAAACCCTGCTCCTTAGAAATGCCTACCAATATAAGGAATATGAGTTCAGCAAAGTAAAATATGATCACCATAAAAAAAAAAAAGGCTGCGACCACAATAAGGATTAATGTTAATGCTTTCATGTTAATAAATGCACTTTAGGGATATTACACAGATTTATCATTAAATGTGTCGCCGTGACCACAATTTTTCTTAAAAACAGAAAACTTTTATAAACTAAAAGCATCAGGAGCACCATTTTATGTGAAAAGGTTATTAGCTGGGTTTTACATATTGAAGACAACAGATTTTCTAACTCATTTTTATTGTCATCTTCTAGGTATTATGTTCTTCTGTTTTTGTATCAATTTTAGTCTAAGACACAGCAAAAGAAAAAAAAAATGGGGGGGTTAGACGGCTTCCCACACCGTTTGAAAAGATTTTAAGTGGAAAAAGGTATTTAGTATTTTTAATAAGCATCTTCAATACTATTGAGCCAGTTTCTTTGTTCATATCCCAAGATTAATTATGCTGTCAAGCACTTTCAAGGCCTGCTTAACAAAGATTCAGTGATATAATGCTTTGCTTCGTATTGCTTTTTTTCCTGCATAGCAATCACAATCAGCATTAAACAATTTAAAACCCCTTTTACCAGCCGGAAGTTCTGAAGTGGCTTTTAATCAACAAAAGTAATTTTGCGAACAACTAGCTGCAGCATTTGTAACATTAACCAACTTGTGTTTAGAACCATGTCCCAGTATATAAATTCTCAATATACACAGTAGTTTATATTTTGGTTCCCCTTTGTCTCATTGCGATTAACAGAATATAATAAGTAGGTTACATGCTTGCTCAGCTAAAATCCAGCAATATCCTGAGCATTAAATGTATCTGCTGCAAATAATATAATGCTATGTCATTTAGAATAAGCTTCAATGGGGAGGCCCTGTCTTCTTCAGGACAGAGGCTCTCCGCGGAGATCTATGCAAGTTATAGGAATGTGTCGATCTTTTAAAAAGATAATAATAATCTTTTATTTCCTTTTTCTGTCATTTTTGGATTTTGTTGATTAAATTTGGCCAGTGTTCCACATACTGTAGCACAAACACAGAAAACGTCGAAGTCGGAGAAAAGGCAGAAAAGTATTATCAAGCGCATTAAAAAGAAACAAGTGATTCTATTGCTTGTTTTTTTTTTCTTGGAGGCAGAAATATATTACACTTCTGTCATTGTCTTCAAGCTCATTTATAAATGAAACTAACCTGCTAATGACACCTTTAAAACATTCATTTTTAACCGGGGGGGGGGGGAAGATGCTAGAAGCATTAATTTGTAGGATCCCTGTAAGTAGTAATTAGCAACTTCAGCTGTGAATTTATGCTGTAAACCTCATGCATTTGACACTATTCTAGCCCAAGAGAGAAGTGACCCTAAAATACAATGCCACAGGACAAGTGGAGCAAATCCTGTCATGAGAAATAACAGGGTCAAAAGACATTGCTAATGAAGTCATAGCAACTCGTGTAAAGAGCCAATCAGAGAAAGCAACTGTCTGTAAATGAGGATATAATTAGCAGAAAAAAATAATATGCTTTGGTTTGATTCTTGGGAAGCCAATAATGAAAGCCCTGATATTGAGCAGGATTCCATGAGATAAGCACAAATATTAAGCAATAAGTAACACTTAATTGGCAGAAAAATATGTTAAAAAACACACACACACACGAATATCAGCAGAAATAGACACAAGTTGAGTCTACCCACTAAAAACACAGTTTAATCATGTGCCATCCACAATTTTGGTATGCGATATAACATTGCTTTTTATGTTGTAAATAAGCGAAGGAGGATACAGCTTTTCTGTAGAAGGGAAAATTAAAAACGTTGGCTTCAGCTACTGTAAGATTTCTTTATAGTAGACTATTGCAAGTGAACATTACATTGTGTTTATTTTTTTTCATGGTAAAGGACTAAACTGATGATAATATTTAAATGTAATCGTGTCTGTAACCCTCGTATTCTAATTTTAATGTGGTGCAATGGTTCTACAGTTATGGATATGTAATTGCGACAATTAGCCCTCGCTTACGATTCCCTGTCATTTATACCATTGTGATTCCTTTTGTTATACACTGTAACCACCAAGCGTAATTTATATCTATGCAGCTCTGGAATGTCTATAACATTAAATACTAATAGTACAGCATTTTTAATTAAAACTATTCATCAGAGGAAGTCCAGGTATCATGCGTCTCCTTGTTTGCAGTGGGGAGGGGGGGGCTCTGCCAGTGAGGCCGAGTGAAATGATAGTGCAATAAAAACTGTATTTGCCGAGATTCATAGAACTTAGATAAAAATGTTTGCCACCGCGTTGAAGAAATTAATTGAAAAACTTTGCGCATAAACATTAAGGCTGTCGTTGATTACACGTGGATGTAAATTAAGAAAAAAAATGGCATTTGGTGTAAGCAGTAGGTCAAGAGCATTTGTGCTGAATATTGCAAATACTTGCCATTTTTTAGACTTTCCTTTTAATCGATGATTGTCCCTGATATTTATTTTTTACTAAAAAAGACTAAAGTTTCCTTTGAAGCTAGTATTTTGCTTATTCAAAGCTCTTAAGAATAGAACATTTGCTGAAAAGTTTGCATCCCTCAAAAGATTATTTATGCAAAGAAGTTAGCCTCTCTTTGTCATTCTCCTATTGTTTCTTATAGGGTAATTCATATTCGCCCTACGCATCAAGTTCCATGGCTCAATAATCTACCCTCTTGGCATTCTACTTCATTGTTGACAATATGGGATAGGTATGGGATCCGTTATCCAGAAAGCCCTAAATTACGGAAAGGCTGTCTCCCAGTGATTTCATTTTTCTCTGTAATAATTAAACAGTACCTTGAACTTGATCCAAACTAAGATATAAGTAAACCTTATTGGAAGCAAAATAAGCTTATTGGGTTGATTTAATATTTACCTGATTTTCTAGGAGACTTAAAGAGATACTGACACCAGAAATAAAACCTTTTTTTTACATCTACCATAAAATTGACTTTGCAAGCTACTTATAATTTTGCCATAAAGTATTTGCACAATGCTTTTACATTACCTGTCTGATGCCCCATGTTCCTGTATGAGGGGGCTGCCATATTTGTGCAGCAGGAGTCCGTTAGCATTAGAAACTCTGACAGGCTGAGAAGGGACAGTCAGGTTGGCAAAACAGTCAGGTTTAGGAACTTCAAGTAACAATTACTTACAAACGCAGCCATATGAGTGAAAAATTATCAACATGAGCTATTGGTAACTTTTAAAATACATTCATATTTTAAAAATTATTTTTTCAGTATCAGTATCACCTTAAGGCATGAAGATCCAAATTTTCTGGAAAACCCCTGAGCATTCTGCATAACAGGTCCCATATAAGTACTACATATTTTTTATTCATTTTTACTATATATTTTCTCATCTCTGATCTTTTTACCTTTTGGATCTTTTCAACTCCCTTTAATGAGTAGGGTGCTCATCACCTCCTGTGTTGTTACTGTGCACTGCTGTGGACTATGCTGCCACGTTATAAATACATATTGATAATAAAGAGTAAATTAACCCTAATTAATTTTATTCCAATATGTTAAGAGGGTTGAGTGCCTTGGCATGAGTATGGAAAGGAGTAGAGTAGGGAAAGGATGTCAGGAAAACTGCTGTATGCTTGTAATGATTGGTGCTGTCTGCTTAGTTCTTTACAGGGGGAAAGGAAAGCCATGGAACTATAAGCGCAGGGGCTGCATGACAAGGGATCAGAATGACCAGCAGCCAGATTATACTGGTCTAGGTTAAAGAAGGGCAGAATAACATTTAGCTTTGTTTAGCTGAGAAGGAATGAGTCAAGGCAGGAGATTCCTGGGCTGGAGAAAGAGAGGTATGTGTATGTGTCAGGGAAAGAAGCAGTTCAGTTCCTTATCTTCTGAGCAGGTAGAAATATCCCACCCTCAGCTCTTTTACCCCTTTTTTTGCATATTTTGCAAAATGTCAGGAGTTATCTTCTATATTTATTCATATTATCTTGTAATAACTAAATATGGATATTTTCCTGCATGCTCTGTTGCACTGTGGTTTGGTACTGTTATACAGTATAAAAGTGAGAGTCTGTATGGTATTATTCATGTTAAATGAATGCAAATGCTTGATCCAGGGAATGTTTCCGATCAGCACTGGAGTCAGGAAGGAATTTTTTCCCCTCTTGAGGCATAATAGGCACTGGCTTCAGGCTGGGTTTTTTGCCTTCCTCTGGATCAAAATAGTGGATATATGATAATGTAAGTTTTATTTGTCAAAGCAGCGTAGGACCTTGCCAGAGTACTGCACAGGAAAGGAGGAAGGAGGTTCTCTCCTGTGACTGCATGGTGTGTTGATTGATACAGACGCTACTACTGCTTGTGCTAGATGAAAGCCTGCTTGGATTTCCTAACATCAAGACACTGCAGATTCAGGACCAACTTAATAATAGGGTTCAGTGGGATGGCTCAAGGCAAAGCGTCAATTGAGAAGTACCCTTGTCTTGGTTCTTGTAAAACCCCCAGCCACCCACTTGCATACTAAAGGCTCTGGTTGACTGGATACTGGGAGACCCATCTACCTGATATTTCACAGGTCCAGTTACCCCCTGTAGCCACAACTACCCATTCTAATGCAGTTTGGAGACTTACTGGAGAATAATCTGTGCAGCTGTAATATATGTGAATGTGTTGTCTTCAATATGTTTAGATTAGCTCTGTTGCCATTTTGATGATACGTTTTGGGTACCTAAAGTTGAATGTACAAACTTATAAACATCACTAGTGCACTTACTGTATTTACATGTAAATTGTTTACACAGTGGGTTAGCAATCCATTTCAAGTGTCATATTTTGCTGTTATCTTATTATTTATTGCATGGAATGTGTCACTGGGGCTCATTTATAAACACTGGGCAAATTTGCACCTGGGCAGTAACCCATAGCAACCAATTAGTGATTAGCTTTTTTCAGCCAGCTGTCGGTTGAACACTGGAAGCAATCATCTGATTGGATGCTATGGGTTACTGCCCAGGTGCAAATTTGCCTAGTGCTTATAAATAACCCCCCACTGACTTGCATGCTTGCTTATCTTATACTGGTTTTGGAATATAATAATGCAAGCCAAATATTGGCTACTGATTCATGAATGACAAAACATGCATGTTACAGTGAGCACATAAATTCTCCTACAGTGCATTACGTTTGAATAAAAACAAGGGTGCCTACAAAATGGGAAGGATGTGGTCACCATAACCACATAAAGTGCTTACAGTTAGCAACAAAATGAATAGGGTAGCGTTTAGTAACCAAGCCATACAAACGGGTAATGGACTGCTAAACAAATGAAGCAATTACTGTACATGACCTTTGTTTCTAGACAGACATTGTCATGTTAGGAGATTTAGTTTAATGGAAATTCAGAATGTCTGTCAGACTTTTATGCTCTAGTCTAGGGTAAAGCACTAATGAATCCCTATTAAACAATTTATTTAGTAGGGGCTTGTACGGAGTAACAGAGGCACACATAGGGGCACATTTACTTTGCTCGAATGAAGGAATAGAATAAAAAAACTTCGAATTTTGAATGTTTTTTTGGCTACTTCGACCATCGAATTGGCTTCTTTGACCTTCGACTACGACCTCGAATCGAACGATTCGAACTAAAAATTGCTATAGGTTGGGCACCCTTTGAGGCAGGAGAACCCCTGAAGAGCCCTTAAGTGATAATCTGATAGACATTTTGCATAGAACAAAATACAACAGAGACATGATTTTTATTGTGACAGTTTGATCAGCAGGTAGAGGATTAACAGCAGGAATACTTAAATCTCACTCCAAGCAAGAGGTCATTTTAACCCTTTCAACCCATTAAAGACATCTTGGAACCCAACATGTTAAAATTGAAATATGATTTGTCAGCAGAACATCTTGTTTCGTGTATTTGTTACCAATGTGATTGTAACAATGCTCTTTCTTTTCCCAGTGATTTATGGTCTATTCTGTTGCATTCTAAAGAGGAGTTTTTAGCAGATTTGCTGAAAAGAGCTCGTATGATTTGAGCAAGTACATCTCATTTGTGCTCGAAGACAATAAAAATGCCGTAATGTGCAAAATAAAATCAGTTATTCCCAAGTACCATAATATTGTGCTGATTGCTGAGACCTGATTCTCACCACTGTAACATCTGTTTGCAGTATTTTTGTGTCCGGAAACATTCATTTGTCACCGCAATTAATCTTTAGGATTTGTTTATATGTAACTTCTTCTTGGGTAAAGATACTGTAAATACAGGAAAGAGCGTGTATATTTAGAATAATGATCAAAATGCCAATTAAAAAAAAGCAGTCAATTAAATAAGAGCTATACATATGATATATGATTTCCCCAACTGATAAAGGATTTCTAAAAAACATTTGTATCTTTATATGCATCTTTTCCACATATCAGTTCATTTATTCATTGGCCATATAAAGCTTGTGTTGTGTCTCTTGAAATTTGAATAGCCCGCATCATGTGCTTGCAGATTTATTTAGTCTGTTGAATGTTCCAGTACTTCCAGTATATTCTTCCTGAATGAATTTACAGTGCATTCTGCATACCATATAAACAACATAGGGGTAAATTTACTAAGCAGTGAAAATTTACCAGTGCCAGCTTCGCATCCAAGGCTCCGAACACTGGCGAATTTTCGCTAGCTTTACTTCGGCACTGCGAGCAAATCAAAGCAAAGATGCGCTAGCATTCAATTCCACTAAAAAAGATAAGTAACAGAAGAATGAGTAAGATCTATGCACCCCAGTGCCCCTGGTCTGAGCTGGCAAAGGCAAGTCTGGCGAAAGAAGTAATGTTCAGTAAAATCTGCATCTTAATGAATTTGCGGAGCAACGTCCAATCGCCAGAGCAAAAATTTGCCTTGTTATAGAGTCCTAATCACTGATAGCGTCTATCTCCTTCGCTAGCGAAGTGGCACCTGCGCCCATTAATAAATCTGCAAAGTCCTTGAAAATGGTAACGCTGGGAATCTTCGCCAGTGTTAGTCACGTCGCCCTTTAGTAAATCTGCTCCCTAGAATTACATTTCAAAAGTGTTAAATCGGTTACTTACTTTAGGGACCCAAACTTTAGAAGTTTCTAAAATTATCCTTCTGTCCTAAATCCAATCCAACATAAAATTTCAATTGGAATACTAAAAAATGAACAAAAGCCTTTTTTTCTTACTTGAAACCTGAAAACAGTGCCTGTAACCCAGAGGTTCAAAAAAGTTCAACAAAACCTGGGCTTATCTGCACAGGTGGAAGCTGTGCTGTTTTCATTGCACTGTTTTATTTAGAAAATGGGTACAGTAGCATGCCCTTTATCTGTAGACCCCTAAGGGGTGTGGTTCTTGGTACTCCAGCACATGTGCTTTTGTCCTTGGTACTGTAAATACATCCTCTAGTTCACAGGGGTTTGTGTCCTGGATGTGAATAAAGAAGAATGTGAATGTTTCAGACATTAAGGGGCACATTTACTTAGCTCGAGTGAAGGATTAGAATAAAAAATACTTCCAATCTCAAAGTATTTGTTTGGCTACTTCGACTATCGAATTGGCTACTTCGACCTTTGTCTACGACTTCGATTTTGAATCGGACGATTTGAACTAAAAATCGTTTGACTATTCGACCATTCGAAGTAGTCGACGTACTGTCTCTTTAAAAAAAACTTCGACCACCTACTTCGCCACCTAAAACCTACAGAGCACCAATGTTAGCCTATGGGGAAGGTCCCCATAAGCTTTCTAAGCATTTTTTTATCGAAGGAAAATCGTTCGATCAATGGATTACAATCCTTCGAATCTTTCGATTGGAAGGATTTAATCGTTAGATCAAACGATTTTTCCAAACTGAACTTCCTCACATTGTGCCACTTTTTACAGAGTAATTTTTTATCAAAAGCTGTTGGTTTCTGATAGCAGTGGAATGGCATTTTAGTTACAGCAATGCACCCCTAATTTATCTTTCACCCATCCCCAGTCACCCCTTTTCTTACTGAATCACTTGCTCTCTGAAATATATACAGGTATGGGACCTGTTATTCAAAATGCTTGAGACCAGGGGTTTTCCGGATAACAGATCTTTCCATAATTTGGATCCTCATGCCCTAAGTCAACTAGAAAATCATATAAATGTTAAATAAACCCAATAGGCTGATTTTGAATAAGGATTAATTATGTCTTAGTTTGGATCAAGTACAAGGTACAGTTTTATTATCACAGAGAGAAAGGAAATAGTTTTTAAAAATGTGGATTCTTTTAATAAAATGGAGTCTATGGGAGATAGCCTTCCCATAATTCAGAGCTTTCTGGATAATGAGTTTCCAGATAACAGATCCTATACCTGTATTGGCATTATTATATAACATGTATTGATTTTCATTGATATTCGTATTATCCTTGACATTTCAGTCCATCTGTATAAGTGAAAATATAATGCTTCCCAAAGCTGTTATTAATATTTTTCTGCAATTGAACTGTTACGAAGTACTCTTTTGTGACATTTTATAGGTATCAGAAAGTTGGAGAATCCTTTATAATCTTCTTGACCTTTATTTTTTTGTTCACAATAATCATCTACAGTGTCTGTTGCACAGTTGACAATTAATTCCATATTTTTTCACAGGCGTTCTAAGAATTGAAGAGCATCGCTATAATCCGTACTCAAGTCATTTTGATTAAAACCAGTTTCTACCTCTCTGGAGGTCGAGGGGATTATTTATACAGCTAATTATACAGAAAGGGAGCTCTATGTCTAACAGACTCCAATCTAAACAGTGAATCAGCCCTTATATTATTAAATGTTCATGTAACAGAGGCACCAGATATGCTTGTATGCCTCATTTGTACAGTGTATATCGCTATCTGTGCTTGTTTATTTTATGATGAGAAACACCAAATGCCATGAGGGGCAGCAGCACATTTGGGTCTCAGATCTGATACTTAACTGAGAAAACAGTAATCCATAAAATACTACATATACAAATCATTTTTAGGAGGGCTCAAAGTTTCTGTACACACAGTGGAGGTTTAAAAGGTTAAAGGAAAACTATAATCAGCTTCAACTGTGATGATGGGGATGATTGAGCCGGAAGAAAATCCACGGTGGAATCAAACTCCATAAGAGTAAAAACGACTTTATTATTCCATATTAAAATGTTAAATACAAGCGTAGCAGGGAAACAAAGCTTGATGCGTTCCGTGACTACTGTTTGACTTGATCAGAAGCAGGAAAACTATACCCCCCAAACAATGTAGGTCTCTATAAAAAGATATTGCATAAAACAGCTCATATGTAAAACCCTGCTTCATGTAAATAAACCATTTTCATAATAATATACTTTTCTAGTAGTCTGTGCCATTGGGTAATCATAAATAGAAAATTGCCATTTTAAAAAATAAGGGCCGCCCCCTGGGATCCTACGATTCACTGAGCACACAAACAAACCAAACAAACTATACTTCTTAGGCCACATGAGCCAATTAAGAGACAGAGTTCTGTCTTTTGCTTCAACACTTCCTGTTACAGTTAGAGTTGTAGTATTTCTGGTCAGGTGATCTCTGAGACAGCACACAGACCATCACGAAATGGGGGTTCAAGGCAAGAGATGTAAAAGGGCAATATTTACTTAAATATATAGGATTCTTTAATATGCCACTTAATATGATATAAACTATCTGTTGCTTAAGTATTCATTTTGGGGGTATAGTTTTCCTTTAATATTAAGTGGGGTATGGTGTGCATCAGTTTGTGGCTATGATATATTTTAGAGCTACAGTATGTTGTGTTCTTGTACTGTGCAGGGCTTAATGCTTTTAGCAAACTTTTGAGTGTAAAATCCCACTGAAAGCAATAACTTTATTTTTAATCCTCTGTTATATTAGCTTAGTGATAACAAGCAAGTGAAGCAAATACGTGTAGTAGAGCAGACTTTTCTCTATTATCATTCTTACTCTAGGAGGACATCAAGACAAGAGGACCATTTTCAGCATCTATTTCTACTTACTACTGCATTCAGATCATTTGTGTTATAATGTTTTCTTGCTGCCCACTACAACAATGGTGCCCAAAAGGTGTTGTGTACTTGAGCTGGGCTCCCCTCCACTAAGTCATGTTTATCAGTATCTCCTACCTGAGATCTTATTTCACTATCTCCACAAACTACTCTTGGGAAAACAATAAATATAATACAAATTTCTGTAGGTAAACCATATTTTGCTGAACTATATCCAAGAGTGTGCTTTATACTTATGATGGTGAACAATCTCAATTGCAGTGGGGACGGCAATATTTATTGGACAGTGCCACTTTTCAAGTTGCAAGGTTCTCCTACCTCCATAAGAAAAATCAGTTTGGTTGTTCTATATTGGGACACCAGATGGTCAGTTTATAAATCATAGGAAGGGGGTTTTCACCAACACTTCATATATTGGTGTGGCAGGATAGTACACATATGTTACAGTGTTCTTCAAGGTACCCTATACTGTATTTTCTCTTGAAATCTTGATGAAGGCCGAGCTACCTTTCACTACAGAAGAAAATAGTATGAGGTCTGAAGCACAGTACCTCAAATGGTGCTGCATAGGGGCTTTGGAGGACCACCAAGAGCAACATTTTTGCACAATGAACTCACAGGATTCTGGCAACAGAAGTGGGAGAATTAAATTACATACATTTTTTTGTATATGACACTACTCACTATGTTTTATATTTTTCCATAGCAAAATTATAAAATTTTAAAAAAAGATGTGCCTCATAAAGCATATTGTTAATTTTGCTTGGTAGATTATTGTCACTCTGCCCTTTCCTTTATAATCAGATGATTGGCACTCAGGATTGCTATTAAAGTGCTTCCGTACTCGTCTGGGTCATACTGCTGTTTCCAGACTGAACTCCGCTTTGTAATGTCATTTTACCAACTACAGGAACAATTGGCCTCTAGTATTTCCCCTTTAGCATCACTAATCTCAGGTCTCCTAGGGGGAACACATTTGTCTGTTTCTGTAAAATGTAAAGGATGTCTGCTATTTTATCCTCTTCTGGCCATGCCCTGGAATACGGAGGGTATTCTAGCATATAATATTGTATTATGAGGTACAATTTGTTATATGGAGCAAGTGAGGCCATTTCCTTAATTTTTATGAGATGCAATGACATGATAATTTCTTTCTTCTTTTTTTTAATTTTCAATGCTTCACTCAAAGCTTTCACTTCACTCAGACATATTTCTTGTGCATCTTGCAGTAAACTCGTGCATTTTCTGCATTGCTGTAAATATTTAGCATCAGTGCAGGGGGTTAAAACTGTAGGAAGGCACCTAGTATTATAGATAAATCAGGCTTGGTGTCCTAAAGACTCCAGAAAGTATCATAATATACATCTAGTATATCTAATTTATCTAATGTAACCGCACAACTATAACCGCAGGAGGGACACAATTTAATCAACTTGTGTTCATTTTTTGGATTTGAATGTATTCATTTAACATAAGTTTCCTAGAAAACATCTAGAAGGTTATTTTATTTATCAAAATCCAGAATCCACAATTTACCATTATTTATCAATAGAAACCCATGAAAAAAGTGTACTTTTTATGAAAACCATGATGTTTTGGACTGTTGTGCAAAAAATCTGAATTTTTTTAGATTTGATGCCCAAAAAGTCAAAATTTTTCGTGAAATCGCCAGAAAAAGCCTGAAATGTTCCAATTATCGTACGAAACTCAGTGCAGACAATAATTTCTTCAAATTGCAAATAGGACCTCTGTCATTGACTTCTACAGGACCTGGACCGGTTAAAGATGAAGTATTTTCAGCTTCTGACTTTTTACAGCCTCGGGGTAGAATACATTTTAAAAAATTCAAGGTTTTTTTTCCAGTAAAAATTCGGATTTTATAGTAAAATATTTGTTGAGTTTTTAGCATTCAAACTAAATAATCCCTCTAGATATGCTTAGCAGACAAAAAATATTCTTGAATTAACATGTGTGTTGAGCAAGCAAATTTTGAGTGTTAAAGAAAACAATGTGTAAATATTTTATTAAACAAACTGACACCAGCCTCCAATAAATTCTTTCTTACCTTAAAAAGTGGAAAAGTTCCTTAGATTATGTTGCTGTTGCTCCTATTAACAATATCTGTTTTAGAATAAAACATTTTTAAACTTGTTACATGGATTTGCATACAGAAAGTAAACTAACCTGTCAACTTAGAAAATGCAAAAAGGAAAAATTGTGAGAGCACTCCATGGCTAAATAAAAATGTACTAAAATACATTGGAAGTGCTACTGATCTGGCCAAATTAACTACAGACATAGAAAAAAAGAAGAAAAATTGATCAATGCACATTCCCTGGTCCCCTGTCATATCAGTAATCTATGCAGATGCATGTATTTACAAAGACAGGGGGTTTTATAGTTACAAAATTATGATCATAAGATTGATAAGCCACCATACCACGTCAAGGTAAAACCCATATGGCGGTCCCTAACTATTTACCTCTGGTCATAATTTCAAATGCTAAAGCCTCCCGGCATAAGAGCATTACCTGAAAAATAAGGTCTCCCGACCTGGGCATTGGTTTTCATCATAGGGCTTAGTCCTCCCCCGCCATTAGCTTTCAAAGGGGAGAGATAACCTAGACCCCAGCATTGGTTCCATGAGATTAACCCTCCCCCGCTTGCGGCTTTTAAGAGAGAGAAACTGCCCAGACCAACACCCATTTCCAAAGGCATTGTTCCACCATTTAAAGAGACAGGTATGGGGGTGCTACAACCACATGGAAGCCTGGCCTGCAGCATAGCTGCTGAACTTCCAAACAGAATAAATCTGCTACAATACAAAATACAAAAAGGAAAAATTGTGAGAGCACTCCATGGCTAAATAAAAATGTACTAAAATACATTGGAAGTGCTACTGATCTGGCCAAATTAACTACAGACATAGAAAAAAAGAAGAAAAATTGATCAATGCACATTCCCTGGTCCCCTGTCATATCAGTAATCTATGCAGATGCATGTATTTACAAAGACAGGGGGTTTTTTAGTTACAAAATTATGATCATAAGATTGGTAAGCCACCATACCACGTCAAGGTAAAACCCATATGGCGGTCCCTAACTATTTACCTCTGGTCATAATTTCAAATGCTAAAGCCTCCCGGCATAAGAGCATTACCTGAAAAATAAGGTCTCCCGACCTGGGCATTGGTTTTCATCATAGGGCTTAGTCCTCCCCCGCCATTAGCTTTCAAAGGGGAGAGATAACCTAGACCCCAGCATTAGAAAATGCTTTCAGTTAATCAGATATTTGATTAAGTAGACTTTATGAGTTTTTATGAGTTTTTTATGATTGTTTTTTTCTTTAAACCCCTGGGGCAAACTTTCTAGATTCCAATTAAACATACTGCTACAAATTCCCTATGGCTGACTATGCAGAAGCCCAGCAGTAAACCATTTGACTACAATGAGGGTATAAGTGAAATGCAAGAGTTTTTGAGGGAGCAGCGTTTTGCTGAAAAGGTCTGATGTTAAGTCAGCTTCAAAGTGTTCTTTGCCAAAGGTTAAACAAGGTCCTGGTAAAAAGAGTTTAGAGCTAATAAAACTAAGGTTAGAGTTAGTTTATTGCAACTGAAAGTGATGTTTTTAGAATGTGCTGAGTATATTGGAGGTAAAGGAAGACAAAATTGTCAAGCCTTCATTCACTTATTGATCAGGTGCGCGTTACAGGCAGATAATATTTTTATACTGGGAACGTTTGCGTATCTCATCCCGAAGAGCGAAACGCATGCAAGAATCTGCTCCTCCACTGTTACCTTCCTCCTGCCTGATGTGCCTGCACCTGGAATCATTGCCCTGCTCAGGTACAGACATATGTGGCACATTTGGGCACCAAAACGAGAGATTTTGAATCTACACTGTGGGTCTGGGGGGGGGGCAATGGTTTGATAAGGGTTTAACTTACAGTAGACCCACTACCCCTGGTGAGAATCATCCCTATAGCAATACTGTCAGTTTTTTACTGAAACTACCATGCAATTCCTGCTTGTCAATATTACACAGTAATCAAACTCCAGTGGTATAGTGTACAAAATTACTTTACTGTAAAGCTAGGAGTCCACCAGAAGCACACCAACAAGAAAACTAATTATGTGGATATTTCCAGATCTTTTCGTGGCAACGCCCCCCCTCAACGTTTGACTTACACTTATAAATCCACACCTTGGTCCCCTGGATGCATATTAAAAGTTGTGTTATTGCCTTAGACATTCTGAGGCTCATTACCTTCTACTCAATCTAATGTCAACCTTTGCCCTGTGGGCTTGATACCCTTACAAACTATAATGGAGAATGAGATATGGGAGGGCTGCCCAGCATGGATTGGGACTTCTACAGTTGGACTGTGTGACCTACCAATGTGCTCATCTTTAAATGTGGCTGGCCTTCTTGCTAAGTAGATATCTAAGCGGAAGGAGGCTTGGAATTTGAGTAGCAGTACAGAACCCGTGCAATTACCACACTCTTTGGGCATAAGCACCTATGTTTTTTCTTTTTTGCATAAGCCACTCCACTGTTGGGTTAAACTTGGTTTAGGGAGAATGTGTCTCAAGGTGGGGTGGACGATACCAGGTGGGGGGATTAATGCTAGGTATTAAAATTTCCGGCTCTCTCTTTCTCTTGTTTTCTTTTTTCTCTTATCTAATGTATTCTCACGATGGGTTGTAGGATACAGGGGTGATTCATATGGTAGAAAGTCCCTTGAGGATCCTCCACTATTATATTTTGAGCTTTTAAATGGCTAATTGCAACTTTAAACTACTATCCTGGAATGTGTGAGGCATCAATAATAAGATCAAGTGGTCTGTAATCATGGTTAAGAAATCTGGTGCAGATATTATACTGTTACAAGAGACGCATTTAGTGGGACAAAGAGTACGAGCTTTTAAGTGAAACTGGGACTCTGTGGTCTATAGAAGCAGAAACTGCATTATCATTAGACCAGTCTGATGAGAATAAGTATGTCATGCCAATAGCTCATTGACCTACCTCTAACGGAGAAATATTCACAAAAAGAACTCTATAGAGCTGCCGCTTGCTATGACAAGGGGGACAAAAATGGAAAACTGCTGGCACCACTAGCCAGAAGAGACATGCCCAGAACTGTGATACAAAAACATTTGTGATGAGACTGATGAGATTATAGATCAGACTTTGATAACTGAGTACTTGAGAGAATAATTCCAGTGGACATATCTGCTACCCTTGGACACTTCACTAGAAGGAGTGAATGAGTACTTAGATGCTATAGATTTCCCAGAGGTTTCCCCAGACCTGGCATTACAGCTAGACACAAATATCACAGTAGATGAGCTAAAAGAGGCAGTTAATAGTGATGGACGAATTTATTTGGCAGGTGAAAATTCGCTGCGAA
Source organism: Xenopus laevis (assembly GCF_017654675.1). Classification (NCBI taxonomy): domain Eukaryota; kingdom Metazoa; phylum Chordata; class Amphibia; order Anura; family Pipidae; genus Xenopus; species Xenopus laevis. The sequence goes on from NC_054378.1 coordinate 51,794,668, forward strand.
TTTACGCGATTCGCCGCCGGCTAATAAATTCGCGACACGGCCGCGAAAATTCGCTGGTGTAAAAAACCGGCGTCAAATAAGCCCAGGATTGTAGTGTCATTGGATACAGCCAAGGCCTTTGACACGGTCCAGTGGCATTTTCTTTGGAAAATATTAAACCGTTATAGATTTAACCCGACATTTAAAGCCTGGATACAAGTGTTCTACACTTATCTCAGGGCAAAGATCCTGGTACATGGCAGGTTGTCCGCAAACATACATCAAAAAAGAAGCACCCAACAAGGATGCCCACTCTCCCCATTGCTCTTTGCTTTGACCATAAAGCCCCTGACCATTCAAATTAGGGCAAATCCAGGATATGAGGGACTATGACTAGGGAATGTAATTGAGAAACTATCGCTATATGCAGATGACATGTTGTTATACCTAGCTAACCCACACCTAGCTCTAGACAACCTCCTTAAGGTGGCTACTGAGTTTGGTCAATACTCAGGACTCAAAATTAGCCATTCCAAGTCAGTCTTTTTCCCCATTGATCCCCTTCCTTGGGACTTCCCCGAAACTATTTCGCAACTCAAGGTAGTATCATCATTTAAATATCTGGGCATAAGAATTCATATGGATCTTAGTAAATATGAACAACTAAAACTAAGTCCCATTGTGCAGGCACAAAGCAAATACAGTTTTAATTTGGGATAATCTGCCACTCACTCTCCTTGGCAGGATAAGCATTTTTAAGATGATTTTCCTGCCAATGTTTTTATATGTCGTGCACAATGCCCCCATTGCCCCTACCTAAGATACAGTGTTTTGCTGGAATATAAAAAAATATTATGGGGCTTCTTATGGGCAGGGGGCATCCACAATTAAACTTCTGTCTCAGGCGGGGGTCTAGCTTTTTTAAGATTAAGATCATACTTCCTTGCGGTTCAACTAGTATATGCCCACTGGTGAATAACCCAAAGTAAATAACCCAGCGGTGGTACTGGAGGCTGCGATGTACATATGTACATCGTGTATATATATATATATATATATATATATATATATATATATATATATATATATATACACACAAACAACTGTATAGGTGCATTCAGAATACTGATAAATGCCTAGGTGCTGGAACATAAAGTCATAATAACAAAGCAGCAAAAAAGTCCGCACTCATAGGTCTTGTGATGCAAAAAAAGTATATATTTATTCAAAGTGCAGCTGCTGGACATATATATATTCAAATATACCTGGATGTAACTGCATGGTAGGAAGTTAGAACCAGAATATGTTTGGAATATTACACAAATCAGACTTCAAATATTGCAAATAAAGCCACATTATGCATCTCAGACCACAGGAAAAAAAAAATCCAGCTTTCTAAATCTGAATTCAATATTATATTAGAATATCACTTATTAGTTCCAGCTAAACATCCCTCAGCCAATCTTCCAAGTCTTCCAACTTGTCTTCCAACTTGTGCAAGACTACTTTTTCAATTGCACTTTTCAAAATAGGCAGCTTTTCAAACCGTACAAGGCAACTGATGATTGTCAATTTGAAAAAATACAGTTGCATATTTAAGTTTAAAAATGTAACTAAAAGCCTTCATCAAAATTTAAACAGCTTCTTGCGCTTTTATCATTTGCTCATGCAGATTTATTGACAGTGACACACCTTAGCAGCAGACATCTCCAGTGAAGCAATGAAGCAATAAATATATATGTGTATATATACAGTACATACAAGTAGGTGCTACACATAGGAGGGCTCTGATTAGAGGCCGCTAATTTGTTATGCACTCTGGCAAATCAGCAGTGATTCATACGACAAATAAGTAGGAAAAATTAACAGCTGTCATAGTGTGATGTGTTAATTTCCTGACAGTCTCTGCACTGAACCCAATTACTGATTTAAGGGCAGGGAGAGAGAGCCCTGTTCATGCTTCTAATTAGGCTTCTTCCAGACTAAAAGGATGAAAGCAAAAGAGAATGAAACAGGTAGTCATAGCTTCATAATGCATACATGCTTGTAATGCCCCAGTTAAATAGCTGTAAGCTTGAGTGTGTTAAAGCAGCATATTTAGAAACATTTATTCTGTTTCATCCATGACCCAGTGTTGTAGTCTTTTGTGTTGTAATTGGGATAACACAGCATTCTCTGGGGGGTTTTTTTGTAGTTGCCATCCCACAGTACAAGTCCACACTCGTAAATATAAATTTAGATTCATTCCTTTACACAACGGTATCCCATTTCTGTTTGGTTTCAAGAATGCGAGTAAAAGAAATCCAGCAAGTTGTATGTCCCTTCCAAAATGTAAGTATGAAATCCAGCTTAGGATAATATCCTGTGCAGCCCTATTCATTGCCAATTGGAGATAAGTAGAATGATTGTTAGTGAGCATTCATGCATCTCAACAAATATAGTGTCTATAGACTGAACATTGTGTCTCCTAATAAACACATGCAAATTGTAAATATTTTCTAAAGAGGACCATGTCCATAGTGCAAAGGGTAAGACGTGTTTAGAGCCCACGAATGGAAAAATGGTAATATAGTAAGATAATGGCACCACCTGAAATATGTTCAGTAGTTCATATATCAAGTAAAGTCAAGGGAGAGAGCTCACTGTCCACCCTAGTCTGAGGGTGCATGCCAGCAATTTAAAAAGAAAATTGTAGTGGGATTCACCAAAAAAAAAAATCATTTATAAGGACATGAAAAGACGGCCTAACACACTTCATGCCTGTTGGGGCACTTGCTCATGTCTGTAGCGTAGGCAAAATGAAAAAATTAAGAACCAAAAAAAAGTAGGTATGTGCTTGTGTATGCCTGACTATCCTTTGAACGCTGCCTGTACCGACCCCTGGCTGATTGACTTTGCTTGAACTCCGCCTGAACCAACCACTGCCTGTCTGACACTGCTTGAACTCTGCCTGTACCAACCCCGGCCTTCATGACTATGCTTTCTGTCCATTCCCTGAACTGTTGCCTTCCATCCAAAACCTTGTTGTTGGTTGATGCGCAACATTTTGGTCCAAATGCATTAAAGTCAATGGACGTCTGAATAATTTTGATGCGTGACAATTTTGATGCGTGCGACCGTTGTGATGCACGACAATTTGTTTTTGTCATGGCGGATTTTTCGCCGGAAAATTTTCAACGCAGTTTTACAAATTTATTCGAAGGTGGTGAGACACGGAAATTCACCACGAATCCATGCCTGGCAAATTTATTTGCCCATCACCTCTGCTTTGTGAGTTGCACAGTGTTACTACATTACTACATGCACTCATGTAATTGTCCACAATAAATATAGATTGAGCAGGCACAAATAGTTATGGTCGAAAACGGACGCCGGCGTAAAAAATGGACGCCGGCTTCAAAAATGAGATGCCAGTGGCGTTTCGCAAAATTTCGCCCATCACTAGGCACAAAGCCTTACTGCATGTTTACACTAACAAAGTTCAAATAAAATATTAACGTTGACTTGAATATAGCATGATTTCAATAAACATGAGCCGAACAGGAAAGTGAGCAGCAGTCACCATCTTAATGATGCTGCTAATGTAATAAAATAAAATGACCACCTAATAGTGATGGGCAAATTCATTTGTCGTTGCAAATTCCTGTATTTCGCTGGCAGTGAAAAAATTTGCGAGACTACCGCGAAAATTTTCGCCGGCGTCCAAAAAAGGCCAAGGAGATGCATTTGACCAAACTAAAGGCTCCCCGCTCTGCCAAATGATTTATTTGTCACTTTCTTTATGATAATGCAATTGTATTTTTGTGATATAAGGGGCCATGTGAAAGTTTGTGTCGTGGATATCTATTGTGGAGTATTTTAGGCAATTAACTGAAAAACTCCATAATAAACCAACCATTTCCTACCATAGCCCAGGCCCTGAATGTGGATAGGACTATCAAGGATACAGTTAAGTGCTTCCCAATCTAAACGATTCAGTTTAATTTCCATTCTGACTCAGAAGCTATTTTTGGAGACATAAAAAAAAAAACAATTTTTCAGGTGATCAGTTCTCCAGACTAACTTATGCTCTTTTGCAGAGGTAATTGCCATAATGATTGGAATGAATTAGTTTGCATATTAAACTATGCAGGTGTGCCAAGTGTTTATTTTATGTATGCCATTGAGTAAATATAAAACAATACAAAATAAACATATGGGTAGATACCAAACACAGCTCTTGTCTGTTGTATTTTTGGATTTTATTCTTCTGTTGTGCATGATTAATAGAGTGGTTCAAACCATGGTGGGCTGGAGTAGAATGATGTTCACATTAGAATAGTGGAATATTAAGAATTTGACAATGCTGCAGAGACACACTAAACAAAACAGAAAAACATGGGACATGAAAGCAAACTCAAGCCTTTAAATGTCAAGGGTAAAGGCACATAGGCTTGTTTGGGGGTGCTCTAAGGCCATATATTAAAGTAGCCCAAAAAATGTAACACCTGCACCAGGTGAGAAACAACAGGGTTGAATTAGGCCAAAAATAATGAACTCAAAACAAATTGGTCGCTGGCATAAAAATGCCAAAAGAACCCACAAAATCTTAAAACATCTGTAATGGTGATTAACTATGATAAACTGCCCCCTAATTAATGCATAAGCACCACTACCATGGACTAAACATTTTTGTAAAAAAAATTGTATCTGTTGATTAAGCACCTATATGTTAACTTGGCTATTTTAGTTTTTTTTCCTTTTATAGTCTTGTAGAGAGCCTTGGGGCTATATTTATCAAAGAATAAAGTTAGAGATCACCACAGTCTCTCCTTTCATTTCTATAGGATTTTTAAGGCTTGAAAGTTCACCATTTGATAAATACACTTTTATAAATGCCATAAAAATTAATGGAGAGATGCGGTATTTTACACTAGTGGATAGTGATGGGCGAATTTCTCCGAAAAATTTTGATGCCGGCGTCCAAATATTTTTGACACCAGCGACAATTCCGCCGCTGGCGACAATTCTGATGGCCATTAAAGTCAATGGGCGTCTAGAATTGTCGCCGGTATCGTAATTATCGCCGGCATCCAAAATATTTGGACGCCGGCAAATTTTCTCCTAAGAATTTTTGCGGCAATTTCAGAAATGTATTCGCCGGCGGGGAACCGCGGAAATTCGCGCAAATTCACGCCTGGCGAATAAATTCGCCCATCACTACTAGTGGACTGTAGCGACCTCTAACTTCACTCTTCGATAAATATACTGTAAGGTACGCTTACCCTGGTGGTCCAGTGGCCGGCACGGACGCCCGTCATGTGGTTCTTGTCTCTTTGAGCACTGGTTTCCCTATGACGTGCGCCACTCGCACTTCTGGGTTTTACGTGCTTGATTTGATTTCATTGTGATTTGGCGATAAATTCACAGGTATTTAAAGGAACTTCGGATTTTAATTAGTTGCTTGTTGTTAGGTCTAACTTGTTTAGTTCCTGGGTGCTTATTCTACATGAATCCTATTGTGTATCCTGGTTATGACCCTTGCCTGCCTGACTATTCTAAACTCTGCAATCCTGACCCTAGCCTGCCTAACTATTTCAAAATGTCCAATCCCGATCTCTGCCTGTCTGACCTTGCTAGAACTCTGCCTGTACCGACCCGGCCTGTCTGACCACGCTATTCTGTTTAATTCTCCTTGTTGTTGCCTTCCATCCTAAATCCTTGGTAAACAACCATGCCCCTTTGCTTATTCAGAACTCTTGCTTGGCTCCTCTCTTATTAAGACCTGGCGTCATTTGAGGGCTCCTCCCGAGGCCAAAGGCAGCTGCTAATGGCGGAAGCAGAGCCACGACCAGGGAGCTTAGCACTTGTTCTGGATTAAGGGAGCCAATCATGACATGTACCTCATGATTGGCATTTGACATTACTGTTTAAAGAACCAGTTACATCAAAATTTTTTATATTTTTAAAGTTATAAAAATATAATGCAGTGTTGCCCTGCACTACTAAAATTGCTGTGTTTGCTGAAGGAACACTACTATTGTTTATATAAATAAGTTGCTGTGCAGCAATAGGGACAGTCGTTTAAAGGAGAAAAGGCTCAATGTTATCTGTTATCCATTATTTATCATGTGCCATATTGCCTTTTTTCAATTTCCGCCATTGCTTCTAATCAGTTTGTTTATATGAACTAAAGTAGTGTTTCTGAAGCAAACTGATCAGTTTTACCAGTGCAGGGCAACAGTACATGATGTTTTCATTACTTTAAAACATTTTAATTTTTTGATGTTACTGTTCCTTAAAGAACTAAAGCCATTGTATTCTGCATCCCTTACCTGTTATCTAATCTATAGTAGGGTTTCTGAAGCAAAGACACAATTTTAACAGTTTAGGGTAACTGTAAATTATATGTAAATGCACATAAAACATCTTTATTAACATCTTTATTGTTGGGCGTCACTGTTCCTATATTTATATAGTGATCCTCCTAATAAAATGTCCCCTTGTTTCTTTGGACCTGGGTATTATATTTCAAATATGAGCGACTGCCCCTCCACCACAAGTAGAGGCAAAAGCATTTAATGGAGGCTCAACCTTAACAGGGAACTATTGTGAAAATGCAACATGAGCTTCTTCTAATGGGGAAAATGAACCTACTTCAGTTAACATGGGGCCGCAGCAGTGGGGCAGCATTACAGAGGATTTAGACTCCTTTATTATTACACTAACATGTATGCATTAATAGAAGAGGAAACACTCATGGTTTAAATGTAAAAAAATGGAATTGGACATCTGGTTTCATCACAGATTCATTATATCAGGAGAAGAACATGTATCATATGACCAATGGCATGCTCTATAAAAGAACTGGATTAGAGAGGAACTCACTAAGCAAACAAGAACACAGCCAGCTGCTAAGGCTAAACAAAGACAGGATTGGTGTAAAATAGTTCTTATCATTCTAAAATGTTATAGTTTATGTTAATGTCACATCACAGATGTGTTTGGGTACTTCTACAATATGCAAGCACAGCAAACCATACCATAATTAACATTCAGACTTCAACCTAGCCCCCCCCCCCCCTCAGTATAAGTCCCCACCTGCCAGGGTACCAACACAGGGAAGCACCTATTATATCCAATTTTCAAGGATACACTTGCCCCCAGATGTTAAAAAAGACACAATGTTTGCTCAAGTACAGCAGCCTCTACCAGCCTTGAAGATGTTTGCTTTTAAATATAAGATCAGTAGATGCTGAATATATATAGAATATACAATAGTGTATAATATTTCTGTGCAAGACCTGGAAACACACACCAATTCTTCCACTTACTGCCCTAGCCAATTCTTTAGGTCTGCATACTACCTGGTTGACAGAAGCATGCACAAACTGGGGTCAACATGTGCAGCAATTCCTTCCTGGTCCCCCATGGCCTGTGTCCCCCACCCTCTTGCACCGCTGTCATGTGGGAAACAACTGGGGAGGAGGATTTCTTTACAACTATAGACCCCACCACCACCATGGGGTCTTCTTCCACTATAGATAAAGGACCAGTAACTCCAAAAAATGAAAATGTCCTAAAGTAATTAAAATACAATTTACTGTTGCTCTGCACTGATACAACTTGTGTGTTTACTTCAGTAACTTTGCTATAGTTTATGTAAATAAGATACTGTGTAGCCAGGGGAGCAGCCATTCAAAGCTGAAAAGGGAGAAAAGGCACAGGACACACAGCAGATAACAGATAAGCTTTACAGGGGCGATCCTGGGGCTGCTGTCGATGAAGCAGCAGCCCAGATGACGCTCCCCTCTCCCTTTCCACATTTAAAACATCAGCGTTTGAGCAGGTCAAAGAGGGGCAGCATCACTAGCACTCCTGCAGGGATGACAAAAGGCTGTCAGCAGCAATGGAGAAACTGTAGAGGAAACATACCTCATAGTTAAGGGGGGTGGAGAGACAGGGGTTGGCTTCCTCTACAGTTCCTCCTCTGCTGCTGGACCTTTGTGTGAAAATCATGTGCCTGCTGTCTGCGCCTGCATTTAAGTGGGTGGTTGGCGGACACAGAAGATCTTTTTGAAAGGGGGAGGGCAGCACCTTATTGTTACACCACTGGTCAGCAGGCAAAGTTATTTAAGATAAGATTTTATTATATAACTTTAATATGATTTTGGTGTTGCAGTCTTGAGTAAAACAACAGTTGGAAACAAGAGGGCTTAAGGGTAGAAAGGATGTGTAATACAAACTGTAAGGGGGTTATTTACTAAACTCTGAATGCAAAAATCACGAAAATTCGTGATTTTTTTAAATAAAATCAGACTTTTAAAAAAATCACTAATTTTTCGGAATGTATTAAACCCCGAGGATGGAAAAGTCAGAATCTGAAAATCCGGCATCTTAGACCTGTCTAGGTTGCATATAAGTCAATGGGAGAAGTCCCAATGATTTTTTTGATGTGCGCTCGGTTTTTGGAAATACCCTGAAGTTTTTGGAGTTTTCGGGTGAAAAATTTGAAAAAAATCGGATGAAAAATCCGAAAAAATCATGAAAACCTGATTTTTCTCGATTTTTTCGGATTTTTTTCCAGCAAGCAAAGTTTTTGGGAAAGTGTATTAATAAATAAGCCCAAAAAACCCGTGCGGATTTGTTCGTAGTTTTTTTCAGAAAATATTGAGATAAATTCGGACTTTGATAAATAACCCCCTAAGTGTACCTCATATTTGATAAAGGGACAGGAGTCCCAAAACTTCACATATTTTTTAATCTGCTTTCATCAGTTTCAATACAAGTGATATTTATATACTGAAGAAATCAGTCTAATGTTTTGTTCCCTAAATGTGATCTTCATCAGGGACAAACACCAGTAAAACGACGGTGTTATCAGGATTGGCTATCATTAAGCCTGCCAGTACACCACAGTAGAACACATTTTTGGATTAAACTGGCTTGGAGTAAAGTAAATAATAACTATTATCAGTTTGAAGTAATCTCTGTTGTGGTTTAGGGATGTTGTACACAGCAAATGTTACAAAATCTTTTTGCATCTGGATTAACAAATTGTCCTGTCTCCACTACATGTTTCCTTGTAGTAGTGTGAAGTCTGACATGCAGATAAGCATTCCCACACACAACTTTGCTAAAATATGACAGTGAGTTCAAACTGGCAAGAAATGAAAGGAAATGCAATCAGTGAGTGATATTGGAATAAACACAGTAACAATAACTGAGAGCAAACTGCTAGAATAGACACCAGGGTTAAACAGCTAGCACAGGAATATGAGTTGGCTTGGCTCAATGACTGCAACAGTAATACACACACAGTGAGTTGCTGACACAGAGATGCACATGTAACAATGTTTTAAGAGATACTGACAGCTGTAGAGTTGGCTGGATAAAACAAATCCATGTCCAAGTCCATAGGCTAAGTTCCCCAAAAGCCTTGTGCTGGTTAGAAATAAGGTTGCTGAACGGGATCAAATGGTCATGATGTGAAGGTATACTCATTGGCCAGCAGAGGGGGATTGCCAAACATGAATAATGGAAATAATTAATTTAAAAGAAGTCTATGCCAATGATATGACAATCATCCCAATACATATGTTTCATAAAACATATATTTGTCCACCAAAAAGCAAAACAAAAAAGAAAAGAAAAACAGTGCATCTCTTTTCAGTATCTCACCCAGGGCTCCCCAACATGTTTTACCCATGAGCTACATTCAAATGTAAAAAGTTGGGGAGCAAAACAAGCATGAAAAAAGTCCCTGGAGGTGGGCTGTGATTGACTATTTGGTAGCCCCAATGTGGACTGGAAGCCAATAGGTTTGATTTGGAAGTATGCCGGGTTTTTATGCATCTAAAACCTGCCTCCATGTCTGGAATTCAAAAATAAGCACCTGCCTTGAGGCCAGTGGGAGCAATAAGGGTTGGCTTATGAACCACTGATTGGGGATCACTGATCTAACCTAAGGCACATACCAACTGACCTCTGGAAACTTATGGAGGAAAATAAATGTAAAAGATATTTAGTATTATTGAAATCCTACTTTATTTCATGCTGGAATAAGAATACTTATTTGCACAGTGGAGGTGGATAGAGATGTCGCGAACTGTTCGCGCGAACATCGGGTGTTCGCGCTCGCCGGAAGTTCGCGAACGTCGCGCGACGTTCGCCATTTTGGGTTCGCCATTGTTGGCGCTTTTTTTTGCCCTCTCACCCCAGACCAGCAGGTACATGGCAGCCAATCAGGAAGCTCTCCCCTGGACCACTCCCCTTCCCTATAAAAACCGAAGCCCTGCAGCGTTTTTTCACTCTGCCTGTGTGTGCTGAAGAGATAGTGTAGGGAGAGAGCTGCTGCCTGTTAGTGATTTCAGGGACAGTTGAAAGTTTGCTGGCTAGTAATCGTTTTGATACTGCTCTGTTATTGGAGGGACAGAAGTCTGCAGGGGTTTGAGGGACATTTTAGCTTAGGTAGCTTTGCTGGCTAGTAATCTACCTTCTACTGCAGTGCTCTGTATGTAGCTGCAGTGGGCAGCTGTCCTGCTTCTGATCTCATCTGCTGACTGCTGCAATAACAGTAGTCCTTGTAAGGACTGCTTTTATTTATTTTTTTGTTGTTTTACTACTACTACTACTACTACTATAAGAGCCCAGTGCTATTAGTCTAGCAGTGTTGGGGAGTGGGACTGGTGTGCTAATCTGCTGCTCCTAGTAGTTCAGCAGCACCAACTTTAATTTTTTTTTTTTTAATATTCATTTTTATTTTATTTTACTTTTTTTTATTTTACTACCGCTGTAGTAGTGTATAAGTTGACCTTTTAGGCATTATTTGCCCTGTAGGCATTATTTGCACAGTGTTTTCTTCAACCCGCCATCTAGCTGTGTGACCTTGTTCACATTCTGTCTAAATATCCATAATATTACCGTCTCCAGAAAAAACACCGGAGTGACTTTTTTCAAGCAGCCATAATATATTTACGTAATCCGTATCCACCGCTGTAGTAGTGTATACGTTGACCTTGTAGGCATTATTTGCACACTGTTTTCTTCAACCCGCCATCTAGCTGTGTGACCTTGTTCACATTCTGTCTAAATATCCATAATATTACCGTCTCCAGAAAAACACCGGAGTGACTTTTTTCAAGCAGCCATAATATATTTTACGTAATCCGTATCCACCGCTGTAGTAGTGTATACGTTGACCTTGTAGGCATTATTTGCACACTGTTTTCTTCAACCCGCCATCTAGCTGTGTGACCTTGTTCACATTCTGTCTAAATATCCATAATATTACCGTCTCCAGAAAAAACACCGGAGTGACTTTTTTCAAGCAGCCATAATATATTTTACGTAATCCGTATCCACCGCTGTAGTAGTGTATACGTTGACCTTGTAGGCATTATTTGCACACTGTTTTCTTCAACCTGCCATCTAGCTGTGTGACCTTGTTCACATTTTGTCTAAATATTGATAATATTATCGTCTCTAGAAAAACCACTTGAGTTACTTTTTTTCAAGCAGCATTCATATATTTTACGTAATCCGTATCCACCGATGTAGTAGTGTATACGTTGACCTTGTAGGCATTATTTGCACAGTGTTTTCTTCAACCCGCCATCTAGCTGTGTGACCTTGTTCACATTCTGTCTAAATATCCATAATATTACCGTCTCCAGAAAAAACACCGGAGTGACTTTTTTCAAGCAGCATTCATATATTTTACGTAATCCGTATCCACCGCTGTAGTAGTGTATACGTTGACCTTGTAGGCATTATTTGCACACTGTTTTCTTCAACCTGCCATCTAGCTGTGTGACCTTGTTCACATTCTGTCTAAATATCCATAATATTACCGTCTCCAGAAAAAACACCGGAGTGACTTTTTTCAAGCAGCCATAATATATTTTACGTAATCCGTATCCACCGCTGTAGTAGTGTATACGTTGACCTTGTAGGCATTATTTGCACACTGTTTTCTTCAACCCGCCATCTAGCTGTGTGACCTTGTTCACATTCTGTCTAAATATCCATAATATTACCGTCTCCAGAAAAAACACCGGAGTGACTTTTTTCAAGCAGCCATAATATATTTTACGTAATCCGTATCCACCGCTGTAGTAGTGTATACGTTGACCTTGTAGGCATTATTTGCACACTGTTTTCTTCAACCCGCCATCTAGCTGTGTGACCTTGTTCACATTCTGTCTAAATATCCATAATATTACCGTCTCCAGAAAAAACACCGGAGTGACTTTTTTCAAGCAGCCATAATATATTTTACGTAATCCGTATCCACCGCTGTAGTAGTGTATACGTTGACCTTGTAGGCATTATTTGCACACTGTTTTCTTCAACCTGCCATCTAGCTGTGTGACCTTGTTCACATTCTGTCTAAATATCCATAATATTACCGTCTCCAGAAAAAACACCGGAGTGACTTTTTTCAAGCAGCCATAATATATTTTACGTAATCCGTATCCACCGCTGTAGTAGTGTATACGTTGACCTTGTAGGCATTAATTGCACACTGTTTTCTTCAACCCGCCATCTAGCTGTGTGAGCTTGTTCACATTTTGTCTAAATATTGATAATATTATCGTCTCTAGAAAAACCACTTGAGTTACTTTTTTTCAAGCAGCATTCATATATTTTACGTAATCCGTATCCACCGCTGTAGTAGTGTATACGTTGACCTTGTAGGCATTATTTGCACACTGTTTTCTTCAACCCGCCATCTAGCTGTGTGACCTTGTTCACATTCTGTCTAAATATCCATAATATTACCGTCTCCAGAAAAAACACCAGAGTGACTTTTTTCAAGCAGCCATAATATATTTTACGTAATCGGTATCCACCGCTATAGTAGTATATACGTTGACCTTGTAGGCATTATTTGCACACTGTTTTCTTCAACCCGCCATCTAGCTGTGTGAGCTTGTTCACATTTTGTCTAAATATTGATAATATTATCGTCTCTAGAAAAACCACTTGAGTTACTTTTTTTCAAGCAGCATTCATATATTTTACGTAATCCGTATCCACCGCTGTAGTAGTGTATACGTTGACCTTGTAGGCATTATTTGCACACTGTTTTCTTCAACCCGCCATCTAGCTGTGTGAGCTTGTTCACATTTTGTCTAAATATTGATAATATTATCGTCTCTAGAAAAACCACTTGAGTTACTTTTTTTCAAGCAGCATTCATATATTTTACGTAATCCGTATCCACCGCTGTAGTAGTGTATACGTTGACCTTGTAGGCATTATTTGCACACTGTTTTCTTCAACCCGCCATCTAGCTGTGTGTATTATCGTTTCCAGAAAAACCAACTGAGTTTTTGTTGTTGTTGTTGTTTTTTAAAAAATAATGCCAGGCAAAGGCAGGCCGCCACGCAGAGGCCGTGCTAGGGGCCGTGCTGCTATGCAATCCTGTGGCCCTAGCAAATTGCCCAGTTTTAAAAAGCCAATGACCCTGAACTCCCAAAATGCTGAAGAGGTAGTTGACTGGCTTACACAGCACACCCCATCCTCTACCGTTTCTAACTTTACCACAACATCCTCCTCATCCTCCACTGCTATGGCCACCCCACGTAACACTTCCTCCACCACCGGTGCCCCTTCTTCACTGGGGTCAGAGGAGTTATTTTCCCATGAGTTTCTTGAACTGAGTAATGCGCAACCATTATTGCCAGAAGAAGATGAAGGAGATGAGGACCTTACACCAGATTTAATTCTGGCAGAGAACACGACAGAGATGGACATAATGAGTGATGAGGAGGAGGTCCCCGCTGCTGCTTCCTTCTGTGATGTGTCAGAAGAAATTGATGCATCTGAGGAGAATGATGATGAGGAGATTGATGTTTTGTGGGTGCCTAGTAGAAGAGAGCAAGAGGAGGGTAGTTCAGATGGAGAGACGGAGAGTCAGAGAGGCAGTAGGAGAATAAGACTTAGAAGAAGCAGGGAGGACAGCCCGCAGGGATCAGTAGGGCAACAACATGTATCGGCACCTGTGTTCAGCCGGCCAACGCACCCGCCATTGCCGCCAATGCCGCCAACTTCTACTGTTACCGCCAGATCGCACACTTCCAAAAAGTCAGCAGTGTGGGATTTTTTTAATGTGTGTGCCTCTGACAAAAGCATTGTAATTTGCAATGAGTGCAGTCAGAAACTGAGCCTTGGTAAGCCCAACAGCCACATAGGTACAACTTCTATGCGAAGGCACATGAGCGGCAAGCACAAAGCACTTTGGGAGCAACACCTCAAAGGCAACAGGCAAACTAAAAGCCACACTCCTTCTGGTCCAGCATCTTACTGCTCTACCTCTGCTCTCCTTGACCCGTCTGAACCACCCTCCACTCCGCCTTCCACCTTGACCACCTGTTCCCATTCCCAGTCATCTGCCACCAGCCAAGTTTCTGTGAAGGCCATGTTTGAGCGTAAGAAGCCAATGTCTGACTGTCACCCCCTTGCCCGGCGTCTGACAGCTGGCTTGTCTGCACTCTTAGCCCGCCAGCTTTTACCATACCAGCTGGTGGACTCTGAGGCCTTCCGCAAATTTGTAGCAATTGGGACACCGCAGTGGAAGGTACCCAGCCGCAATTTTTTTTCTAAAAAGGGAATACCACACCTGTACCAACATGTGCAGAGCCAAGTTACCGCATCTCTGTCACTTAGTGTTGGGCCAAAGGTCCATATGACTACTGACGCATGGTCCTCCAAGCATGGTCAGGGCAGGTATGTCACCTACACTGCCCACTGGGTGAACTTGGTAATGGCTGGGAAGCAGGGAATGGGTAGCTCAACAACAACAGTGGAGTTGGTGTCACCGCCACGGATTGCACGCGGTTCTGCCACCACCTCTACTCCTCCATCGCTCTCTACCTCGTCTTCTTCTTCTTCTTACTCTGCTGCTGGGTCCTCCTTCTCCTCCTCCACACCTGTGCACCCCCAGCTCCCCCTAGGCTATTCGACGTGCCAGGTACGCCGTTGTCACGCTGTCTTGGGGATGACGTGCCTGGAAAGCAAAAACCATACCGGATCTGTACTCCTGTCATCTCTGCAGTCACAGGCCGATCGGTGGCTGACCCCACACCAACTGCAGATCGGAAAAGTGGTGTGTGACAATGGAAGCAATCTGTTGGCAGCGTTGAGACTAGGCAATTTAACACATGTGCCCTGCATGGCACATGTGTTAAATTTAATAGTCCAACGTTTTGTCTCCAAGTACCCAGGATTCCAGGACGTTCTCACCCAGTCCAGAAAGGTGTCGGCCCATTTCAGACGTTCCTACACAGCCATGGCACGCCTTGCTGACATTCAGCAGCGCTACAACATGCCAGTCAGGCGTTTGATTTCTGACAGCCAGACTCGCTGGAATTCAACGCTCCTTATGTTGGAACGTCTGCTGCAACAACAAAGGGCCGTCAACGAGTACCTTTTTGAACTGGGTGGTAGGACTGGATCTGCACAGCTGGGGATTTTTTTCCCCCGTTACTGGGTGCTTATGCGCGATGCCTGCAGGCTCATGCGACCTTTTGAAGAGGTGACAAATATGGTTAGTTGCACCGAAGGCACCATCAGCGACCTAATACCCTTCGCTTTATTCCTGGAGCGTGCCGTGCGACGAGTGACAGATGAGGCTGTAGACCAGCGTGACGAGGAGCTGGAAGCGCACGATTTCTGGTCGGAATCATCAGAACGAACCCAGGCACCTGCTGCAACGCAGGGAGAGGTGCCAGAAGTGGAGTCAGAGGAGGAAGGTGGCTTTGTGGAGGAGGAGGAGGAGGACCAACAGGAGCAGGCTTCCCAGGGGGCTAGTGGTGACCTTTTGGGGACCCCTGGTCTTGTACGTGGCTGGGGGGAGGAGACCGTGGATGATGCAGTCCTTGATAATGAGGAAGCGGAGATGGATAGCTCTGCATCCAACCTTGTGAGAATGGGGTCTTTCATGCTGTCATGCCTGTTGAAGGACCCCCGTATCAAGAGGCTTAAGGAGAAGGACCTGTACTGGGTCGCAACGCTACTAGACCCTCGGTACAAGCATAAAGTGTCAGAAATGTTACCAACATACCACAAGTCCGAAAAGATGCGGCATTTACAAACCAGCCTGCAAAACATGTTGTACAATGCTTTTAAGGGTGATGTCACTTCAGGAACTCATCAACATTCCAGGGGCAGAGGTGCCAGTAATCCTGCCACGAGCACACCTGCAAGGACAAAGCCCTTTGGCCAGTCTGTAACGTCAGACATGCAAATGTTTTTCTGTCCAAGGCAGCGCCACAACCCTTCTGGATCCACCCTCAAAGAACGCCTCGACCGGCAGGTAGCGGACTACCTGGCATTAACTGCAGATATCGACACTCTGAGGAGCGATGAACCCCTGGACTACTGGGTGCGCAGGCTTGATCTGTGGCCAGAGCTGTCACAATTTGCCATGAACCTCTTGTCTTGCCCAGCCTCAAGTGTGCTCTCAGAAAGGACCTTCAGTGCAGCAGGAGGGATTGTAACTGAGAAGAGAACTCGCCTAGGTCACAAAAGTGTCGATTACCTGACCTTTATTAAAATGAATGAGGGGTGGATCTCGGAGGGTTACTGCACGCCGGAAGACTTGTTCTGACTTCTATGCAGCTGTCCTTCTCTTCAAGCCTCATGACTCCACACACAGCTGTCCTTTAGCGTCCTCCTCCTCCCTCCGCCACCGTTACAAACTAGGGTGCAAACCCTACTGGTTTAATTTTTTCTGGCCTCTGTGCTTCAGTGGCTGCAACCAAAAAAACTGGGCAAACAATGTCTACAAGGTCAACGTATGGCGAAAAATTACTATTTTCAGCATTTATATGGCATATTTTTTCTGGCAACTGTGCTTCAGTGGCTGCGTCCAAAAAAATGCATATTTTCTGCATTTATATGGCATAATTTTTCTGGCCTCTGTGCTTCAGTGGCTGCAACCAAAAAAATGCATATTTTCAGCATTTATATGGCATAATTTTTCTGGCCTCTGTGCTTCAGTGGCTGCAACCAAAAAAATTTATATTTTCAGCATTTATATGGCATAATTTTTCTGGCCTCTGTGCTTCAGTGGCTGCAACCAAAAAAATGCATATTTTCAGCATTTATATGGCATAATTTTTCTGGCAACTGTGCTTCAGTGGCTGCGACCAAAAAAATGACTATTTTCAGCATTTATATGGCATATTTTTTCTGGCCTCTGTGCTTCAGTGGCTGCGGCCAAAAAAACTGGGCAAACAATGCCTACAAGGTCAACGACGTTGACCTTGTAGGCATTGTTTGCCCAGTTTTTTTGGCCGCAGCCACTGAAGCACAGAGGCCAGAAAAAATATGCCATATAAATGCTGAAAATAGTCATTTTTTGCCATACGTTGACTCAACGTATATGGCAAAAAATGACTATTTTCAGCATTTATATGGCATATTTTTTCTGGCAACTGTGCTTCAGTGGCTGCGACCAAAAAAATTACTATTTTCAGCATTTATATGGCATATTTTTTCTGGCCTCTGTGCTTCAGTGGCTGCGGCCAAAAAAACTGGGCAAACAATGCCTACAAGGTCAACGACGTTGACCTTGTAGGCATTGTTTGCCCAGTTTTTTTGGCCGCAGCCACTGAAGCACAGAGGCCAGAAAAAATATGCCATATAAATGCTGAAAATAGTCATTTTTTGCCATACGTTGACTCAACGTATATGGCAAAAAATGACTATTTTCAGCATTTATATGGCATATTTTTTCTGGCAACTGTGCTTCAGTGGCTGCGACCAAAAAAACTGGGCAAACAATGCCTACAAGGTCAACGTATGGCAAAAAATGACTATTTTCAGCATTTATATGGCATATTTTTTCTGGCAACTGTGCTTCAGTGGCTGCAACCAAAAAAACTGGGCAAACAATGTCTACAAGGTCAACGTATGGCGAAAAATTACTATTTTCAGCATTTATATGGCATATTTTTTCTGGCAACTGTGCTTCAGTGGCTGCGTCCAAAAAAACTGGGCAAACAATGCCTACAAGGTCAACGTATGGCAGTTGTTTAAAGAGAACAGTAGATTACTAGCCAGCAAAGCTACCTAAGCTAAAATGTCCCTCAAATCCCTGCAGACTTCTGTCCCTCCAATACAGAGCAGTATCAAGCAGATTACTAGCCAGCAAACTTACTATCATCTGTCCCTGAAATCACTAACAGCTCTCCCCCTACACTATCTCTTCCAAGCACACACAGGCAGATTTTTCAGATACATTTTTGCCCTTGATCCCCCTCTGGCATTCCACTGTCCAGGTCGTTGCACCCTTTAAACAACTTTAAAATCATTTTTCTGGCCAGAAATGTCTTTTCTAGATGTTAAAGTTCGCCTTCCCATTGAAGTCTATGGGGTTCGCGAACCGTTCGCGAACCGCTCGCGTTTTTGCGCAAGTTCGCGAATATGTTCGCGAACTTTTTTTCCGACGTTCGCTACATCCCTAGAGGTGGAAGTTAGATTATATACCATGCTTTTAGTCCTTCCTTGTATTTGCAG
This sequence comes from Xenopus laevis, assembly GCF_017654675.1. Classification (NCBI taxonomy): domain Eukaryota; kingdom Metazoa; phylum Chordata; class Amphibia; order Anura; family Pipidae; genus Xenopus; species Xenopus laevis. Next base: position 51,813,154 of record NC_054378.1, read on the forward strand.
GGAGAATGGTCTTTATAATCCTTCCCTCCCTCATTGAACTCCCTCTCCATTAACAGACAATCTACACAGTGTATTGTGGTAAAGTCCATTCTCCATATGCACCGTGTAATAATAATAATAATGAAAAGAGTTATTATCTTCAATTAAAACAATTAGAAGAACACATTTTTAATGTAATGCCTCTTTGTTTTGGTTAGTTTATTGCAGCTTGTTCTGGATTTGATTTTTGTATTTAACTGATCGTGGGTTGTTCTGTTTATAATAACCATTAAACAAGAAATTTGTTTTACTTTTGCTCAGAGAAAACATTTTTTTTTGTTTAATACATGGTGTTTTTCTTATGTACAATACTTTTTATTTTTATTACATTATTTATTTGTATTGCTTTAATCCAATCAAATTACAACAGACAACAGATACATGTGAGCACAGCACAAACATTAATATAGAAAGTAGTAGCTTTTACAAGTATCAGTGATGTGCAGGCTGGCTGAGGTCTTCCTGCCCCCCCTTGCAGCCCCACGTCTGCCTCCGGCGGTGCCTGTTTATGGATGTGCACCTGCCCCTCAGAGATGGGGGTGGGTCGGGAGCGGATACCTAGCTGGAAGTGGACCCATGGGCCGGGTCGGGTGTGGGTCTTAAGCAGCGGGTTAGGGTAGGATGCAGGTCAATAAATTGTCTACCCACATGTTACTACCAAGTATGTAGTTTTAAGTATAAATGGGCACACTAAACCTGTTATAATACTGTTTATAAACTGCTTGCATATTTAAGATTGATAAAGTTAGGAGATCTATTATATGCTTGGAACTAGAAGTGTTCCATTTAAGGCATCTTTCACTAATGTGGATCCCCTTGCCTTAAGGTTACAACTTGCTCTATGAAACGCAACAGATGTAGAATAACAGGGGCTGTGTTCACTCAGACTAGTGACTCCAGGGAGCAAATTTACTAAAGGGCGAAGTGGCTAACGGTACTGAAAATTCTCCCGCGTGATGTCATTTTGCCACTTAGCTTTACTAACGGGTGCTGGTGTAAATTCGCTAGCGAAGTGGACCTACTCTAGCGCTACGTCACACCCTTACGCCAGGTGAAGTTGCAATCTGGCGAAGGGACACATCTAGGCTAATTCACTAGGTTGCAGATTTTTGTGAACGTTACCTCTTGCGCTAGACTTTTCTTCGCCACATCAGACCAGGCGAAGTGCAATAGAGTAGATAGGGATGGTCCAAAAAAAGTCCCAACAAAGCGCTGGTGTCTTTTACTTTTTCTAGGGTGATAGGCTGAAAAAGATTGAAAATTGTTTTTTTAGGGTACCCTCCTTCCCCCTCTACATTTGATAACATATGGCACCTAAACTATACTGTGGGCACATGTGTAGGGCATTAGAATACATATATTAAGGTTCCCTGGCCTTGTGTAGTGTAATGTTTTTGCTGCTGCATATACGGCCATTGTACTTTAACTGCACGGCGTATGCAAATTTGCCATCGCTAGCGTAACTTCGAACCGTTGATCGTAACATCACTAGCGCAACTTCGCAAATGATCGGTAACTTGTGCGCAACTTCGGATATTCGAATTTGCGTAGCCCTGGCGGATCTACACCTGGCAAATCTACGCCTGGCGAATCTAAGCCTGGAGAAGTTTGATGAAGTGCGGCAAAGCCAATGCTGGCGCAACTTCGAAGGGAAGTAAATTTGCCCCCAGTTTCTGTATTAATAAGCCATCACCCGTAATAGAGTGGAGGAGCTAGGAGGCAGCTGGTTGTCCAGGACATAGGAACAAAGAAGTAAGGGGCTACTTTGTACAGTCTGCAGAAAAAAAGAATACAGATATGGGATCTGTTATCTGGAAACCTGTTATCCATAAAGATCCAAATTACAGGAAGGCCTATTATAATCAAATAATTTGCATTTTTAAATATGATTTTCTGTTCTCTTCTCAATAATAATAAAACAGTAGCTTGTACTTGATCCAAACAAGATATAATTAATCCTTATTGGAAGCAAAACCAGTCTATTGGGTTTATTTAATGTTTAAAGGATTTTTTAAAAGACTTATGGTATGGAGATCCAAATTAGAGAAAGACCCCTTATTCAGAAAACCCCAGGTTCCCAACATTCTGAATAACAGGTCTCATACCTGTACCACCAACAGACTGTGAGTTGAATATTTATACATTTTCTTCATAAAGTAACCCTAACTGTGCATGAGACATTGTCAAAAACAGGTTTCTGAGGTGTTCAGGTTACCAGTGGACCAATCTGTTTGGGTAACTTGTGCTTTTCTCTGTAGTGAATTGCAGCTAAAACTTTTAGTAAAGGTCCAAATACCATCTTCACACCATATAGTGCTTGGCGCAGTTCATTCCTTCCTGCCTTCCGTTCCAAATCAGCTGCGCCTGACGCAACTACTGACTGAGTCACTCTCCGCAGCACAGTTTGTCCAAAGACAGACGTAACTCACACTTGCAACCTGGAAATGACGCCAGACAGACTTCAAAAATGTTCCGTGCAACTGTGTCCAATTTTTTACGAAGTGCAAACGCAGTTTTGTTCGCGTTGTGCCCAAAATGATGGCCGAAGTCTAAGAAAAATGCTGCATTATGGGAAGAAAACATTATAATTATGTTAGAAATTGCACTTTACTCACTGCATCAGGGAAAGTGAATGCTCCCTATTGTGTTCTCCACATCTCTGGTGTTTCCATGCTGAACAAGAGTATGTTATTTCTGAATTAATAGCCTGTACTTTAATATTGGTAGGTATATCTTGGGAGCAGTTATAGATTGTCTTGGGAACAGCAGCTTGCAGGACAGTTACAGCTCTAACCTATTACAGGTTTTCTACAAAATCAGACACAGGTTAATTTAGGGGCACCACATGCTTCATTCAAGCACATTTTACTTTAATCACCACAATCTAAAAGGTTAGTATCCCATTCCCTGCTGACCTGGTGTAGTATTAATATAAATTGCCTGCAACCCACCATGGCCACTCTTGCCTATAGGCAAATCCTTTTGTCAATAATATTGCAGATCAGTACTTTACTTTTCCTCTCAGCCCTCATGTGCACATGGAATGAAGATATAACCGTGCCTCCCATTTTAGATTGCAGATTGTATTTTTATTATAAACTTTTACTGCACTAGTAGTTTGTCCATCCCCACTATTTCCTTGTTTTATTGCTGCAAAATTCAGTCGCAAAAGGCCCCTAACTCTTTCACATTCACTTGTCATAGTCTGATAGCCCAAAATGAACTCTATCAGAAATATATTAAATTCTAATCATTCCCCTAAGCCATGGCAAGGTACTTGAATGAAGAACATGGTCATGGGTTAGTGAGCATTAGATTTATATGACACGAAGAAGAAATACTGCATGTTAAGCCATTACTCTCTATTGTGCAGTGTGCCGGACCTATAGTAGCTGAGTTTCTGTGTGAAATAAACACTTTCATAGAAGAGCATTATAAAGTGAAATTGGATGTAAGAAAAGTTTAAAATTGTTATGTAATTAAATTATATTACTGACAAATGGGGTAAATTTGCTGATCAGAACAGGTAAGTGTTAGGGATGTAGCGAACGTCGGAAAAAAAGTTCGCGAACATATTCGCGAACTTGCGCAAAAATGCGAGCGGTTCGCGAACGGTTCGCGAACCCCATAGACTTCAATGGGAAGGCGAACTTTAACATCTAGAAAAGACATTTCTGGCCAGAAAAATGATTTTAAAGTTGTTTAAAGGGTGCAACGACCTGGACAGTGGCATGCCAGAGGGGGATCAAGGGCAAAAATGTATCTGAAAAATCTGCCTGTGTGTGCTTGGAAGAGATAGTGTAGGGGGAGAGCTGTTAGTGATTTCAGGGACAGATGATAGTAAGTTTGCTGGCTAGTAATCTGCTTGATACTGCTCTGTATTGGAGGGACAGAAGTCTGCAGGGATTTGAGGGACATTTAGCTTAGGTAGCTTTGCTGGCTAGTAATCTACTGTTCTCTTTAAACAACTGCCATACGTTGACCTTGTAGGCATTGTTTGCCCAGTTTTTTTGGACGCAGCCACTGAAGCACAGTTGCCAGAAAAAATATGCCATATAAATGCTGAAAATAGTAATTTTTCGCCATACGTTGACCTTGTAGACATTGTTTGCCCAGTTTTTTTGGTTGCAGCCACTGAAGCACAGTTGCCAGAAAAAATATGCCATATAAATGCTGAAAATAGTCATTTTTTGCCATACGTTGACCTTGTAGGCATTGTTTGCCCAGTTTTTTTGGTCGCAGCCACTGAAGCACAGTTGCCAGAAAAAATATGCCATATAAATGCTGAAAATAGTAATTTTTTGCCATATACGTTGAGTCAACGTATGGCAAAAAATGACTATTTTCAGCATTTATATGGCATATTTTTTCTGGCCTCTGTGCTTCAGTGGCTGCGGCCAAAAAAACTGGGCAAACAATGCCTACAAGATCAACGTCGTTGACCTTGTAGGCATTGTTTGCCCAGTTTTTTTGGCCGCAGCCACTGAAGCACAGAGGCCAGAAAAAATATGCCATATAAATGCTGAAAATAGTCATTTTTTTGGTCGCAGCCACTGAAGCACAGTTGCCAGAAAAATTATGCCATATAAATGCTGAAAATATGCATTTTTTTGGTTGCAGCCACTGAAGCACAGAGGCCAGAAAAATTATGCCATATAAATGCTGAAAATATAAATTTTTTTGGTTGCAGCCACTGAAGCACAGAGGCCAGAAAAATTATGCCATATAAATGCAGAAAATATGCATTTTTTTGGTCGCAGCCACTGAAGCACAGTTGCCAGAAAAATTATGCCATATAAATGCTGAAAATATAAATTTTTTTGGTTGCAGCCACTGAAGCACAGAGGCCAGAAAAATTATGCCATATAAATGCTGAAATATGCATTTTTTTGGTCGCAGACACTGAAGCACAGTTGCCAGAAAAATTATGCCATATAAATGCTGAAAATATAAATTTTTTTGGTTGCAGCCACTGAAGCACAGAGGCCAGAAAAATTATGCCATATAAATGCTGAAAATATGCATTTTTTTGGTTGCAGCCACTGAAGCACAGAGGCCAGAAAAATTATGCCATATAAATGCAGAAAATATGCATTTTTTTGGACGCAGCCACTGAAGCACAGTTGCCAGAAAAAATATGCCATATAAATGCTGAAAATAGTCATTTTTTGCCATACGTTGACCTTGTAGACATTGTTTGCCCAGTTTTTTTGGTTGCAGCCACTGAAGCACAGAGGCCAGAAAAAATTAAACCAGTAGGGTTTGCACCCTAGTTTGTAACGGTGGCGGAGGGAGGAGGAGGACGCTAAAGGACAGCTGTGTGTGGAGTCATGAGGCTTGAAGAGAAGGACAGCTGCATAGAAGTCAGAACAAGTCTTCCGGCGTGCAGTAACCCTCCGAGATCCACCCCTCATTCATTTTAATAAAGGTCAGGTAATCGACACTTTTGTGACCTAGGCGAGTTCTCTTCTCAGTTACAATCCCTCCTGCTGCACTGAAGGTCCTTTCTGAGAGCACACTTGAGGCTGGGCAAGACAAGAGGTTCATGGCAAATTGTGACAGCTCTGGCCACAGATCAAGCCTGCGCACCCAGTAGTCCAGGGGTTCATCGCTCCTCAGAGTGTCGATATCTGCAGTTAATGCCAGGTAGTCCGCTACCTGCCGGTCGAGGCGTTCTTTGAGGGTGGATCCAGAAGGGTTGTGGCGCTGCCTTGGACAGAAAAACATTTGCATGTCTGACGTTACAGACTGGCCAAAGGGCTTTGTCCTTGCAGGTGTGCTCGTGGCAGGATTACTGGCACCTCTGCCCCTGGAATGTTGATGAGTTCCTGAAGTGACATCACCCTTAAAAGCATTGTACAACATGTTTTGCAGGCTGGTTTGTAAATGCCGCATCTTTTCGGACTTGTGGTATGTTGGTAACATTTCTGACACTTTATGCTTGTACCGAGGGTCTAGTAGCATTGCGACCCAGTACAGGTCCTTCTCCTTAAGCCTCTTGATACGGGGGTCCTTCAACAGGCATGACAGCATGAAAGACCCCATTCTCACAAGGTTGGATGCAGAGCTATCCATCTCCGCTTCCTCATTATCAAGGACTGCATCATCCACGGTCTCCTCCCCCCAGCCACGTACAAGACCAGGGGTCCCCAAAAGGTCACCACTAGCCCCCTGGGAAGCCTGCTCCTGTTGGTCCTCCTCCTCCTCCTCCACAAAGCCACCTTCCTCCTCTGACTCCACTTCTGGCACCTCTCCCTGCGTTGCAGCAGGTGCCTGGGTTCGTTCTGGTGATTCCGACCAGAAATCGTGCGCTTCCAGCTCCTCGTCACGCTGGTCTACAGCCTCATCTGTCACTCGTCGCACGGCACGCTCCAGGAATAAAGCGAAGGGTATTAGGTCGCTGATGGTGCCTTCGGTGCGACTGACCATATTTGTCACCTCTTCAAAAGGTCGCATGAGCCTGCAGGCATCGCGCATAAGCACCCAGTAACGGGGGAAAAAATCCCCAGCTGTGCAGATCCAGTCCTACCACCCAGTTCAAAAAGGTACTCGTTGACGGCCCTTTGTTGTTGCAGCAGACGTTCCAACATAAGGAGCGTTGAATTCCAGCGAGTCTGGCTGTCAGAAATCAAACGCCTGACTGGCATGTTGTAGCGCTGCTGAATGTCAGCAAGGCGTGCCATGGCTGTGTAGGAACGTCTGAAATGGGCCGACACCTTTCTGGACTGGGTGAGAACGTCCTGGAATCCTGGGTACTTGGAGACAAAACGTTGGACTATTAAATTTAACACATGTGCCATGCAGGGCACATGTGTTAAATTGCCTAGTCTCAACGCTGCCAACAGATTGCTTCCATTGTCACACACCACTTTTCCGATCTGCAGTTGGTGTGGGGTCAGCCACCGATCGGCCTGTGACTGCAGAGATGACAGGAGTACAGATCCGGTATGGTTTTTGCTTTCCAGGCACGTCATCCCCAAGACAGCGTGACAACGGCGTACCTGGCACGTCGAATAGCCTAGGGGGAGCTGGGGGTGCACAGGTGTGGAGGAGGAGAAGGAGGACCCAGCAGCAGAGTAAGAAGAAGAAGAAGACGAGGTAGAGAGCGATGGAGGAGTAGAGGTGGTGGCAGAACCGCGTGCAATCCGTGGCGGTGACACCAACTCCACTGTTGTTGTTGAGCTACCCATTCCCTGCTTCCCAGCCATTACCAAGTTCACCCAGTGGGCAGTGTAGGTGACATACCTGCCCTGACCATGCTTGGAGGACCATGCGTCAGTAGTCATATGGACCTTTGGCCCAACACTAAGTGACAGAGATGCGGTAACTTGGCTCTGCACATGTTGGTACAGGTGTGGTATTCCCTTTTTAGAAAAAAAATTGTGGCTGGGTACCTTCCACTGCGGTGTCCCAATTGCTACAAATTTGCGGAAGGCCTCAGAGTCCACCAGCTGGTATGTTAAAAGCTGACGGGCTAAGAGTGCAGACAAGCCAGCAGTCAGACGCCGGGCAAGGGGGTGACAGTCAGACATTGGCTTCTTACGCTCAAACATGGCCTTCACAGAAACTTGGCTGGTGGCAGATGACTGGGAATGGGAACAGTTGGTCAAGGTGGAAGGCGGAGTGGAGGGTGGTTCAGACGGGTCAAGGAGAGCAGAGGTAGAGCAGTAAGATGCTGGACCAGAAGGAGTGTGGCTTTTAGTTTGCCTGTTGCCTTTGAGGTGTTGCTCCCAAAGTGCTTTGTGCTTGCCGCTCATGTGCCTTCGCATAGAAGTTGTACCTATGTGGCTGTTGGGCTTACCAAGGCTCAGTTTCTGACTGCACTCATTGCAAATTACAATGCTTTTGTCAGAGGCACACACATTAAAAAAATCCCACACTGCTGACTTTTTGGAAGTGTGCGATCTGGCGGTAACAGTAGAAGTTGGCGGCATTGGCGGCAATGGCGGGTGCGTTGGCCGGCTGAACACAGGTGCCGATACATGTTGTTGCCCTACTGATCCCTGCGGGCTGTCCTCCCTGCTTCTTCTAAGTCTTATTCTCCTACTGCCTCTCTGACTCTCCGTCTCTCCATCTGAACTACCCTCCTCTTGCTCTCTTCTACTAGGCACCCACAAAACATCAATCTCCTCATCATCATTCTCCTCAGATGCATCAATTTCTTCTGACACATCACAGAAGGAAGCAGCAGCGGGGACCTCCTCCTCATCACTCATTATGTCCATCTCTATCGTGTTCTCTGCCAGAATTAAATCTGGTGTAAGGTCCTCATCTCCTTCATCTTCTTCTGGCAATAATGGTTGCGCATTACTCAGTTCAAGAAACTCATGGGAAAATAACTCCTCTGACCCCAGTGAAGAAGGGGCACCGGTGGTGGAGGAAGTGTTACGTGGGGTGGCCATAGCAGTGGAGGATGAGGAGGATGTTGTGGTAAAGTTAGAAACGGTAGAGGATGGGGTGTGCTGTGTAAGCCAGTCAACTACCTCTTCAGCATTTTGGGAGTTCAGGGTCATTGGCTTTTTAAAACTGGGCAATTTGCTAGGGCCACAGGATTGCATAGCAGCACGGCCCCTAGCACGGCCTCTGCGTGGCGGCCTGCCTTTGCCTGGCATTATTTTTAAAAAAACAACAACAACAACAAAAACTCAGTTGGTTTTTCTGGAAACGATAATACACACAGCTAGATGGCGGGTTGAAGAAAACAGTGTGCAAATAATGCCTACAAGGTCAACGTATACACTACTACAGCGGTGGATACGGATTACGTAAAATATATGAATGCTGCTTGAAAAAAAGTAACTCAAGTGGTTTTTCTAGAGACGATAATATTATCAATATTTAGACAAAATGTGAACAAGCTCACACAGCTAGATGGCGGGTTGAAGAAAACAGTGTGCAAATAATGCCTACAAGGTCAACGTATACACTACTACAGCGGTGGATACGGATTACGTAAAATATATTATGGCTGCTTGAAAAAAGTCACTCCGGTGTTTTTTCTGGAGACGGTAATATTATGGATATTTAGACAGAATGTGAACAAGGTCACACAGCTAGATGGCGGGTTGAAGAAAACAGTGTGCAAATAATGCCTACAAGGTCAACGTATACACTACTACAGCGGTGGATACGGATTACGTAAAATATATTATGGCTGCTTGAAAAAAGTCACTCCGGTGTTTTTTCTGGAGACGGTAATATTATGGATATTTAGACAGAATGTGAACAAGGTCACACAGCTAGATGGCGGGTTGAAGAAAACAGTGTGCAAATAATGCCTACAAGGTCAACGTATACACTACTACAGCGGTGGATACGGATTACGTAAAATATATTATGGCTGCTTGAAAAAAGTCACTCCGGTGTTTTTTCTGGAGACGGTAATATTATGGATATTTAGACAGAATGTGAACAAGGTCACACAGCTAGATGGCGGGTTGAAGAAAACACTGTGCAAATAATGCCTACAAGGTCAACGTATACACTACTACAGCGGTGGATACGGATTACGTAAAATATATGAATGCTGCTTGAAAAAAAGTAACTCAAGTGGTTTTTCTAGAGACGATAATATTATCAATATTTAGACAAAATGTGAACAAGCTCACACAGCTAGATGGCGGGTTGAAGAAAACACTGTGCAAATAATGCCTACAAGGTCAACGTATACACTACTACAGCGGTGGATACGGATTACGTAAAATATATTATGGCTGCTTGAAAAAAGTCACTCCGGTGTTTTTTCTGGAGACGGTAATATTATGGATATTTAGACAGAATGTGAACAAGGTCACACAGCTAGATGGCGGGTTGAAGAAAACAGTGTGCAAATAAAGCCTACAGGGCAAATAATGCCTAAAAGGTCAACTTATACACTACTACAGCGGTAGTAAAATAAAAAAAAGTAAAATAAAAAAAAAATGAATATTAAAAAAAAAAATTAAAGTTGGTGCTGCTGAACTACTAGGAGCAGCAGATTAGCACACCAGTCCCACTCCCCAACACTGCTAGACTAATAGCACTGGGCTCTTATAGTAGTAGTAGTAGTAGTAGTAAAACAACAAAAAAATAAATAAAAGCAGTCCTTACAAGGACTACTGTTATTGCAGCAGTCAGCAGATGAGATCAGAAGCAGGACAGCTGCCCACTGCAGCTACATACAGAGCACTGCAGTAGAAGGTAGATTACTAGCCAGCAAAGCTACCTAAGCTTAAATGTCCCTCAAACCCCTGCAGACTTCTGTCCCTCCAATAACAGAGCAGTATCAAAACGATTACTAGCCAGCAAACTTTCAACTGTCCCTGAAATCACTAACAGGCAGCAGCTCTCTCCCTACACTATCTCTTCAGCACACACAGGCAGAGTGAAAAAACGCTGCAGGGCTTCGGTTTTTATAGGGAAGGGGAGTGGTCCAGGGGAGAGCTTCCTGATTGGCTGCCATGTACCTGCTGGTCTGGGGTGAGAGGGCAAAAAAAAGCGCCAACAATGGCGAACCCAAAATGGCGAACGTCGCGCGACGTTCGCGAACTTCCGGCGAGCGCGAACACCCGATGTTCGCGCGAACAAGTTCGCCGGCGAACAGTTCGCGACATCTCTAGTAAGTGTTATCCAGGCACCAAAGTGGTCCTACTGTTGCACCCTGTGGTATCTCTAAAAACAGATAGGTCACCATATATTGCAGATGACTCCCGGGTGATTAAAATGATTTATCTGTCTTTTTTTGTTATTTCATCTCAAACATTAGTTGTTCTGGCTAAAGTATAATGCCTCATCATTGCCTCACAAATCATTCCCTGGCAAAAACAGGTGACAAATGCCTCTGAGAGTAACTTAAAGTGACACAACTTTGAATTTTAAATTGCAACTTTAGAATGAAACTTTACAAATGGCAGAATCCTTCTTTTAATCAGGTTGGAGAGGTCTACGAGTTACCTTTTTTTTTGAAGGGGGGGATGGGAAACATTTCATAAAAGTTATAACTTCCTCATTAATTATCCCTACACCAGCAGTAAGACAGTGCTCGAGGGAGCAAGAGTTACTCCTTTGCAGACAATAAGTAAATAAAGCCAATGAGCCCATGCTTCTCAGAGATTAAAGGCTAAATTGTGACCACAGAGAGACTTGGCAAGATGTGAATAGAATACAAAGTACGCTTTCCTCAAAGCTGTTAGAGCATAGAATTTGTAAAGGGAGCCATAGTTCTCTTGCCAGATACCAAACCTGCAGCTTGCCAGATGTTGTTGAGCTGCACCTCCCAGCATCAGGTGATATAGAATGCTGGGAGTTTTTTTAAGCAGGACTGACAGAGTTGTAGGTTCTCTGTTGTGACAGAGAATAACATTCTGTGTATGCAGATTCTCCTGTGAGCCACCCTGACTTGGATGGATTCTGTTCTCAAGCTAGCCTTGGTCACTAGTAGCCTGGCCTTGAGTACAGAGCCACCTGCTTGGTTGTAAGAGCAATTCTTTGTTTTTATATGACCTGGAGTGATATCTCTATGGGGGTTATTTATTTAAGTCCGAATTTATCTCAATATTTTCTGCTACAAACTCTGATCAAATCTGCTTGGGTTTTTTACACTTATTTATTATTACATTTTCCAGAAAATTTGCTTTGTGGGTAAAAATCAGATTTTTACATTGTTTCAGATTTTTTCATCCGATTTTCACGAATTTTCATGAAAACTTCGATTTTTTTTGCACGAAACCCAGCGAACATCAAAAAATCATTGGCACTTCTCCCATTGACTTATATGCAACCTTGACAGGTCTGAGACGCTGGATTTTCAGATTCAGACATTTAATAAATTCTGAAAAATTCATGATTTTTTAAAAGTCTGATTCTACATCAAAAAAATCACAAACTTTTCGTGATTTTTGCATTCAGAATTTAGTAAATAATGTGTGTCATACACATGTCATGTGTTCTAATGTACTAGTTTATTAAAAAAAAAAACCTGTGATTCCTTTGTTTGGGGCTCTGACTCTTTGTGAGTTAAGATTCCATGAAGCTTGTGTCAAATAAACTGTATCTTTATCTTTTCACCTCAATTTACAGAATTTCCATGACAGTTGCAACTGCTTCTTTGTGCATCAGACTCTATGCCTTTGTGCAAGTGCATCTGTGTACACCATTGGGTCAAGTATTCAAAATTGCTGGTGCAACTGCACTGCCATGGACCTAATCCAAAAATGCACAACAATGAGGGATTATTAAGGAATATCAAGAGTCTGATTACAGGATAAAAGGTTATAAGGCCAGGGATCACATTCAAAGCTTGCCCACCAAAGGTGTGTAGTTGGTGTGTATGTAACTGCTTCACTCACCAAGGCCAAGTAGTTGTAATCATGCTGTCAATGTAAACTGTAAATACCCCCTACTGAGTAAAACACTGGATTTTGTCTTTACCGTGCATCATTGGCTTGTGAGTCATTTTTCACGGTACAGAGCTGCAGAATGATTCTGTTTATAATTACTTGACATAACTACAAATCTAAAAAAGATACCAAATGGAAAATCATTTTTTTGATTTGTAGCTTTTTCCTTAACAAGCTCGGCCTCTCTTTGCACTAATACCTGGCAAATATAAAAGAAAATGCACAGATAATTTCATTCCTTAACCTTCCTAACACAGCTACTTGCATCCAGCTGCAGACAGCAGATCATCACATGATTTATAGTAGTGACCGCTGCCTGCATCTCTCAGTCTAATGACACATACACTAAAGTCATTGATTTGTATGAATAGCCTCCGCTCTTCATTTATCACAATTTAATGTTAGGGTTTGTAATGCAGAAAAAAACATTCGCAGAGGAAGCGAGGACCCACAGGCCTTGCTGCTAAGCTGCCATGAATCATTTGTTACCTTTAAATATATAGACTGTTCATTTCTAGAGAACGGCTCAGAAGGTCACAATCTGTTGTAGTTCATTACTACAATTAAAAAAAAAAACAAACAAAAAGGGACCATGTAAAGATGTGTGTTATTGATGGGCCACAAACTCTTGTTGCTTTGTGCAAGTGTGCCAAAGAGACATTGATCTTTGCCTTTCTGCTATTCTCTGATTAAATAGGGGAGCAGTGCTTAGAAATGAGTTATTTTTACATCAGGTCACACACGAGAAGCAATGATGCCACATTTATAGATGTCTGATGGTTTCCATCATGCTGTAGGGAATTATTTAGCTTGAACCTTTTTCCTGCAAATGATTTAAAGAATTGAATTATCTATCTAAAAGGATAGCAACTATATGCAGAACCTGGTTCACACATATCAAAGACATTTCTTCGCACTGCTTCTCTATTCTGAACGATGCTATTTTTATATATAAAAAAGAGGTAAGAAAATTTTTCCTAGACCTTACCCTTTGCCCACAAAGCGGGTTCACTACAACGAAAGGTTAACTAGGTCACTCGCCAGCACTCCTTAACTGCTATTGATTGGTATAGGTATCACTGGTAGGGATGGGAGAATTTGTCCCGCGATGGGCGTCAGAATTACTTTGACGCGTGTGAATTTTGATGCCCGCGATAATTTTTATATGTGCGCCTATTTTGTCCAAATGCATTAAAGTCAATGGCTTTCAAATTTTTTTGAAGTATTTTTTTTTTAGTTGGAAAATTTTCACCACAGTTCCGAGATATTATTTGCTGACGGCGAAATGCAGAATTTCACAGCAAATTTGCGCCTAGAGAATTTATTCGCCCATCACTAATCACTGGAGATTGTTGAACAAAACATCTAAGCCATAAATAACTAAATTGCACAGTAACGGAAACTCCCGAAACGCGTAAGGTGTCATCAGCAGTTACTCCAATAAACCCCATTTTCAGAAGTGCCGTCTACCGTCTGCTTCTTCGCATCTTTGCTACTTCCACAGTGGGGACACTGTGAGACTGAGCACCTGAATCGTGGGGAAAACGGTGAGCTAGTGCGGTCCTTATTCTTCTTTCTCACTCATTAAAGTCAATGGCTTTCAAATTTTTTTGAAGTATTTTTTTTTTAGTTGGAAAATTTTCACCACAGTTCCGAGATATTATTTGCTGACGGCGAAATGCAGAATTTCACAGCAAATTTGCGCCTAGAGAATTTATTCGCCCATCACTAATCACTGGAGATTGTTGAACAAAACATCTAAGCCATAAATAACTAAATTGCACAGTAACGGAAACTTGGAATACCCTATAAAGAAACTATTTAAGTTGTAATAACAGATACCGAACAATGAATGGACCCCATCCATGGGTTAGAAAGTCTATCATCTTTAAAAAAACAACAACATATTTTTATTTAATAAGGAAGTTGTTTCTACCCCTTCTACATTTAGCAGCACTCTAAAAATGTACCAGTTGAGACAACTGAAAACTACAGCCACTGGTCACACCACCAAATTAAGTATTCAACAGTTACTAATTTCATTTGACAACCATATTATTTCTCTTTTATGGCTGGGAACATTATTTTCCTTTTAGTAATGGAAGGTGGGTCACATGAAAAGGATGTGGTTTAGGAGAGGTGTACATGTTTAATACATTTGGCACATATGTCTAATTTAATTGTACAAGACATAATCACCCAACTGATAATCAAATATTTATTCAACTATACTAGTCTTAAACATTGATTTTCAAACCTTGTTTGCAAAAACCACCAAGAGTGTGTGTTTTTTCTTCCACCAAAAAATAATCTGATTTGTAACAATTTCCTATTAACTATACTCATCTACTAGTGATCCAAACCTGGTATATCCTAAAATGAATCCTGCTGAGCTCAACATGGGTATGAAAGGAATTTAACACTATTGCTCACTCACATTTTATTGTTGGTGGACTAAACATCTCAGCATTCTTTCACTTCTTTATCAAAGGTTAAAGAATGCTGAGAGCTGTAGTCCATCAACATGTGCTTGGCCTTACCCCTTTGCCTCTGCACAGGATTTCCTAGTGGTTTCATCCCTGATGGCAAGTATAAAGTTCTGTACCATATTTTAAGTTTAGAACTATTCTCAGGAGGTCCAGGACGTGTGCTTAGGAGATCATATCAAACATAAGACCATCAGCACAATATCATTCAAAGGAACAAGCTTGTTTCTGTTGAAACCCTATGGAGTTTACTATAGAGATTCTAATCCATAGAACACTGACAGTTGCCATCATACAAATACAAAGGTGGCGACTGTTTTTTTAAATTATGACATCATTTAACTTTACTCAAGGAAATGAACGGTCATGCACCCTTGATCAGATTAGCCTGGTGCACAATCTTAGAGGATCCGGCAACCTCACAATCAGTGTAGGAAGAAGATATCGGCATACAAGGCATTCAAGTTGCAGGGAGAACCCTGCTTGTTTTATTGTGCGGAATGCAACCTTTCAAGGACATTCCCCTTTGTCAAGTATGTGGGAACCGTAGTGCAGGAATTACAAATACGGTGGTCAGTCGATGAATTACCATATACAATTGACAATATTATAAAATAGCAAAATGCATAAATAATTACATGAGAATTATAATTAAATCCCCTAAAGTGAACATATTTGGTGTCCAAAGTTGTATATTGCATACTATAGTCCATAATTGGTAGCATCAAAAAAAGAAGTCCATAGGTGTTTGAAAAAAATCCCTAAGAGCAAAAGAAAAAAATCCTTAAATGCAAAAGAAAAAGTCCAACATTAAGGGGCACATTTACTAAGTGAATTCGAAGTGAAATTTCGAATTCAAAAACGTAGAATTTCAAAGTCATTTTTGGTACTTCGACCATCGAATAGGCCAAAATTAGTTTCGAACTGAAAAAACGTTGAATATTCGACCATTCGAAAATCGAAGTATTGTCTCTTTAAAAAACTACGAATTCGACACTTGGCCACCTTAAACCTGCCGAATTGCTATGTTAGCCTATGGGGACCTCCTAGAAACTATAGCTAATATTTGACTAGGTTTTTAGAAGTAGAAGTTTTTTTTTTGAAAATCGTTCGATCGATCCATTAAATCGTTTCTACGATCGATCAAACAGTTTTAATTCGATCGAAAACAGCTAAATTCAAACAAAAAAAACTTAGACTATTGAATTTCAAAGTTTTAGCACTTCGAAATTTGACCCTTAGTAAATGTGCCCCTAACAGTTACTTAAAAAGGAAACCCCACTTATAAATTGAAATAAAGTAACAAAAGTGACAACCAAAATTAGGATAAGGCAAATGGCAACATTTGTAAAAGGTTACAAAGTATCATGCAACCCCTGCATTTAGAGCGAAGGGAAAAGGGAAATTTTACCTGTCCCTGGGTAGATATCAAGATGTTTTCTTATCTGTTAAAAATATAAAGATAAAAAGGATTTTAGCCAAAGTTAAGCATGGTAATTCATAAGTAGCAGGACAAGTTATACTCTTCATTAAGGCTCTTAGGTTTTTTTGTTTGAAGTAGCCAAATCCAAAAGCATTCCCTCTGGAGTAGCTGGCTTTTTTTGTCCTGTCTTAGCCGTACCTCCACTTTTTTTTACATCCTGGAGCTCCTAATTTTCTGCTTGTGTAAGCACCAATTATTTGGTTACTTAAGGATAATATTCACTTTAACAGTATAATAAAAACTCACGCAGCAAGGCGGCGGGGACGCCCGCCACATGGTTCCTCTTCCTCCGCCATTGCTGGTTCTTAGGGCGCACGCGCCCGCTTCTAGTTTCATTTATTGACGCGGAAAACACCAGGGTATAAAAGGGGAATTCAGTCTTGAGCAAACTGCCCTTGATAGGATCTTGTTCCTGGTGCTTTGTGAGCTATTTTGATTCTGATTCTGGTTTTGACCCCTGCCTGGCTATACGATTATCCTGACTTTTATATCTGACCCTTGCCTGAATAGCGACTATCCTTCTGCTGAACCCTCCTGTTTGATTGATTACCCGGTTTTGACCTTTGCCTGCCTGATTGCGATTGACTTCTGCCTGCCTCGACCCTGTCTGTACTGACTACGATTCTGCTTTCCTGTTTTGTACTGTGACCCTTGGCCTAAAGACTCTAGCTAACAGTCGTGCCCCTCTGTCTATCCAGAACATCTAGCCTTGCACCTCTCCTTTAAGTCCTGGTGGCATCCAAGTAGCTGAGGCCTCCTCCCGAGGCCAACGTCGGTCACACTACAGGTGAAGCACGAGCCGAGACCAGGGTGCTTGGCATTTGTTCTCGTATTGGGTGCCGACCGTGACAAACAGGCATAACTGATTTTGTATTTTGTCACACAGTTAACTGATAGAACTGATCATCGCTGTGTTTTATTAAGTGGTCTACATTTGTTCACTTGGTATACAACACCAACAGGCAAATAATATAGTGTACTTATTATAATAAAAAATCCGTGATCAATTCACTGACTCTCTCCTGAAGGGAACAAGGGCAATGGGGGGAGGGGCCCTGCCTGAAAATCAATCAGGGGGATTTTTTAGTTTTAAATCGAAAGCAGAGAGTATTACTACCATGTATACGTATAACTCTAAGGTTGAAGCCTTAACCCAGAGAGTTTGAAAACCACTGTCTTATCATATTCTGTTCCGCATATTTATTTGTAAATAGAAATAAATGACAAATATATATATATATACACACATTCACAAATCTTGACAAATCGAGAATTCTTTAAAGCTCAGGAGTGTGTCTGTGTAACAAATATATATATATATATATATATATATATATATATATATATATATATACATACAGATATATGCTTTAAAGATCTAACACATATTAACTAATTAATTTTCCTTTGCATAGTTCTCCATTCGTCATTCCTGATGGTGGGGGGGGTTAAACAGTTATTCTTTGTCAGTTTTAATTGGAGGTTTTTGGCAACAGAAAATTGAAATCTGAGTTTATTTGCATATTGGACGGACAGAATACCATTATTACATGTTGTATCTTCTTGACAAGTTAATTTATTACATGGCTATTTCAGGGACATTCTCTTCACAACACTGCAACACTGCAGTTAAAAAAAAAAAGTTGAAATCAGTAATTACTCATTCATTAGAGGGAAATATAAACTCAAGAAAGATATGGTTGTCTCCTACATGCTAAATCAGTCACAAGACCTTCATTCATGCAAGGTGGTGTCATGTGTAATGGATTTCTAGGCTCCATCATGAAAGCCAAATAACAAAGTCAGTGCATTGTGGCAATTCTTTTCATTTCATCTTTTCCAAGGTTTATGCCTGCAGGACCCTAGCATGTTCATTTTGCAGTTACAGAACGCAGCAGAATGTTGTATTTTGAATGGACAAGATGGCAGCATGGTACACTGTAAGTGGTAAGAGAACTAGTCATTTACTGAACAACAGAAAACAAAATAATTAAGGCACCTAACGCAGAATTATCCTGGATTTCTTTGCCATTTCTGCATGTCAACCAGCATGTCCATAAAACATGACACATCAGGTTGATCAATCCTAAATTTCTAAACACTGTAAATGACTGTACAAAAAAAGAACACATTGTTAAGGTGTACCACTTTTTGCTTGCTCTTCCTTTACACCAGCACACTACAAAACTTGCTACAATGAAAAACACTCTGCTTCAATAAGCTTGTTGTGGTTCCTGCCAGCATGTGTCATCAACAATTATATTTATTCCAAGTGTGTGCCTTTTAAACACAGGGGTTGTTGGATCATACATATGAAGCTGAACTGCTATGGCAGTACTTGGTAGCTTCACCTTTTAAACCTTTAATGAGAATCACTCTTTTCTACAATAGCAATTTCTTTAGAAAAGTGCCCTCCTCCAGTACTGCACTGATTTCATAGTCTGGCCTTTCCCAAGATGTAGCGAAAAATCCCCCAGTCTATTCCCACACACTATAAAAGTCATAAAACTAAAATTGCTGTTTGTTTTCACTACAAATACATCACCAGGGCATGAGATGAGTGAATCAAGTTTATGTGAATAGTTGAAGAATAGTTAATTAAAATGATAATTGGTGCTCGTCAGAGGTAATTGGACGCTTTACGGTTCTCAAGTAAATGACCCCCAGTGTGTCTTAATTGAGACATGGTAAGGGAAGCTAAGTAGATTATTTTTTAAATGATTTCATTGTCTTAATTATGAATCTTTGCGGTGGCTAGTTTTACATGGTATCTTCATACTATTTATTACAAAGATTCTTTATTAGGATAATATAATGGATTTGGAATGATTTATATCAGGGATCTATGATCTAGGAAATAAGGGTTACAGATTTGTTTCAATATAACATGCAACAGTGTAAGAGTAAGTGGAGAATAAGTGTATTTTAGAAATGGTTTGGGACAATGGTTGGTTTTTCTTATGTCAATTTTTATAACCAGACCTAAAATGCTTATTTTTTGTTTGTTAGAAATAGCATTGGCATTCACAAACATAACATTTTGGGTCTTATAGGCACTAAACATATCAAGGAAAATATTTTATTATAGATGCAACCATCTCTCTTTTGTAAATAAGACACCCGGGCACAGGCTCATTGCAACAGATTAACTAAAGAAAGTATAGGTCTGATTTGTTGGTGTGATCTTCTAAACTAGGACATCTTAGCAAATTGCCCTGTAATACAACCAAAGAACACTGAGCTTTTCTGAGACTTTAAACATCCCCGAACTTTAAACTGTATGGGTTACACATTTAGCCAAACACAACATTTGTTTTACATTTCAGTATATGGAGGATTTCGTGGCTCTGGCCTACTCTGTCCCAGGGTTTTCAGAAGATAGGTGACTATCTACAAAGAAGCTGTTTCCTATTTAATTGAATGCAGTTTTACTCAGTAACTACAATATCATCATCGTCTCAATTAAGAGAGTACCTTAAGGGCTTTCCTTGGCCAACTATCGCAGCACAGTTGTCCATACCATCATCAGTATCTAATAACTAATGATGGCTAAAATGAGGAAGACTAATCCCAATAAATCCAAGCAATAGACGTTTTGCTCTTTTAATGCCCTTCTCCCCCTTCGTTCTTCTTCCTACTGCACACTGCAGTAAATTAATGTCACTGTGGTTATTACAGTAGCGCTTCTATGGCAAGTATTCAAGCTATGATCCTCAAATATTTTATCTCAGCATTTATTTGTTCATAAAATAAAACAGAATTTATACTAGTACTCTCTGTTTTTGAGGGCTGCTTGGGCAGCAGCTGCAACTACTTCTTATCTGCAGAACATAGAGTAGATAAAAGGCAAAAGAAATATGTTAACTAAGGAAAAAAATCTCCAAACAAAAATGGAAGACAGAAATAAAACACACATAAGCCTCAATCGTCCATTTTCATGTAATCAAATGCTTCCATGGCCTCTAAATGAGTGTGTATGTCCCCCTTATATCTGCATGGTCATTCAGAAGACAGAAGGGAGAGAAGTGTTGAACACAAATTGTATTAAATTACAGGAGAAAAGTAGAAGCGATCTATTATCCCCTATTAAGAAGGAAACCAAAAAGGGGGATAGATTGCATTTGTGAGCAAATATACAACAGCTAGCAGACATGTGGGCAACATCATACGCCGACATAGGCATATATTGCAATCTTGCCACTTGGACATACCGTCTTTCCAACAGGTGCCCCTGTTAGCATATAAACGTGGGAAAAGTCTGAAAGATAAATTGGTTAAGGCTGATATTGGTGGCAAGCCTAGAACTAAACAACTTTTCTTACAGAATCCAAAATTCGGGACTTTTCCTTGTTTGCATTGTACCCAATGTAATTCAGTGATAAAGGGTGATTGTTTCTATCACCCACATCGGGGAAACAAATATACTATCAACAAATAATTTACCTGCGATTCATCATATGTGATATATTTGCTTAAGTGTCCCTGTGGGTTACTCTATGTGGGAGAAACCACGCAGAAGATACGGGATCGTATCTCTAAGCACAAATCCACAATACGGAGAGAACTCACTGCTTTACCAGTTCCTGCTCACTTTCATGCCTCACGACACTCCATTAGTCAGCTTAAATTTCAGGTCATTGACACTGTGGAGATGCCCAGAAGAGGTGGCAATAGGCTACTAATGCTAAAGAAACTGGAAATGATGTGGATCCATAAACTAGATACAATCTGGCCCAGAGGCTTGAATAGAGAGTATACTCCAGGTTCATTCATTTTTTAGGTAGATAATAGTCTTTTTTGTGCATACATAGATGTTACATATACCATGTTACAGAGATTTGATTTTAATGATTTTTCTTTTCCTTTTTTAAGGGTATTAGAAGTATTACTTGGTGACCTGCATAGAACACCCTAAGTGCCGGCATAACATCTAGCATATCTTGGAGTGTCTCAGAGAAGTGCTGAGTATGTTTGTCATATGGGCGTCTCAGGTATGCAAAATCACCTTATCAATGTGCAATAATTGTTGTATGTTTTAAATTGATTTGAGCATCAAAGTATGAGGTTTTGTGATCACTAATGGACTTTTTGGAAAGCCAACGGACTCAATTGATGAAACCCATTTTTTTGGAATCCATATTTTTTTGGAATCCATGCTGGACATTTAATTCTATATTTGGAACATTCTTAACTTTTTATTAACACTGTTTTGTCACAATTGGACTTTAAATTATTGGGGTTGAAGGGTCAGTATTCAATATGTAATCTATTTGATTGATTAATTGTGGGATGGGGGTGGAGCACATGTACACGCCCCAACCCCTCACTTTAAAAGGATTGTTGATGGTGTAACACTGGGCTTGATAAAGGGCCTGGTTGGCTCGAAACGTTGCCTTTGTATGCTATGGGCTAAATAAATTATGCATTTGAGCACTTTTGAAATTTAACAGTGTGCTGCTGATTTTGTCCATATTCAGAAGACAGAAGTCTTAATTATGAATCTTTACAGAGGCTGGTTTTACATGGTATCTGCTTGTGAATGACCACAGATATATGGAAAAAAATACAAAAACCTTTAGAGACCAAGGCAGCATTTGGATAAATGAGAACAGACAATATATACAGTAGCATCTGTTTCTTTATGTGCTAATTTGTCCCACTACGTGTATTCTTAAACTAGCCTGTGATCTATTGAGGCCACCATATCATCTCAGTGGAACTGCTTGCTTTAATTTACCAAAACTTCCCTCCCATTTAAAACAGGAGTGCCAGAGTAAATGGATATTTTCCAGCTGCATTGCAAATACAAACACATGCTTAATAAAACATGCATGCGGTGACATGATTTTTTTCATACTTCAGCAACTTCCATTTCATTTTTTTCCTGTCCTTTTTTTACAAAGTGCCTGTTTGAACAGCAAGGTAAGACATGTTTAAATAAACAGAATGACAGAACTGTAAAGAATTTATTGTTTATAGCAACCCAGTACTCTGCGTGAATATAGATAAAGCTTCATCAAATGCAGAAGTTACATTCAGCAATAAAATCTAAATTTTTTAATGATCTCTTTAATAAAGATGTATGCTGTATTTGGGCATCCACCTTAAAACGAGCTGCTACATTATAATTCATTGATTCGAAAGCCAATCATTTGAAATCTTGACTGCTAGGTTAAGAATATTCATATTTTCAACTGCATGTAAATTTCAGTGAAGCATTAAAATCTCTGAGCTCTATAATTAGGCTGCTCCTGATAGATATGGATGTCGCTTCTGAATATTGCAAGTGAGGATGAATCTCTAGGGATAGTTCTAGGCCAGTATTCAGGTTTCTCCCTTTCCTTTTCTAGGAATGTTCATGTTCTTCTGCAGCAGTAGAGCTTGGCTGAGCCAGAAAGATAAGCATTTAATGTGAATGTGCTCAGAACTCATTCACTTGCTGACCAAAAATAGAATAGAATTTTACCCAAATAAAAGGGAACTATTTTTGCCAAGATTTACTAACAAGCTGAAAATGGAATTGTCTATACAAATATTCATTGGAAATCATATACATTTTTTGGGTGAATGAGACAAATGTTTTTACTGTTTGCAGCCCAACTGTTAAAATTAATAGGGATTCATTTTTTTATTTTTGATTTTCTCTCTATATACACAGTGAATCGGAAATGTATTGTTCTATGTAAAATGCTTTTGTGCAACACAAATGTCCTTATAGTACAGGTATGGGATCCGTTATCCGGAAATCTGTTATCCAGAAAATTCCGAATTACTGAAAGGCCGTCTCCCAGTGACTCCATTTTATTCAAATAATCTAATTTGTTTTTTCACTCAAAATAGTTTTTATTTTGCTTCCGGTTCACATGACAATAAGACACCTTTTCACAATTATAAAGTTTATTACGCTTCAAAATGCAGCATTGCTTTGTGCACCATTGCAGAACCAGACAATAAAAAAAAAAAAAAGGAGAAAAAAGGAAAATAAGGAACAGAAAAGAAGAAGAAAAGAATGGAGCACCTGCTCAACATAATATATATTCAAGATCAAATAATCTACATTTTTAAAAATGATTTCACTTTTCTCTGTAGTAATAAAACCGTACCCTTGATCGTACTTGATCCAATTTACTTTTTCTCTTTCTCTGCTCCAGGGCTGCAGATGTAGGCACAGTGGGGCTCATTTATCAACACTGGGCAACTTTGCCCATGGGCAGTTACCTATAGCAACCAATCAGTGATTAGCTTTTTGAAGCCAGCTGCAAGTAGAACAATGAATGCAGCAATTCGATTGGTTGCCATGGGTTACTGCCCATGGGCAAATTTGCCCAGTGTTGATAAATGACCCTGAGTGTTTTCAAAGTAATAAGGCCTGTGTTATGCAGCTAGATCAGTAACTCTGACTGTTATACAGTCATCAATTTATATAAAATTGTAATCTAAACAGTCAAGTATTAAATATTCATTTTTCCCTATTACAGCCCTCATGGACATCACAGCCATTTTTAAAACCCACTGATTCCTAGGCCTAGGATGGCAACACTTTATGGGCGACATGCCACCCAGCCACATTCTAAGAAGCACTGGGGACATACAGCTCTTTAATGCACCTGTACATGTAATCCCCAGTACTCCAGCAGGTACCAGTGCATGCATGCGTGCACTTGGGAGGGGGGTGCGCCATCTTCCTGTGGCCTAGAATGGAAATTCAGCCCTGCTCATTCCCCTTTGTATTAATTGTCTTTAGATACAGTTAGGGTACTATCATTCATTCATGTCTTTATGAACAAAAAAAATACATTAACAATGCCTATGTAGTTGGAGAGCCAAAAAATAACAACTATTTTGGTTTGGCAAATTTATTTTATATTTGGAAATAAATCTGAAATGTTTGAAGTTGTTTTTCTTTTTTTCCTTATTTGGTCACAGAACAAATAGCTATATATTTTTACCATTATGCTATCTTCATGCAATCAAGATAGAAGGGATGCATTTCATCCTATAAAGCCAACTTTATAATAAATATATTACTTGGTTTATCTGGTGACTATCATATTATATATTTATATATATCAGCTCTCTGAACTTTCTGGATTGACAAACCATTCTTAGCCTTGAGTTCAAAGTCAGATGTCAGCAATATATTATAATTTCTCAGTAGAAAAAAGTTTTGGGGTTCCAAGTTTCCTTAGAGAGGGAAGAATGGCAATATAAACACAGTTATCACAGAATTCTGAAGGGAGCTTTTTGTTAATGGCTTGTGAAATAAAATGCAGGCAAGAGTTAAAGCCAAACACGCCACATTAGCGGAACAATTAAACATTTAGGGGCACATTTACTAAGTTTGAGTGAAGGATTCGAATGAAAAAAACTTTGAATTTCGAAGGGTTTTTTTGGGGTTCTTCGACCATCGTAGAGGCTACTTCGACCTTCGAGTCTTTGAGTCCCCAGTGCTCCTTAGGGATGCGGCTGGGCGGCATGCCACCCCTAAAATGTTGCCGCCGTAGCCCCGGGCCTTTGTGGCATTGCCACAAATCCAGGCCTGGTAGCTTTAAAAGTTTATGAAAATCCAAACCTTTACATACAAATGTTTTCAGATTTTTTTAAAATCGTTCAGCAGCTATTTTCCTTGTGCTTTTTAGAATCTTTCAATAACTTTCATGTCATTTGTGATTTTAGAGAAAACGTGTTTAACGTGGTTTCTAAAAGCTATACTATCACTAAAATTAAACCTTTATTAAATGGGTCCCCTATTGTGAAACACATCACTGAAAATGAAACTTCTATCTATAAACTCAGATACTCTGGTCAGATTCTAAATTAGTCTTTGCTATGTACTGATTTCAAGTCCTCATAAAATAATGATAGCTCTCAAATAATAAATAATGTTTTCTTCCTAAAATGAATGCACAATGATATAGGAATCTAGGGGCTTGGGTTTACTCAAGCCTCTCCTGTTCTTCAGATTCAACACTGCACATGACTAACAGGGAGACCTGCAGAGACCCAGTAAAGATTGCTGGAACATACTGTGTGCAAGGCTGGTGATTTGCTTTTTGAGCTGTCACTAATTATAACAAGTTCTCTGTGCTTCCCATTTTCGAGTAGATGACAGATCATGCCTTGTTGACCTCCAGAAATGTATTATCTGAACTCAGTAGTTATTGCTTCGTTAGCAGGGGAGCAGGTCATGCTTCACACTCCTTTTTATTAGCACTGGCCTGCAAGGAAAACACAACATTCTCTTATGCTCTGTGTGCCTGGTGCCTTAGTGACTCCCTGGAATGGGTAAACAGCTAACAGTTTGTTTAAGCTAAGCATTTAGTTCATCACTGACTTGAGTTTCACAAAACTTTCTGTAGAAATGATTCTGTTCCTTTCTTTTCTTTTTTTTTACACTTAAATACTTGAACATTTTTGTTTTGTTTTGAAAGGGGAATTTTGAGAAAGCTTTCCTTTGGCAGGCATGGCCCACAGTTTTTATTAGATGAATATCCTCTGCAGCCCCTTCACCATTGAAAATATGCAAACAATGGATTTTGGGTTTTTAGTAAATTGGTAAATTTAAATTTACAAGTTTATATCTATATACCAGTTTACACACTATACATAAACGCACACCACATACTGGATAGATAGATAGATAGATAGAAGATAGAGAGAGAGAGAGAGAGAGAGAGAGAGAGAGAGAGCAATGTGCCTTTAGGCTATTATCTAGCAAAACATATACTTATATATACATAAATACATATTTGGCTATTAAATCTAGCTCTTGGACTGCAGTAGGAGAATGGTTACACAATGTTCATAATTTGCCCTTTTGCGTCTATAGAGTGCTGCAGCATACAATATGTCTATCTATCTGTATATACTCTATAACAACTGAAACTCTTCCAGCTTTTTACTTTTATTACTCTGCTTCTACTTTCGAGCCCATTATGCCAGCAGCCTAATACAAACCTATTCCAGACTTTTATTTTTATATGTGCTTGTCTTCCATCTTATTCCTCAAAACTGTAAACCCAACATTTGAACATTTGAAACTTGCTTAGAAGTGTTTGTTGACACAGTTAACACATTTTGGGCCAGATTCAATTCAGGGAGAAAATGGTATCTCATGGTTTTATCGCATGAAATCTCATGGACGAGATTCAATTCAAGGAGAAAAAACTTTTAGGGGCCAATTCATTAAGTTCGAGTGAAGGACAGAAGAAAAAAAACTTCGACCTTCGACTACGACTTCGAATCGAACGATTCAAACTAAAAATCGTTCGACTATTCGACCATTCGACCATTCGATAGTCGATGTACTGTCTCTTTAAGAAAAAACTTGACCCCCTAGTTCGTCACCTAAAAGCTACCGAAGTCAATGTTAGCCTATGGGGAGGTCCCCATAGGCTTGGCTAACTTTTTTTGGTCAAAGGATAATCCTTCGATCAATGGATTAAAATCCTTCGAATCGTTCGATTTGAATGATTATTCCTTCGATCGTTCGATCGAAGTACTTGCGCAAAATCCTTCGACTTTGATATTCAAAGTCGACGGATTTTCATCCCCCAGTCGAATATCGAGGGTTAATTAACCCTCGATATTCGACCCTTGATGCATTTGCCCCTTCGAGTTTTAACGTGATAAATCACGATAACTTTTTTTTTAATTGAACTGCATCTCAAATTGAATCTTTAGGTTATTCAAGGTTGATTACAAACAATCTGAGAAGCGTATCCTTTAACTATGTAGATGGGGATCTAAAATGCAAAATGGAAAATTGGAATGGAAAGCTCTGCTCTATTATTCTACTGTATATAAAGTTAAGCTCTGTCGGCAGCTTTAGCAGTCAATCCCTTAAACAACTGCCATCCTACTCATCCTCTTTTTGGGGGGGTGGATAAGTAAGATTTAACTGTACAGTTGTGTAGCTGCTGTCCCATAGCCATAGGCTGTGGTGCATGTTTTGTGTTTGCCCAAAATACACTGACGAGTAGTTCCTCAATTCTATGGAATGCCGCAATGTAATTAGTGAGATAGGTAGTCCTGTACTCGATATTGCCAGGCACATAAACAAACTTAGTTCCCGTTGAAAACCCTTAGGGCTATGTTTTCTTATTTGCTATCATACACTGCTAAGTGGTTCTCAAATATTATTGAATCTGGTTAGTACGATGGGCAGGCTTATGGTAAAGGTGTAAACAATTCACATATTGAAGCTTGGCACCATGTTTATTCTTTGCCATAATGTGCTGCTGAGCAGTTCTTACATACTATGGAATAGCACAATGTCATTGGTCAGATAGGTAAGCAGTTAAGTAGCTGTTGACCTCCTTGATGATATGATGATTCCCTGAAACCTTTGTTGCATTTGATCATACCTGCTCTGAATTGCCGTATAAATAACAAAGATCCAAAGAAACAGCTAAACTTTCCACGCCAATTCTCTGTAATTTACAGGATTACCTTGTTCAGTCTGTGCCCAAGGATTTCTAATGGAAACTTAATTATTGTGTCGGGAAATGGCATTCTTGTATTTGTGTATTAATGAACAGAAGAACACACTCTAAAAGAAAAAGTACATTTTATCTTAGGGTAACATAAGGAAATATTATTAGTGAGATATTAGGGGCAAAATCAGGCACAATTGTTTTGCACTTTGCCTTCTTGCTTTTAATTATTTCCCCCCGTATGTGTGGCTGCTCCACAAACTACCATAAGATATGGTGAATGAATCTTCAGTTTTTACAAAAGTACATTTTATTGGGCTCATCACATTATACTTTCTTTTTGTTTTTTAGTCTGCTTTGGCTTCAAGCATGGTTTAAATAACAAATATTGTACAGATCCATCATCCAGAAACCTGCTATACAGAAAGCTCTGAATTACAGGAAAGGCCATTTCCCATAGACTCTGTTAAATTCAATTAACTCAAATTCTCAAAAAATGATTTTCTTTTGTAATAATAAAACAATACATTGTACTTGATCTAAACTAAGATACACATCGTGCTTATTGGAGGCAAAACAATCATTTTGTGTTCATATAATGTTTACATTATTTTTAAATAGACTTAAGGTATGGTGATCAAAATTATGGAAAGCCCCATAAACTGAGCATTCTGGATAACTGGTCCCATGCTTAAACATATATCCTATATTGTTTGTACTATGCATCACTGCACTAGGTGAGAGTAAATTACCTGTTCTTCCTTTATCCAAAACATTTGATATGGCATTTGAAATTTCTTCATTTCTTTACACAAGTTTTAAATTAACTGTGCTGCTAATTTATATAAAATAACAAAACATTTAAAAATGCTACAGAGACATTTTATTGCCAATAGATTAGCCACAATAGTGCAATCTGGAACACTGTATTTATTCTGTAGAACAGCTCTAGAAGCTCTCTCTGTTTATTTATGATAGCAGTTGCCATATTAGCTTAATGTGACATCACTTCCTGCCTGAGTCTCTCCCTGCTCGCTCATAACTATAGGATCAGATTACATTAGGGAGGGGAGAAAGGAGGAGGGAGCAGGGAGGATGAGAGGGGGAGAGGAGCCAACTGAGCATGCTCACGCCCTAGCCCTAGAGGTTTAAGCTGAAAGAAGGAAGTCTGATTCAGAAGCCCATGTATACACATTATAAGGAAAGAAATGCAGCGTTTCTTTTGACAGAGGGAACCTTTGAGGGTTTACTGGTGTATTTACATAGACCTTTCTGATAAATCCTACTTAGTTTTAACCTTTCCTTTTCCTTTAACAGATTTGCCTGCTTAAAGGGCATGTAAAAGGCAAAAAAAGAAAATCCCATTTTTACTTTCTTTTATGAAAAAGAAACCTCCAATATGCTTTAATTAAAAAATGTGTATCGTTTTTATAAGAAACCTGACTGTATGCAGTGAAATTCTCCCTTCATTTACTGCTGTGGATAGGAATTGTCAGATGGTCCCTAACTGCTGAGCAGGGAAACAATCATACTTATGAACAGCAGGGGGAGCCCCCGCCTTACTTCCCAGCCATGCAGAATTCAAGCAGCTTTGTTTATGACAATCCCTAAGCAGCCCAGACCACACTGAGCATGTGCACAGTCTTAGTCTTGCAAAGATGTTTAACAAAGTTACAAGATGTTGACCCCCTGTAGCCAACTTTGAAAGAATAAATTATTTGTTTGATTAGGCTTGTGGTGCAGTAAGTTCATATTTATATTTAGTATACAAAATACAGCTTTTCTAGTCTTATTCTATTTTAGACTTTACATGCCCTTTAAGACACATCCTCCTATTTATAGTGAAAAAACATATAATAGTATAAAAATCTTAAATCTTAAAGGGATAATGTCATCTGAATTTTTTTCCAAAACGCATCAGTTAATAGTGCTGCTCCAGCAAAAGAGCAAACAGATTTTTTTATATTCAATTTTGAAATCTGACATGGATCTAGACATATTGTCAGTTTCCCAGCTGCCCCTGGTCATGTGACTTGTGCCTGCACTTTAGGAGAGAAATGCTTTCTGGTAGGCTGCTGTTTTTCCTTCTCAATGTAACTGAATGTGTCTGAGTGAGACATGGGTTTTTACTATTGAGTGTTGTTCTTAGATCTACCAGGCAGCTGTTATCTTGTGTTAGGGAGCTGTTATCTGGTTACCTTCCCGTTGTTCTTTTGTTTGGCTGCTGGGGGGGGGAAGGGAGGGGGTGATATTACTCCAACTTGCAGTACAGCAGTAAAGAGTGATTGAAGTTTATCAGAGCACAAGTCACATGACTGGAGGCAGCTGGGTAACTGACAATATGTCTAGCCCCATGTCAGATTTCAAAATTGAATATAACAAAATCTGTTTGCTCTTTTGAAAAATGTATTTCAGTGCAGAATTCTGCTGGAGCAGCACTAGCAACTGATGTGTTTTGAAAAAAAAACATGTTTTCCCATGACAGTATCCCTTTAAATATTCCTCTAAGTAGACTAAAATATCCTTTTTTATGTAAATAAAGTTGCATGTTGTCATGCCCTCCTAATTCAGAATAGCAAGGCATTTTAATAGCAGAATTTTAGAAACAAATCTAGTTTTATCACAATGTTCTGTTGGTTCCGAAGTGTTCACACTGAAAGGTGGTCATACATGGGCCAATAAAAACTGCAAATTCAGTCCTTCTGAGTTCCAGATCAGCTTTCAAATGTGGGTCACTGTGAGGTTACAAAGTTATTATTTAATATCTCTGATCTTTCATTTCTGGCCCTTTCTTTTTCAACTTTTCGCCTCTCATTCAAACCATTGCCTGGTTACTAGGGTAAACTGGATTCTAGCAACTCAGTGTCAGCTGTAATTTCTAACTGAAGAGCTCCTGCAAAAAATGCTAAATTCAAAATCCACAAAAAATGGAGACCAATTGCAAATGATCTGAGAATATCATTTACTGCATACTAAAAGTTTTTTGGGCACTAGGTCCCTATTTGAAAGAGTCAGAAGAAGAATGCAAATTAAAATAAAAATAATGAAGGCCAATTATGCATTATTTATTTATTTTCTTAAAAATAATTATTGGACTGCACTGGTTAACAGTGGGCTAACTAGATGTTATTGGCCCACACAGCAAACTTAAATTAGGGCCCTATAACATTGCTAGGTTGACCAATTCTACCAGGATATATTGAAATTGCTCATTAACTAGGACCTTACTTGGACACTCCAGAGTCCCTCTGCAAGCGCAGAGTCTGCTTCCTCTGTAGTTACGTCCGTGCCGGTTTACACTTCTTAGGACTCTGCTTTTCCCCTTCTTTGAAAGGCATAGAAAGTTACAACACCCTCTAATTCCCAGCAGAGCTTGCATTACACAGGACTCTCAGGTAGGGATACCAGTTGCCCCTTCAATACTGACCACATATTGAATCCACATCCTGCATGGCAGGGTATCAAAATTCATTAAGTATAATATAATACTTTAATATAAAATATTAAAATTTTAATATAAACGAATTATCCCTACAGGATGTACTTCTCGTACTCTTCACTGATATTTCAACAATAACTTGGGCAGCAGTTGCTCTTAAACCAGAAAACTATTTATTAGCTGGAACTTCCTATAGACTATTCTTATTAACAGACTTAGAAAACCTATATTACCCCAAACTGTGAACAGATCCTGGCCAATTCTGGGGTTAGCCATTTGAGGTATTTTCTTTTAATAAAACTTTAGGCAAACCATTCTTTCTACACAAGGATACTTGTGAAGATACCCGATGACGGGAAACCGAAGCACAGCACTTAATTTTTTCCCCTATTCAACATGTATTACATAATTTATTATTTTTAACATAAGTTTGTAAGTAAACTGCAGTTCTACATTTGTTTCCACAACCAGCACTTTTGTTAGAACCTCAGATAATGTTGCATTCCTAAACTTATACTAAGATGCGTTCATGTTTCCAGCTCGGAGCCATTTCTTCAAAACATAAAAAGGAAAGAGAATAAAATTGCGGAGGGGGGGGGGTATTTTCACAGCTTTAATGCTCAGCATCTTTTGTGTCCAGCCTTTTAAACTCAGATTTTTTCTGCCTTTTTTTTTTTCCTCGTTACTGACAAGCCCACAATTTTCAGAAAAGAAATCTCGCATTAATTAAGACAGTGCCAGCTGTAATTTTCTTGGGAAGTAAATTTCTGCACAACTAAAGGTTACAGAGACCTTTTCACTGTCAAAATTTACTACAGACTGTGAATGTTAATGTTTCTAATGAAGACATGCTCTCTGTCCCTGAACTTAAAACTACCCTGGAAAGGAGGCAAGAGAGGGGAAAAAAAACTCTCTTTGACAAATGTATCAGGAGCCAGCACATTAATGCAGGGTTATGGCTGCTGGTGCATCTTGTAATTATAGTGTTTGGATAGTCTTGTTTTCTAAACAAGGGATATGGCATAAATTGGTTATTTTGTATGAAACAGAGCCTCTTCTTGTTTCCTTTACATCAGTGTTTCTCCTGGTGTTGTTTGTTAAGCATTTAGTGCAGCGTTGTATTTATCGAAAGATGTGCCAGTTTGTAAGAAAAAAAAAATTGAAATATGATTGGCTGATGCAGTGTGCATGATTTCTGAACAAATGTGTCCATTTGTTTCAAATACAGATAATTATCCACTGTCACGTAAAGTAGTCCCCGGCAGTTGATGTGCTGTGATGAGATTTCCAAGTAATTGCCTGTTGTGCTATTCTGAGGTTAGCAGGAATATCGATGTAAATCAAAAGCAAATCTTGCTTTATTTCTATAGCAATTCTTGTGTAGATAATACAAGCAATTTGAATGAACATAGCCACAAACAGTATGGAATAAAAACAAAGCAAAATTCTTAGCAAGCCCAGCATAATTACATAAATTATGTAAAAGTACAGTGTATCTAGGATACTGCATTTGGACTGCAAACTAAAGGAACCCTTAAGGGGTCATTTGCAGCTTTTTATATAATTTTCTTTACGTTTCTTTATTTTACAGATGCTATAAAAGAAATTCTTTTGGCAGCTTTCTGTTGCTCTACTTTAACTTCCCCTTTTATTTACCAGTTTATTATTTAGGCATAATCATTATTAGAATGTTCTTCTAATCTATGGAATTAATGATATTGCATTTTTAAATGCAAAACTGAAGTTATGGGACAAAACTGAAGAATATAAACTCTAAATGGCACCAGTGTGGAAATCCGCAGGTCTTTGCTTTTGTTTTCTAAATTGTAGTAGACTCCTTAAGGGTAGGACTACACGGATGTTTTCGGCGCAATCCGACGCGCTGCAACAAAACGCCAGCGTCAAATTGCATGCAACGGAAATAAGGCAAGTGAATGTTGCAGCGTTGATCAAGCACGACATGACTGTCGGATGCAGACGCTGTGTCGGATCGACACTGCGACTTCATCCGACATTTCCATTACTTACCTTATTTCCTTTGCATGCGATTTGACGCCGGCGTTATGTGGCAGCGTGTCGGATCGCGCCGAAAACTTCCATGTAGTCCTACCCTGAAGCTTAATCCTGATTGGTTGCAATTGCCAATTGTGCACTTTAATGCCTACGTATTTTGTATTAATAAAAAAGTTGCCATTTCCCTCTGGTAATATGCCAGTATTCTGAACAACCTTTTCTCTTTTACTTGAATGCTGTGCGACTCCTGAGTCAGATTATGTTCTAGACTAGGAAGCATATGGTATTCCAGTACAGCATGCCTTATAGAAGTCAAATGTTTGACCTGCATTGTTTGATTCTGTAAGTCAGGGGTCCCCTACTTTTTTTTTATTTTATTTACATGTGAGCCACATTCAATTATAAAAAGAGTTGAAGAGCAACACAAGCATGAAAAAAGTTCCAGGGGATAAGAACTGTGATTGGTTATTTAGAAGCCCATATGTGGGCTATCAGTCTAAAGGAGGCTCTGTTTGGCAGTACACCTGTATTTTTGCAACCAAAACTTGCCTCAAAACAAGTAATTCAAAAATAAGCACCTGCTCTGAGGCCACTGGAAGCAACAACCAAGGAGTTGGTAGCAACATGTTGCTCACGAGCCACTGGTTGGGGATCACTGCTGTAAGTGGTTCTTCTCTTCGCAGAAAGCGAAGTCTTGTGAGTACTACAGCAGAGAGCAAGCTATCAGTTCCTATATTCATAGTCACATTATATTTCACTTGTTAGGTGGTATTTAGCGATACATCACCTTCTTAAAGGAGAAGGAACGGTTAAAACTAAGTAAGCCTTATCAGAAAGGTCCATCTAAATATACCAGTAAACCCCAAAAGTAGCGCTGCTCTGAGTCCCCTGTCAAAAGAAACACTGCATTTCTTTCCTTCTATTGTGTACACATGGGCTTCTGTATCAGACTTCCTGCCTTCATCTTAAACCTCATTGCCCTGGGCAAGAGCATGCTCAGTTTGCTCCTCTTCCCCTCCCCCCCCCCTTCTCTACTGTAATCTTGTAATCTGAGCCCAGAGCAGCGAGAGACTCAGGCAGGAAGTAATGTCCCACCATGTTAATACTGCAGCTCCTATCCTAAACAAACAGAGAGTTTCTAGAGCTATTTACTCAGGTATGGTAAAACATTCTACAGAATAAATATAGCATTCTAGCTTGCACTATTGCAGCTAATCTATTGGCTATAAAATACCTCCGTAGCTTTCCTTCTCCTTTAAAGCATCAACCACCCTAGAAATGGTACAGTTTTAAAATGGACTAGAGGGCTCATTTATGAACACAAGTGCAAGTGCTTGTCCTGATGAATTGCTCGCAAGATAAAAAGAACATGGTGATAAACTGAATTAGAACTTACTGTATCTCCAGGGTTCCCTTGCACCCATGCACTCTGTGTCTTGCAGGTTGTGCCAACACACAAAACCTATTGATGTCATTGCGTTATTATTACTATAAAGCGGATAGATGGGCCCTGTCATCACTAACTGGCAGCATTGGACTTGGCCAGCAGGGCACCGGATAGAAAAGCATGGTGGACTCCAGCTCTCATGGGCCCAATCAATGGAGTTAAAAAGATACACATGGTGGAGGGAGGTTTGGAAGACCTGATCTCATGACTGGGGCAGGGGCAGTGTGGGGTCCCCTGAGGTGGCAGCAGCAGTGGGCCCTGGACCCCTCAGTCCGATGCTATCCATTGCACTCAAGTTGCGGCACATGCTTTTTATCAGTCACCCAATTGATGCTGAATATCTGCATTAAATAACTGCATTGGCGGGTAAAAAAAACAGAGTCATGCTTTGGCACTTGGTGATAAGATAAAATATCATAGGGTCTTGCCCATCTACACTAAATTATCTTTTCTACTGCAGTCCTAAATAGAAGAATTCATTTAATCCACTATAATTAAAAAGGGCTTTCATTTGATACACTCCATATTCTAAGTACATTATCCATTAGTTGAACCCTCCTGCTGTCCATGCTTATAGGCAATCTGTATTTGTAGCGCTCACCTTACATAAAAACCACTTGTGTTACTCAAAGTTATTGCTTTTTTCAAGCCATACAAACATTTAATCATTTTAACAGCCATTCGGACACTGTGGCAATTTAACCCTGGCACATTTACTACAAAATAGCTCTGCCACTTATCCATAAATAAAAATATAAAGGATAAATAAAGCTGAACAGCTTAACTTATGTCAGTATGAAACAACAAACTCTAAAAGTTACATAGGGTTTTTCAGTTAAGGGTAAACGTCTACATTAACATTGAATTGACTAAGATCTGTAGTTTTCCAATATTTCTGTTTCTAGACGACACCATACAGACACAACACTGCTACCACATCACTGGTACATTATTTTAATTAGGTAATATTCTTAATTACCTAAATAATTCCATCTATTTTTAAGAATAAATTATTGTGGAAAAACAACAAGAGCAAGATCTCATGCAGTGCCAGCCAAGTGTAAGAGGAAGCGCATGTCAGAATTCCATTGTCAGGCATTTGTCATAAATTAGCTTGAGGCGTATAGTGGTTAGGACATTCATTATATGGAGTATTTCCGTCCCTTTCAACCATTTTATCAAATAATGTCAACAATTGACTTTTGCCACATGTTTCTTTTATGACAACCCTGTCTTGAAGAAGCCTTAATGTGTTCCAAGGTGGAGACATTTCTGATGGTTGCTATGAGTTGGCCGCCTATATTTAACTTATCCTCCTCTGACAGTATATGCTGCTAGCGCAATTAGATTTCCCTCAGATGTTAACAGAAATGTCACAATCAAAGAATTGTCATTTATTTTGTCATTATTTTTTTTATCTTTTCTTGTTAGAAAAGCTGTGCAGATCCATCTCTTTGTGTCTGAATCATCTCTTTATTTTATCTCTATTTTAATTTAATTTTTAAGTCATACCATAAGCAACTGATGCCCAACTAATAAAAAAAAAAAAAAAAGATATAGAGGTGTTTGGGAAAATGAAAACAATATCCTCAGCACTTCAGAGATGTGTTGGACAAGTTGTTGTTAAGAGATAACACAATGCTAATGGGGATATTTAATTTACATATATAATCACAGCCTAGTGCTCCAGCCACTTGTAGAAGAAATCTATTCTATGACATTTATGGACTGATTGGGCATAAGTGAGTAAATCCTACTTTTTGTTGCCTACAATATATTTTGTTTTGTCCTTATAGCTTGACCAAATGTAATCATTAAAAAAACCAATTTTGGATGAGCAGATGGTTTTTCTAAACCCTATTCCAACTGACATAGCGCTAACATTTTCCCCAAAACCCTGATACACTACAAGAATTTCCAAATGTCTAACGAAATATAAGGGAGACTTAGGGGCACATTTACTTAGATCGTGTGAAGGAATAAAATAAAAAATACTTTGAATTTCTAATTATTTTTTTGGCTACTTTGACCATCGAATTGGCTACTTCGACCATCGAATTGGCTACTTCAACCTTCGACTACGACTTTGAATAGAACTATTCGAACTAAAAATCGTTCGACTACTTGACCATTCGATAGTCGAAGTACTGTCTCTTTAAAAAAAACTTTGACCCCCTAGTTCGCCACCTAAAACCTATCGAACATCAATGTTATCCTATAGGGAAGGTCCCCATAGGCTTTCTAGCCAATTTTGATCGAAGGAAAATCGTTTGATCGATGGATTTAAGATCCTTCGAATCGTTCAATTCGAAGGATTTAATTGTTCGATTGAACGATTATTCCTTCGATCGTTCGATTGAACGAATAGCGCTAAATCCTTCGATATTCGAAGTCGAAGGATATAACTTCGACAGTCGAATATCGAGGGTTAATTAACCCTTGATATTCGACCCTAAGTAAATGTGCCCCTGTATCAGTGTTTTATCAAGGTTTGAATTTAGATTTTTGCCAAGATGCTAATTTTTTTCAGACAATCTCACATATTCTAATTATATTTTCAAAAACTCCAAAGTCTGGTATTTGTTAAGCACAAAAAACTCAAATGTAAAACATCAGCATTTAAAAGCTATTGAGTTCATATAGAGGTCAGAGTTGTCCTAGGCCAAATTCAAGCCATTTTTAGATTCACGATTTTCAAGTTTTTTAAGGTTTTGTTGAGCTTGTAAATTTATAAATTTAAGGTATTTCAAGTTTTTTATATTCAGATTTTTTTAATAAATAAGAAAACATTCAAGTTCTTTTAAATTGTGAGTTTATTCGAAGTAGAAAAAAACACTAAAATGTCTAAAATTTTTGATAAATAAGCCCATTAAAGTAAATTGTACATTACGGGCATTATGGGTTTTGGTATTGTGTATAATAGTTCCAACCTTAATTTGCAAATAACACTTCTGATGTAATTGGTTACTCTTGTTTCAAGACTCAAGATTCTCACATACCCTAAATGGGAAGTTCACTTAACCATCCTGTAGATAAAAGTAGTTAAGTAGTTTTAATGCACGTTTCCTCATTAAATGTTTTTCTACTAAGGACATGCTGTGCCAGAGGAAAGTAGAATCATGCCCAGCCAAAGATAGCAGGGAATAATATAGAGTGAGTGTGATGTAGAATTCTAACAAGACACACTCCTAGTCCTAGTACTCTAGTCTAAGATGTGTAGTAGCAGAAAGAAATATCACAATACTTCAGGCCATGAATATGGCCCAAACCTTGAAGACCTTGCAAATCTGAACTGGCAAGCCCAGATGATCTGATTGTTGGCTCTATGGTTGAGCAATCTAATCAGTATACACTGGCACAAAACTTGGATGGCCTTACTAGTAGAAAAACATGTGTGGTCTCACTAAAATAAACCCAGTTGTTGCTCATATTGCCACTATTCATTCCTTCTACATGTGTGTATTTGCACCAAACACCATTGGGCCCTACCAGCATCCTCTGATGAATCATGCATCGTGTGTGTATGGATGCTGGGTTTTCTTTTGGAGGGGTTGAACTTGATGGACTATGTAACTTGATGGACTATGTCAACAGAACAACAGACTTGCTCCAACAGCATTTTAACACCATGCACCAGAAATGATGCATCATTTTTAGGGATGTAGCGAACTGTTCGCCGGCGAACTAGTTCGCGCGAACTTCGACTGTTCGCGTCCGCCGAATGTTCGCGAACGTCGCGCGACGTTCGCCAATAGGCGTTCGCGTCAAAAATCGTTCGACCATTCGACCATTCGATTCCTTCGACCGCTAAAATCGAAGGATTTTCGTTCGAATCGAACGATCGAAGCCATTGGATTGAATGAAATCATTCGATCGAATGGCTTCGATCTTTCGATTCGAACGAAAATCCTTCGATCGAACGATTAA
Source organism: Xenopus laevis (assembly GCF_017654675.1). Taxonomy (NCBI): domain Eukaryota; kingdom Metazoa; phylum Chordata; class Amphibia; order Anura; family Pipidae; genus Xenopus; species Xenopus laevis. Next base: position 51,851,800 of record NC_054378.1, read on the forward strand.
AATCCTTCGATCGTTCGAATCGAACGATTTTCGGATGTTCGAAGTTCGCGAACTGTTCGCGAACTGTTCGCATTTTTTGCCGGCGTTCGCGAACACATAAACGGCAGTTCGCTACATCCCTAATCATTTTGGCTGAAACGTGCAAATTGCAATTATTTTAACTAATCAGGGCAGAGGCTTTAGATGTTGAATCTGCAGATGAGCTACATTGTGGGTGAAAAACATGCCAAATTGTATACACAATTTCACTTTGCAGCCAACAGTTGTAAATGACTCTTAGGGGCAAATTCATCAAGGGTCGAATTTCGAGGGGTTAAATCCCTCGAAATTCTACTGGGGAATAGAATCGAATAGAATCGAATAGACAATTCGGGCGAATTTACGCTCTGGCGAATAGTCGAATTGGCGAGTATTCGCCAGGCGAATAGGCGCTCGATCGAATATTCGCTCAAAGGATTTTCATTCGATCGAATGCCTTTTTATTGGATCAAAAACTTGGAAAACAAGCCTATGGGACTTTCCCATAGGCTTTTAAAGCAATTCGGTAGGTTTTAGCTGGCGAAGTAGGCAGTCGAAGTATTTTTAAAAAAGACAGTACTTCGACTATCGAATGGGCGAATAGTCGTAGCGTTTTTGCGCTCGATCCAGTACTTCGACTATCGAATGGCGAATAGTTGCAGCGTTTTTGCGCTCAATCTATTCGAATCATTCTACTCAGGCGAATTTACGCCAATTCGATAGTCGAGGATCACAAAAAACTACTTGAAATTCGAAGTTTTTTTACTTCGAATCCTTCACTCGAGCTTGGCGAATTGGCCCCTTATTGTCTCTTTCAGTTTCCATGTAGATGCATTTCAGTTGGAAGATGATGCATTAAGGTCAGTGAGCTTTGGCGGGGCATGTACTAATAAGGCCCCTCAACCAACATCCAATCAAGCATTAAGGGGCACATTTATCAAGGGTCGGATTTCGAATTCGAAGGATTAAGCGCAAATCCTTCGATCGATCCATCAAAGTAAAAATTATTCGATCGAAGGATAAGATCGATCAAACGATTTTTTTTCGATCAAAAAAATGTTAGAAAAGTGCTGGGGAAGGTCCCCATAGGCTAACATTGTACCTCGGTAGGTTTAAAGTGGCGAAGTATGAAGTTGAAGTATTTTTTAAAGAGACAGTACTTCGAATGGTCGAATAGTCGAACGATTTTTACTTCGAATGGTTCGAATCATGCGATTCGATCGAATTTTTACTTCGATGGTCGAAGTACCCAAAAAAATACTTCGGAATTCGAATTTTTTATTATTCGAATTCTTCACTCAAGCTTAGTAAATGTGCCCCTGTCTTTAGCTGTCCTTCATCCACAATACTTTTACTGGTTCATATTGTTTTTTTGCAGTCATTTTTTTTTTTATTCTGCCATTGGTCCTAATAATATTTATGAAAACACAGATATATATGCCTAACTTCATATTGGAAATCTAATTTCTTTGACTTACTTTTATCTGCTTTGTTTCTACATAAATATTAAACAAGATGCTACAGTATGTCTGGGGATGCACGTTTTGGCTTTACAAAAGGATGACTTGAATAAAAGACTTGAAATGTTGTAGAGACAGAGATCCTTTTTATCAGCAGATGAATGTTGGAGAATCAACTCCACTGGGAAGAAATAGAGACTAAAAATCATATCAAGGTGTTCATTGAGAGTTGCTATGCCTTTAAACCCAGCATGCCCGCAGACTGCCTGCTCTTAGAGTCGCAGACAATCAAATTACACAAGTAGTTTGAGTGACATGTCCCTGTGACTGTGAAAATACAGAGCAGCACTGCATGCCAGAATAAAGACCTATAGTAGGGAAATTGTCTGAACTTGAGTTGCATCAATTAGTACATTTAACTAGCTGAGCACCAATGAAACCAAACTATACATGTTACAACTAGTTATCACCCCTAAGTATACAACACACAAATGCAGCTACTAAAGGAAAGGCTAATGCATTTCTGTCTTGCACACCAGTGTTTTTCATTCCTTCATTATGGGACAATAATGTGGTACAAATTATATAGCATAGTGTGCCATTCTTATCATCCATTATTAATGCTAATCTTTTTACCAAAGCTTCTCATTACCCCTTTAGTTGGGGAACTTTTTGAACTAAAAGTTCAGCAATAATAAAGTCCACAGATAAAGTCCATATTGCTGTACAAAAAAAGAGTTTTCAGAAGTCCGAATGTTGAGAGCAGCCATTTCCGTAACATAAAGCAATCTTTCAGCTAAATGGAAACAAACCAAGTGCCCTTGAATTTCCAAAGAAAATGCAGCTCCCCTCTCTAGCCCTAGGACAACACGGAGTTTGAAGGAAAGAATACTTTAACAGCGAGCTGCAAATCTCTACACGATGAAGAGTGAATGATTGTCATACATTTCCCTTTGTCTCAGTTGATAATATCTGCCTGCTATTGAGAGATATAGAATGTGTGTCTGTCATTGTGCTTGTCTGCAAGTAGCAAAACCCTCTAGCGGTTATACTCCACTTTATGGAATTTTATTAGTATAATGAATGGGAGCCCTGTAGCATACCCAGTATCACTTTGAAACTTCACATTTTAAAAGCTATCATTTTTTACCAAGATAAATTACCAAAAGGAGGATTTATGTTGCTGCTTCAAAAGGTACATATCTTTTGCTGAATACTTTAAGTGCTGCTTCTGCCTTCTTGGTTATAATACTAATACAACAATAACTGACGATGTACGAAGGAAATATTCTTTTGTTTTATTAAGGGCTGCTGTGTGATTAATGAAAAAGGATCTATGTGAATGTTAAAGGGAAAGTAAAGCCCATATAAAGTACAGGCCATTTTAACTTGGATTATGGCATGAGGCTGCTGTATTATTCTAAGGGTCAGCAGCCCTATGTCTTTTAAGTTATACCCCTTGTGCCAGCTCATCTTACCTTTTTGGTCTGGTGCATCCAGGGCTGGAATTAGGGGTAGGCATTTGGCAGGTACCTGGAAAAGAGTCTTTTGCCTACCTCTAGTTCCTGTTTGCTGCCCTGTAGCGCTCTCCCCTCCCTCCCCAACTCTCTTTCAGTCTCCCCTCCCTCTCCCCAACCTCTCCCCCCTTTCAGTCTCCCCTCCCTCTCCCCTCCTCTCTTTCAGTCTTCCCTCCCTCTCCCCTCTATCCCCTTCCTTAACCTTCCTATCTGCCGCCTCTCACTCTCTGCTTTAAATGCACGCGCATGTGCTTGCGATTGCACATGCACGGTTGTGTTCACGTGCATCAGCCTAATGAAATGGCAGTAATGTCTCAGATGCAATTCAGCATTTAAAAATCAGATATTTCAAGCAAAATGGTAATCGAAAGTTTAAAATGGTATTACAGGAGCAGTTAATATGATCAGGTGCACCATCTATTTTCCTTAGGGGTAACTGGTATGACGGGGATGAAGGGGATGCCGAGACTTAAAATACCTTCAGAAGAGTAGTTATTGATTATTAGTCGTATCACATAATCATTGACTAATAAAGACTTTAGCTTTATCCATAGTTTTGATCACTCATTGAAAAGAGTTTTAACTTGCCTTAGCTCTTAAAAGTGCTAATGTAAGGCATAGACACATTAGTTAAGATTCCCCGTTTATTTATAGGAAAAAATAGTGTAAGATCAATGTCGTAACCATAAACTATTACAGAAATAAGTAGTGATGGTCGAATTTGTCCCAGTTTGATTCATTTCCTGCGGAATTTGTGAAACGGACGAAAAATTCATGAAACGCCGGTATTGCCTTGGTGTCAAAGTTTTTTTGGCAATTTTTTGCTGCCATTTCGCGGCAATTTTGAATTTACTTGGAAACGCGGAAATTCGCCGCGAATTCGCGCCTGGTGATAAGATTCGCCCATCACTAGAAACAAGTATAGAGCTAATAATTAGAAAATATAAAAAAACAAATTTAGGACCTAAGAAATTAGAAATAGTGTGACCAAGCCATCTGTTTGATTTAGTGTCTAGTCATATAACTTTAGATAGGTAAAAGAAGTTCCCATGTGGTCCAAATTTTTAAATATTTGGGGATCGTATTGTTAAGTTATCAAAATTCTTATTGTTTCTGGCAAATTTCCCCCACTGTAGGGATGGGCTGGTGATTTCCATTTTGCTGCTATAGATATTCGGGTAATAGTTAAAATGTGGTTTGTTAGCTTTTTTGTGCATTAGTGAGCCCAGTAATAGGTTTACCTAGTAGGAAAGTGAGGTATGTCCTCATCTGCTAGACCTGATATTACGTTTTGCCTTTCATCCCACAATGGTTGAACATGGGGGCAGTACCAAAAAACAAGAGGCACGTCTCCAGGTAAGGAGACTGAATCCAAATATCCCCATATAACGACAATCAAATCAAGAGTCACACAAGGCCGACAAACGCATTAACTATACTGTGACAAAAATATTGACTTGGAAAATAAATAGATCCTTTAAAGCATTTTCTCAATAGCACAATTACATAAAACAACGCATTTGTTGAAAGTAGTTAATGATACGCAGCTATGCTCATTTACTCCAATTTGAATGGATTTCCTCAAATTAATAATGACAGTGATTAAAACACACAGCAGGCATGACACTGCTCAATTCTCCATTGTTTATACTTGCTAATATTCTTTGCTCAAATCATCAAATGTGAACTTGATTGACGCTGATTCTTTTAGTCACAGATGCCATTATTTTGTTGGGATGAATTGGAGACACTTTTCTTTGTTTATATAGTGAATAAAGTACCCCCTCTTGTAAAATATAAGGATATTATAAGTTACCGAGGAGTTTCATGACCATATAAAAACACGAGGCCGAAGGCCGAGTGTTTTTATACAGGTCATGGAACTCCGAGGTAACTTCTAATATCCTCATATTTTACAACTGGGGGTACTTTATTTATTATAATACACAAATTTTAGTGAGTCATGTGACAGAAATGACATCAGAACTCACCGTTTATAACTGATGACATCACTACTCACCGTTTATAAGGATATAATTTACAGGATATTCATGGCTTTTGTGTATTATATAGGAATTATCACATAGCATGACAGTTTAGGAAGTGAAATGTACGGGTGTATGTTGCTAGGGCTTTCGAATTTTTTTAGTCCTTTACATCCCGGCAAGTGTATTTTATTCTTTTGATTCTTTTACCTGCATGGGCATCAAACTTTAATTGATAGAAGTGCAGACTAGAAAAGGAAAATGGATTGGAAAGTAAGAAAAGTTGGCAGCAGGCACACTAATTTTTCTCCTGTCACGTCTGGTGTGTCATTGATTAAATCTATTCTTCTTGCAGTATGTAACCATGGTTATTCATGATGTCTGATATCCATTTCATGATATATGTGTGAAAAACCCAGCAAATTAATGACATGGAAACCTCACTAGATTTGTATAGTTCCAACATGCAGCTTAATAATGGCAGAAAGTTCTACAAATCAACATGTATATAATGCTGTCAATGGGCCAACTAATAACCCTACTAACTCATTCTCTTGCATATTCAAGAGCAGAGAAGTCTCTGCTTCATATGTTGGCTTGCCAGAATCTATCAGTAGTCTTTGCAGGAATAGACTGCCGGTGTAATTTCAGCTATTGCACTACAACACTTACAAGCGGCCAACACAACTGAAACAGCTGTCTTAGAGCTTCAAAAATATTCTTTAAAATATTCTGTATTTGGGGTGTAAAACTGTCACCTTGCAGGCGTTGTTCATCTAGAAGGTCTTCCTATTGTGGCCCATGGCATTTCTCCACAGGTATTCTGGTTCGTCTCCACACTCTGTGAACTTATTCTCATTTACACCCAATACCACAACTGCATTTGTGCGAATATGCAAAATCCCATTCATTCTGATATGGTGGTGACACAAGCTAAGATTCCGGGGAGATAAGTCGCCCAGTGCTTGGTTTCCGAAGTCGCCCCGAAGTTGCCTCACAAGGAAACTTCCTGCAACTTAAAACAAAGTGCTCCGAGTGCCATCCCGATGGTGATTTACTTTCCAGTTGGCGGGTAGGCATTTAAGGGAGATTAGTCGCCCGAAGAAGAGGCGATTTGTCACTGGGTGACTAATCTCCCCAGAATCTTAGCATATATCACCACCCTTAGAGGGTGCTCTTTGCACATGGGCTGCAATTGCATCAGGCATTTGCAATTTGCTCACTGCACTTGCAGACGTTACACTTAGGGGAAGATTTATCAAGGGTCGAATTGAAAATTCAAAGTAAAAAAAATTGAATCTCGAGCCGAAATAGGCCAAAATCCGATTTGAATTTGAAAAAAATTAAACTATTTTCATATAGCGAAATTTATCATGTACTGTCTCTTTAAAACTTCGACTTTGACCATCCGCCAATGAAAAGTTGCAGAATTTCTGTTTTAGCCTATGGGAGACATCCTAGCACCTATTTGGAGTCATTTGCTGGACTTTGAAAAATCAAAGTTTTTTGGGGCAAATCCTTTGATTCGAATTTGATCGAATGCGGTAAAACTTATATTCGAACGATTCGTAAACAGCCTATTCACCCGAAGTTAAAAACTTCAATTTTTTAAATAGTTTTCAATTGGTCGTTTCGAATTTCGAAGTTATGGGAGTTCAAAAAAACTCCCATTACTTCAAAATTCAACCCTTGATAAATCTGCCCCTTACACTTGCTCCCCCAGACTGCTTTTCTGTGAATCGAGTATCTGGTGCTCTATGCTGAGAGCAGCATCAGGAGTAGGGATGTCGCGGACTGTTCTGCGGCGAACTTGTTCGCGCGAACATCGGCTGTTCGCGTCCGCCGCAAGTTCGCGAACGTCGCGCGACGTTCGCCAATAGGCGTTCGCGTCAAAATCGTTCGACCATTCGACCATTCGGTCGCTAAAATCGAACGATTTTCGTTCGATTCGAACGAAAATCGTTCGATCGAACGATTAAAATCCTTCGATCGTTCGAATCGAACGATTTTCGGATGTTCGAAGTTCGCGAACTGTTCGCGAACTGTTCGCATTTTTTGCCGGTGTTCGCGAACGGCGTTCGCGAACACATTATCGGCGGTTCGCTACATCCCTAATCAGGAGATACAGCCCAGTCTTGTCCTTATCACCTGCCTTAGGGCCAGTTGTGGACCTTTTTTGCAATTAGCATACTGTGTGGCACATTTTAATTAAGCCACACAAGTGTGATCGCAATTATCATTTTTTCATATACCTTTTTCTATAATTACATTGTATGTACGGTATATAAAAAATAAAGTGGCAATTTAAAGCTACAATTGCTAATGCAAACCTAACACTTCAGGATGATACCAGAGAGAGATGCAGTGGAGTGAGACTTTCACTTATAATTGTGCAGCCCTCTACCTGTAGCTTCTCATTGGCTGAAGTAAAGGAGCTGGGGGAAGTGGGGTCACACATTCTTCTCTTAAATCATATTTACTGTTCCTCCTTCAATTCATACCTACCTCTGGAAATGAATGTTCGGGGGGGTTGTGGTAGAGATGATTGAAAGATTTCCGTAAGGCTAAACTGAAATGTCATTTGGTTTATAGTAGGGGTGCACCGGATCCACTATTTTGGATCCGGCCGAACTCCCGAATCCTTTGCGAAAGATTCTGCCGCATACTGAAACCGAATCCTAATTTGCATATGCAAATTCGCATATGCAAATTAGGGGTGGTAAGGGGGAAACTTTTTAACTTCCTTTTTGTGACAAAAGCCACGCAATTTTCCTCCCCGCCTCTAATTTGCCTATGCAATCCGAATCCTGCTGAAAAAGTCAGACTCCTGTCCGAATCCCGAATCCTGGATTCAGTGCATCCCTGGTTTATAGAATTTAGGCTAAGGCCACACTGGCTGATTCAAAGTCTGCGGATAAATGCAAGCCGAAATTGGCCCCTATGATTGAATCATCGCTCTTATGTTAAACCAATGCATCAGCCCAGGTGCAAATTTCAGGGCCAAAATGCATATTCACATGGATTTTCGGTGCCAAAATTTGATCCATGTGCCTGAACCCACACTGTGCCTGCAAGCTGACAATCAGCCCAGTGTGGCCCTAGTCTTAGGCATCTTTTTGGAAACTTCCATTAGTTCCACAGTTGGAACCCAGGGCACAACCAAAACCTTTACAAAACTCTTCTTTATAGAAGTCTCAAAGAAGTATTTGAATAATTCCATTTAGCTTTTTTTGGTTACCTTCAAATACTGTATTTTCATGGTTCTTGTTATTGCACAATAATCTTTTATTTCTTGCAGCCATATTAAATTCTATAATTTCCTTAGACATTAAGAAATAAGAAAGTCAGCATAAGTGACTGTAAATTCAGCATTTAAAACCCGAGTAAAGCAGAGAATGTATGGATGGTGCTCTGATCATAAAACAAACATGTAAAAATACACCCTGAGGTATACTCAGAGACTAAATAATAGGACTCCTGGTGAAAACAGAAAAGATTGAAGGTGTTCTCCCTTAAGCTAGGCACTGAGTTAAAAATGTGTTCATTGGAGGATTTATTATACCAAGTGGTATTTATATTGATGACAAAAACAATTCTTTCTAAAACACAAATATGATCCAGAGTCCATGCCACAGCTAAATATGTGGACTGCAGATTATTGAAATGATTCAAATTGAAGGTATTTTCATGAAATAGAAAATACAGGTGCTGCAAATAAAATGGAAACAAATACGTCTTTCTCACAATAATATGTAGCTGCTTTTAGATGCATTGCATGTGAGGTTTTTATAATGCTCTTGCTTTCTTATTATAAGTATGATTCTCTCCATTACTGTAACACTGAGTGAGGGACAGATTTATCAAGGGTCGAATTTTGTAGTTTTTTTATGGTCAAAACTGTCAAATTCGACTAGGGAGTTATTCAAATTCGATTTGAGTTTTTAAAAAAATTTGAATTCGATTTTTGAGATTTATCATACCCTTTAAGAACTCGAATTGACTATTCGCCACCTAAAACCTGCCAAATTGCTGTTTAATTCAATAGGAGAGAGCCAGGGATCAATTTGGAGATGTTTGCAGCCTTCCTGAATTGTGTTTTGTAAATTAGAAACAAATTCGATTTTGTTTTTGGGTCGATCCTATTTATTCGAATTTAAAAAATTAAATTTTATTAATCAATTCCAATTTGTCAAATTTCAAGTTCATAGGAGTTTATGGGAGTTTTAAAAAACTCACATGAATTCGAAATTCGACCCTTGATAAATGTGCCTCCCAGAAACAGAAATTATCCAAAACAATAAACCATATAAATATATTATTGTATCATATAATACTGAGCATTTCTTCTCTGTAACTGGGCGAATTTATTCGCAAGGCGCGAATCCACCGGCGAATAAATTTGTGAAATTGCCGCAAAAATTTGACGGCATCAAAAAACAGATGCCGGCGTAAAAAACGGATGCCGGCATCAAAAACAAGATGCCGGTGCCGTTTCGCGAATTTTTTGCCTTTTTGTGAATTTCGCGGGAAATTTGCGAATTTTTCGGCGAAACGAAACGCCCCAAATTCGTCCATCACTACTTCTGAGCCATTAAATGTCTGTTGCCTCTGGGTCATTAGGAACTAAGACCTAAATAGACATTATAACCTTAGAGATAATAACTATTTGGATTTTATATGTATTTTATTTGTAACTAATTTTTGCTCTTTGTCTGCTGGCAAGTGGCCCAAGATTTCTGTTAGATCCTATTCAGATTTGCTAATATGGCTTCAGTAACCTATTTTCTTACACCAAGGGGCAGATTCACTAAGCTCGAGTGAAGGATTCGAATGAAAAATACTTAGAATTTCGAAGTATTTTTTTGGTACTTCGACCATCGAATTGGTTAAATTCGTTTGAATTCGAACGAAATCGAACGAATCGAACGAAAAATCGTTCGACTATTCGACCATTCGATAGTCGAAGTACTTGCCCTTTAAAAAAAACTTCGACCCCCTACTTCGGCAGGTAAAACCTACCGAAGTCAATGTTAGCCTATGGGGAAGGTCCCCATAGGTTTGCTAACCTTTTTTTGATCGAAGGATTTTCCTTCGATCGTTGGATTAAAATCCTTCGAATCGTTCGATCGAAGGATTAGCGCTAAATCCTTCGACTTCGATATTCGAAGTCGAAGGATTTCAATTCGAGGGTCGAATTTCGAAGTATTTTTAACTTCGAAATTCGACCCTTAGTGAATCTGCCCCTAAGTTTTATAAAGAGACAGTACTTTGATTTTCGAATGGTCGAATTTGTGAAGTTTTTTCAATTCAAATAGAATTTTGGTCTGTTCGATGGTCGAAGTACCCAAAAATTACTTCGAAATTCGAAGATTTTGAATTTGAAAATTCATTTTGACCCTTAGTAAATGGGCCCCCTAATTTCTTTAATATATGAGACTTCGGGTGTTATTTACTAAATTCCGAATGCAAAAATCCCGATTTTTTTTTTTTTTTTTATAAAATCAGACTTTAAAAAAATCCCACATTTTTTGGAATTTATTTATGAAAATCCGCCATCTCAGACCTGTCGAAGTTGCATATAAGTCAATGGGAGAAGTCCCAATGATTTTTTGATGTGCACTGGGTTTTTGGCAATAACCCAAAGTTTTCGGGCAAAATTCTGAGTTTTCGGGTGAAAAATCTGAAAAAATAACAAAAATCAGATGAAAAATCTGAAAAAAACTCGAAAATCGGATCACGGATTTTTTCTCAGAAACAAAATATTCAGCAAAGTGTATTAATAAATAAGCTTAAAAAAAACCTGTGCTGATTTGGTCTGAATTTTTTTCAGCTAATATTGAGATAAATTCGGACTTTGATAAATAACCCCCTTAATGTGCGAGATACCTTGCTTGCAGTTAACAAAACTAACTTATACCTTAATATGAAGTAGGTGCACGTGGTAAATCTGTATATTTTGCCTTAAATTGACTTAAAAAATGTTTCATTAATGAGAACCATATTTGGGAATAAAAGGCATCAACTGAAGCAACAATGCAAAGTACAAAAGTTCTTGATGGTCTTTCTCATCAAGGCGGCAGAGTTAAACAATTAACACTAATTGGCTTATGTCATGTCGGCAGTCGCAGTAAACAAACACAGTTCACGCAAAAATCTGTACCGACTCCTGATTAAATGGTGTTGCATTTTCAGACTATGTTACTTTTACATACTGTGCCCTTAAGAAGATGACTACACTGTCATAGACAGAGCGACTTGGAAATAAATTCAGCTGCAAGATAAAGCAAGTACATGATAAATTAAGCTCTGCATATAAATTCTTAAGAGCCTCCATTTTAATGCTGGTCATTATTCAACAAATATTTCTAAGAAAATGCCAAATAGGCAGGAACGAGTAATTAGGGGGAGAAAAGTGAAACTGTCATCTTTAATGGGTTGTAGTGGCAATACACCATATCATTCATAAAAGCGAACCTGGGGAGTCAAAGAAGGGATGAGCGTGATACAGTGTCTCCGAGGTGGGAGAGGGTGTCATATTCTGAGACTGAATCAAGAATTGGTCTCATACTGCAAGAAGGAAAAGAGGGGGTGCTATGGTAAGAGGGAAGGGAGGAGATAACAGCATAAGTCAGCTTTGAAGACTTGCTATCTAGCATAATCTTATTGGTAGAGTTGCCACCCTTTCTCAGCATGCCAAGGTCTCAATAAATCTGAAATCACTAGGGATATTGTTAGTGTTCAGCCAGTATTATTAAAATGGAGAACAATTTATGGATGACACTTTGTAACAATTAATCAGGAACTGTTGATTAATAAAGTTAGTTCGTTATTCTCCAGAAACCTAGGCGGCTATGAGAATTGTCAGACGGATCATTTTATTCATTATTTTTGATTAATGCTCCCGGATTCTCTGACTCCTTCTCCTGTATGCAAAATCATAAATACTGAATGAGGCTGTGTACAGTTAACCTTGGCCAGAGCTAGGAAATTTCAGGGGAGGAAATGTGCATATTCAGCAAATATATCACTGCAGGGATTAAAGAAAAATTTTTTAAAAAAAACAAATTGAAGATTTTGATGAACATCAACTCTTCAGACCTGTCCATCTTTTAAGAATTCCAGTGATTAATTGGTTTGTTTAGATATTCAATTAGTCCGGTGAAGCAGAGAGAGAGAGAGAAATGCAATAGTCGTGGCCTTAGATAAGAATGAGGGAAAATAAATGAGCATTTTGCAGGTTTATGAGAAATGTTTTTTAATTCACATCTGCTGTTTTCTAAACTTATGTTGTTTCTTGTTTCATTTACAGTGCGGATATCGAGGAATATTATAGGCAGTAAGAGCGTATTTCCACTGTTTCACTTGTAGTTATTAGAATATATCCAGAATTTCAGTGTAATGAGGAACAGCAGTGCTGAAGATGTAGATGTAGATGCCTTTTGATCAGATTCCAAAATATACTTTCAGCTAATAAAATCCATTTTAGGGTGGGACCAAGTGGGTATTTGACAAAGTAGTGTCTAACTGCATTAAATATTTTTTGTCCTGGGTATTTTTAGAGAGGTCTCACTGCATGGGGCCTTTCTTCTGTTTTTTTTAATTGATTGTGTGACAAATACGCCGGCTATCTGTATTGCTTAGTGCCACCATTTTCTTGTATTAGTTGTGTGAATCCCTGTCATGCTCATCATACATCAATTCAATGAACACGTGGGTTTTATACTGAGCCAAAAAGTGAATGAGGCTGCTCTGTTCCACAACAACAAGGACACAAGAGACAAGCACGGGATGATTTATGCCCCCAAGAGCAGCTGTTTATGGTTCATATAGCAGAGCAGAGTTCTTTTTATTGGTCTGATTATCCCTTTGTTCCATTTTCATTAAGTATCCTGATAACAAAGGGTACTGTCCAATCACCTAACACTGCCTATTATGGTGCTCTAAACTAGGCAGAGGATACATATATCCATTAACACTGTACATAGTTATGTGGACTGACACATTCTTACCCAATGTTGTTGTCCCAGCTTCAGCTCTTGATGTGGGTTGCTCACTTGTCTATTTCTCAGGGTCTTCTTTTTGCAAAAGGCAGCTTTGCTATCTATCTACAAAAGTCCTTATAAACATGTTAATTAATGTTTGTTACCCCATACAGGTTTTGCCTGGAAGAGGCCTCTTAACATCTGTATGATCTGATAGTTGGTTTTTTGGCATAGTCTTTCAGTGCTGTTATTTGTCCCAACTGCACCAAAACAATCCATCTGAATTTTAAGATTATATTGGAATATTGGATTATATTCTCACTACCTATACAAAAGAGTGGAGGGAGGCATTTTCCACCAATGTCAAAGGCTACTGGCCCACCATGCTGAATCTTGGCCTGGGGATAAACACAGGCAAAATTCAGCCCCTATGCTCCTATCAGCCTACGCCTGTGCCTGCACACAGAGCAACTGTGTCAGCAGATGGAGTGGATTTCGGTGCTAAAATGCGAATATGCATTTCAGTACCAAAATCTGTATCCAGGCCAACTCACTGACTCTGGGTGCAGGCACAGGGGTAGGCGCATAGGGGCTGAATTTTGGCCTAAGTTTATCTGCAGCAACTTAGCCTCTCCTGCAAGGAGGTAAAAATATATGTATCAACAAACAAGCCCATCACACTACAACGTTTGCCGTAACCATCCAAATAATTATTCCATTTAGGGTACCTACAATGCCACTTCCTCCCCAGTAAGCAGAGCTAACAATGAAAATGTAAACCAAGATGAGCCATTGTGCAACTCTGAACATAGTCTAGTCAACTTTTTGAAGCATCCTGCCACCTCTGAATGATGGAGATCGGAAACAGAGCCCTCAACACTGCAAATGACAACCCACATCTTGCTTGATAAGCCCAATGATATACGCAAGGATAAACCAAGGAACTGACTACCTTCAGCCTGTCTTATACATGTTACCATATGTCACGATAAAGATCCATCAAATCCGATGTTTACAGGAATATACAAAGTAAATGCACATCTGAGACATTGTTGAATGAGTCTCTAGGGAGGCAGCAAAATGGATTTTTGAGTTATGTGTTTTACAACACAATGGAAAGTCCACTGCCATGGATAGACTGCTTAATGAAATAATCAAATGGAAATATGATGCACAATTTTATGAACTAAAATTTTTTAGTGGTTTTTTTTTGTATTGTTGTTTCTTTTTTAATAGTTTTAGTCTGGCCCTAGCTGGTGATTTACTAGCTGGGCCAAACAAATACTGGCAGGATGGCAACCTGCCTGCCCTTCTTGAATGGAGTGCTGTCTAACGCATGCAGTGTTCCATTCACATAGTAACCTTTATTTTCCCATTCACATTGCAACCTTTATTTGCACTTTGCACATTGCATGGGCCATTGTAAATAGGCCCTAATGACTTTTGATTCAGTTGGTTTAGGTAACAACTCGGAAAGGTATTTTTTTTTTTAGATCTTGTTTTAGATTACTAATAATGCTGAATTTATCTTCAACAACTGTGGGGATGAGAATTTGGAGCGGAAAGCGGAAGAAACCAACACAAATCACCATGTTTTTTTAACAATACATCATATTTTCTTGCATTGATATATTCATTTCAGAAGCACGATGATTTACACTATTTGATAAATAACACACATTTGTGAACAATTTATGTATGTTGGGGCAGCCCCTTGGGTGCAGTCTGGAGTGTCCATAGATGCAACGTGCAGTGGGGGCCTGGTACTAAAGCTTAACTAAAGAAGTAGAGCATAAATGTTGCAAATGAATTTCTGGCTTTTATTAGCCCCTATCTTCTTTTCTGCTGATTCACTGCACATGATCTGTGCTGCTGTTACTGAGGTTAGGCACTGACTCACAAATATACTGTATACCATATATAGAATATAAATATGACAATAAAAGGCTAATTAGTAGTGATAAGCAAAATTTTTCACCAGGTTTTGCCACAAAAAAGACACACTTAGGGGTATATTTATCAAAAGGTGACGTTAGCGATCACCACAGTCCTCTAGAGTGAAATTCCGCCAGTCTCCATTCATTTCTATGGGATTTTGAAAGGCGTATTTATCAAAGGATGAACTTTCACTTTCCCAATTGATAAATACTCTTTTAAAAATCCCATAAAAATGAATGGAGAGTGGCGGAATTTCACTCTAGAGGACTGCGGCGATCTCTAACTTCACTTTTTTATAAACATACCCTATAGACTCCAATGGGTGAAACGGGTCAGATTTGCCTATCACTACTCAGTAATTAAGTCAGATTTTCATTACATGGCAGCTCAGAAAACATTGCAAGTAGCATCTGAATTTGATAATCAGCATCAGCTTATATGACAGGCCAGTCTCATTTTCTGCTTGATAATTTGTGACAAACTCTAAGCTTAGCTAAGTTGCTCAGAGCCCACTGAGCATGTGTGTGTCACTGACACTGCTTACAAAATCCAAGATGGTGAGCACCTGTGAAGGCCTAAATCATTACTACTATAAAGCTGCTGAACCTTTATACTGGTGCAGTAAGTTCAGTACATAAGGACACAGAATAAGTAAATTAATCAGTATTTGCACAAAAAACTATTTAAAGGAGCTACAAAGACCATAAATAATAAACAATCAAATATTTGCAGGATTAGGGCCTTACAGGTGGTAAAAAAAAAAATTTTCTCGAGATTTAAAGGGGTTGTTCACCTTCCAAACACTTTTTTCAATTTAGTGGTTCCCCGGAAATAAAGACTTTTTTCAATTACTTTCCATTATTTATTTTCTACTGTTTTTCCAAAATCTAAATTTAAAGTTGAATGTTCGTGTCTCTGGTGTTTCAGTCTGGCAGCTCAGTAATTCAGATGCAGACTCTATACGGTTACAATTTTGCACCATTTAGTTGATACTGTAACCCGCCCCGCCAGTCATTCGTCCATGCTCATCTGTAGACACGCTGACCGGCAGGTTCGGGTTGAGGCACTTCCGCTGCAGGTTTTTCCGGCGCCTGAGCACCCAGCGGATTCACGCTCTGCGAATGCGCGCCTGGCGAATACGCGCCCGACGCGTTCCAGTCTGGCGCAGGTGCACATGGCACATTTGATTAATTAGGGAAAAGTGCATGCATCTGTTTGATGCTAATTATGCATAATTGGTGTTCATTTGTTCCGAAGCCTACCCTCTCTCCCATTGGCCTTTTGACCCTTAAATAGCTCTTTCCCCTTCCTTCCTTGCCCAAGCTGGCTTCTGTTTACTCAGTTCCTGCTCAAGCTTTGTATGTATGGTTTTCCTGGTTTTACTGCTTGCCTTTGACTTCGATTCTGCTCAATCCTATTTGTCTCCGCTAATCCTGGCTTTTGACCAGGATTCAGCCAAATACAAGATAGTGGATTCGGTGCATCCATATTCCAAACAGCAGCATTTGTGTGGTTCCTTCTTTGTACAGACAAATATTAGATAACATTCTTTTTTTTATAACATCTCAGACTCGCAGTAGATACATTATCCTGAATTTATTCTTTTTTTTAAATGTATTGGTCCTGTTATGAAACCTCTAATTAATAAATAATAAGCACCAAAGATAAAAATGACCTTGACAGTGTTTCCTGTACCTCCAAAATTAGCAGTTTCCAAACCAGATTTTATTACACAACGTGCAATGGCACATGTAGCAATTCTGGGTTTTTTGTCAGCCATGTTACCCATTAACAATTGCTTGCCATGTGGGTGCAACTGGTTTTTAAATTAATGGGACTGATCTGTTGTTGCCCACCCAGTGGAGCTTTTTATCGCCCTGGTGACAACATGCCTGGAATTGCTACGCTTGCAATTACCCTAAGGGGTTTCGAATGGCTCAGTCCTACTAATTAATGAAGTATATTCCTACTTTAAAAAATATTTAAAATGTGCTTCTATATATAATGTCAGCATAGGTGGGCTTATGCAAATGTGCATTCCCAGAGAAACAGAATCTGAATAGATAATGCATTACACTTCTGCTGCATTTTATTAAAAAAAAATAACTAGAACTAATAGCTTTTTTATTTGTTCTAATATAAAAGTTGTGATGAATTAGTAACGACAACATTATAATAAATCTTAGTTTGGTGCTTAATTATGTGTTGTTGAGTTTTTGTTATTTATTGTGTGAACAATTATGTCACCTTTTTCTTCGGAGTCTCTTTTATTTGGAGGTTTGGAAGCTTTAAACAATACATAATAATTGTACTAAAAATTGTAAAGATAACTCTTGCATATTTTGCGATGAATTAGAGATTATAGATTATATTAGAGATTAAATAGCCCTTGATTCTTTTATTGCATGTAACCATACTCATACATGGCATTTTCAGCACCACAAAATATTATGTCTACCCTGATTTAGCTTTCCCTGATTGAAATACATAACATAGCAGGCAGTAACATGGTCCACCACATTCAGTAGCAACCCTCCAACATACCCTATCTGAAGAACACCTTTAAACTCTTTTTATTGTAGCATTAGATTAGTATGGTAAGGAGGATGTGCATATGAAGAAGAAGAGGAGCATAGCAAGGTATTGTACAAGTATGGGAGCCTATAGTTCACAGGAGTGTAAGAGGAGGTGCCTTGATGGGGGGTGAGGAACATCACACCTGGGAGGAGACTAGGGATGTAGCGAACGTCGGAAAAAAAGTTCGCGAACTTGCGCAAAAATGCGAGCGGTTCGCGAACGGTTCGCGAACCCCATAGACTTCAATGGGAAGGCGAACTTTAACATCTAAAAAAGACATTTCTGGCCAGAAAAATGATTTTAAAGTTGTTTAAAGGGTGCAACGACCTGGACAGTGGCATGCCAGAGGGGGATCAAGGGCAAAAATGTATCTGAAAAATCTGCCTGTGTGTGCTTGGAAGAGATAGTGTAGGGGGAGAGCTGTTAGTGATTTCAGGGACAGATGATAGTAAGTTTGCTGGCTAGTAATCTGCTTGATACTGCTCTGTATTGGAGGGACAGAAGTCTGCAGGGATTTGAGGGACATTTTAGCTTAGGTAGCTTTGCTGGCTAGTAATCTACTGTTCTCTTTAAACAACTGCCATACGTTGACCTTGTAGGCATTGTTTGCCCAGTTTTTTTGGACGCAGCCACTGAAGCACAGTTGCCAGAAAAAATATGCCATATAAATGCTGAAAATAGTCATTTTTCGCCATACGTTGACCTTGTAGACATTGTTTGCCCAGTTTTTTTGGTTGCAGCCACTGAAGCACAGTTGCCAGAAAAAATATGCCATATAAATGCTGAAAATAGTCATTTTTTGCCATACGTTGACCTTGTAGGCATTGTTTGCCCAGTTTTTTGGTCGCAGCCACTGAAGCACAGTTGCCAGAAAAAATATGCCATATAAATGCTGAAAATAGTAATTTTTCGCCATACGTTGACCTTGTAGACATTGTTTGCCCAGTTTTTTTGGTTGCAGCCACTGAAGCACAGTTGCCAGAAAAAATATGCCATATAAATGCTGAAAATAGTCATTTTTTGCCATACGTTGACCTTGTAGGCATTGTTTGCCCAGTTTTTTTGGTCGCAGCCACTGAAGCACAGTTGCCAGAAAAATATGCCATATAAATGCTGAAAATAGTAATTTTTTGCCATATACGTTGAGTCAACGTATGGCAAAAAATGACTATTTTCAGCATTTATATGGCATATTTTTTCTGGCCTCTGTGCTTCAGTGGCTGCGGCCAAAAAAACTGGGCAAACAATGCCTACAAGGTCAACGTCGTTGACCTTGTAGGCATTGTTTGCCCAGTTTTTTTGGCCGCAGCCACTGAAGCACAGAGGCCAGAAAAAATATGCCATATAAATGCTGAAAATAGTCATTTTTTTGGTCGCAGCCACTGAAGCACAGTTGCCAGAAAAATTATGCCATATAAATGCTGAAAATATAAATTTTTTTGGTTGCAGCCACTGAAGCACAGAGGCCAGAAAAATTATGCCCTATAAATGCTGAAAATATAAATTTTTTTGGTTGCAGCCACTGAAGCACAGAGGCCAGAAAAATTATGCCATATAAATGCAGAAAATATGCATTTTTTTGGTCGCAGCCACTGAAGCACAGTTGCCAGAAAAATTATGCCATATAAATGCTGAAAATATAAATTTTTTTGGTTGCAGCCACTGAAGCACAGAGGCCAGAAAAATTATGCCATATAAATGCTGAAAATATAAATTTTTTTGGTTGCAGCCACTGAAGCACAGAGGCCAGAAAAATTATGCCATATAAATGCTGAAAATATGCATTTTTTTGGTTGCAGCCACTGAAGCACAGAGGCCAGAAAAATTATGCCATATAAATGCAGAAAATATGCATTTTTTTGGTTGCAGCCACTGAAGCACAGAGGCCAGAAAAATTATGCCATATAAATGCAGAAAATATGCATTTTTTTGGACGCAGCCACTGAAGCACAGTTGCCAGAAAAAATATGCCATATAAATGCTGAAAATAGTCATTTTTTGCCATACGTTGACCTTGTAGACATTGTTTGCCCAGTTTTTTTGGTTGCAGCCACTGAAGCACAGAGGCCAGAAAAAATTAAACCAGTAGGGTTTGCACCCTAGTTTGTAACGGTGGCGGAGGGAGGAGGACGCTAAAGGACAGCTGTGTGTGGAGTCATGAGGCTTGAAGAGAAGGACAGCTGCATAGAAGTCAGAACAAGTCTTCCGGCGTGCAGTAACCCTCCGAGATCCACCCCTCATTCATTTTAATAAAGGTCAGGTAATCGACACTTTTGTGACCTAGGCGAGTTCTCTTCTCAGTTACAATCCCTCCTGCTGCACTGAAGGTCCTTTCTGAGAGCACACTTGAGGCTGGGCAAGACAAGAGGTTCATGGCAAATTGTGACAGCTCTGGCCACAGATCAAGCCTGCGCACCCAGTAGTCCAGGGGTTCATCGCTCCTCAGAGTGTCGATATCTGCAGTTAATGCCAGGTAGTCCGCTACCTGCCGGTCGAGGCGTTCTTTGAGGGTGGATCCAGAAGGGTTGTGGCGCTGCCTTGGACAGAAAAACATTTGCATGTCTGACGTTACAGACTGGCCAAAGGGCTTTGTCCTTGCAGGTGTGCTCGTGGCAGGATTACTGGCACCTCTGCCCCTGGAATGTTGATGAGTTCCTGAAGTGACATCACCCTTAAAAGCATTGTACAACATGTTTGCAGGCTGGTTTGTAAATGCCGCATCTTTTCGGACTTGTGGTATGTTGGTAACATTTCTGACACTTTATGCTTGTACCGAGGGTCTAGTAGCGTTGCGACCCAGTACAGGTCCTTCTCCTTAAGCCTCTTGATACGGGGGTCCTTCAACAGGCATGACAGCATGAAAGACCCCATTCTCACAAGGTTGGATGCAGAGCTATCCATCTCCGCTTCCTCATTATCAAGGACTGCATCATCCACGGTCTCCTCCCCCAGCCACGTACAAGACCAGGGGTCCCCAAAAGGTCACCACTAGCCCCCTGGGAAGCCTGCTCCTGTTGGTCCTCCTCCTCCTCCTCCACAAAGCCACCTTCCTCCTCTGACTCCACTTCTGGCACCTCTCCCTGCGTTGCAGCAGGTGCCTGGGTTCGTTCTGGTGATTCCGACCAGAAATCGTGCGCTTCCAGCTCCTCGTCACGCTGGTCTACAGCCTCATCTGTCACTCGTCGCACGGCACGCTCCAGGAAGAAAGCGAAGGGTATTAGGTCGCTGATGGTGCCTTCGGTGCGACTGACCATATTTGTCACCTCTTCAAAAGGTCGCATGAGCCTGCAGGCATCGCGCATAAGCACCCAGTAACGGGGGAAAAAATCCCCAGCTCTGCAGATCCAGTCCTACCACCCAGTTCAAAAAGGTACTCGTTGACGGCCCTTTGTTGTTGCAGCAGACGTTCCAACATAAGGAGCGTTGAATTCCAGCGAGTCTGGCTGTCAGAAATCAAACGCCTGACTGGCATGTTGTAGCGCTGCTGAATGTCAGCAAGGCGTGCCATGGCTGTGTAGGAACGTCTGAAATGGGCCGACACCTTTCTGGACTGGGTGAGAACGTCCTGGAATCCTGGGTACTTGGAGACAAAACGTTGGACTATTAAATTTAACACATGTGCCATGCAGGGCACATGTGTTAAATTGCCCAGTCTCAACGCTGCCAACAGATTGCTTCCATTGTCACACACCACTTTTCCGATCTGCAGTTGGTGTGGGGTCAGCCACCGATCGGCCTGTGACTGCAGAGATGACAGGAGTACAGATCCGGTATGGTTTTTGCTTTCCAGGCACGTCATCCCCAAGACAGCGTGACAACGGCGTACCTGGCACGTCGAATAGCCTAGGGGGAGCTGGGGGTGCACAGGTGTGGAGGAGGAGAAGGAGGACCCAGCAGCAGAGTAAGAAGAAGAAGAGGAAGAAGACGAGGTAGAGAGCGATGGAGGAGTAGAGGTGGTGGCAGAACCGCGTGCAATCCGTGGCGGTGACACCAACTCCACTGTTGTTGTTGAGCTACCCATTCCCTGCTTCCCAGCCATTACCAAGTTCACCCAGTGGGCAGTGTAGGTGACATACCTGCCCTGACCATGCTTGGAGGACCATGCGTCAGTAGTCATATGGACCTTTGGCCCAACACTAAGTGACAGAGATGCGGTAACTTGGCTCTGCACATGTTGGTACAGGTGTGGTATTCCCTTTTTAGAAAAAAATTGCGGCTGGGTACCTTCCACTGCGGTGTCCCAATTGCTACAAATTTGCGGAAGGCCTCAGAGTCCACCAGCTGGTATGGTAAAAGCTGGCGGGCTAAGAGTGCAGACAAGCCAGCTGTCAGACGCCGGGCAAGGGGGTGACAGTCAGACATTGGCTTCTTACGCTCAAACATGGCCTTCACAGAAACTTGGCTGGTGGCAGATGACTGGGAATGGGAACAGGTGGTCAAGGTGGAAGGCGGAGTGGAGGGTGGTTCAGACGGGTCAAGGAGAGCAGAGGTAGAGCAGTAAGATGCTGGACCAGAAGGAGTGTGGCTTTTAGTTTGCCTGTTGCCTTTGAGGTGTTGCTCCCAAAGTGCTTTGTGCTTGCCGCTCATGTGCCTTCGCATAGAAGTTGTACCTATGTGGCTGTTGGGCTTACCAAGGCTCAGTTTCTGACTGCACTCATTGCAAATTACAATGCTTTTGTCAGAGGCACACACATTAAAAAAATCCCACACTGCTGACTTTTGGAAGTGTGCGATCTGGCGGTAACAGTAGAAGTTGGCGGCATTGGCGGCAATGGCGGGTGCGTTGGCCGGCTGAACACAGGTGCCGATACATGTTGTTGCCCTACTGATCCCTGCGGGCTGTCCTCCCTGCTTCTTCTAAGTCTTATTCTCCTACTGCCTCTCTGACTCTCCGTCTCTCCATCTGAACTACCCTCCTCTTGCTCTCTTCTACTAGGCACCCACAAAACATCAATCTCCTCATCATCATTCTCCTCAGATGCATCAATTTCTTCTGACACATCACAGAAGGAAGCAGCAGCGGGGACCTCCTCCTCATCACTCATTATGTCCATCTCTGTCGTGTTCTCTGCCAGAATTAAATCTGGTGTAACGTCCTCATCTCCTTCATCTTCTTCTGGCAATAATGGTTGCGCATTACTCAGTTCAAGAAACTCATGGGAAAATAACTCCTCTGACTCCAGTGAAGAAGGGGCACCGGTGGTGGAGGAAGTGTTACGTGGGGTGGCCATAGCAGTGGAGGATGAGGAGGATGTTGTGGTAAAGTTAGAAACGGTAGAGGATGGGGTGTGCTGTGTAAGCCAGTCAACTACCTCTTCAGCATTTTGGGAGTTCAGGGTCATTGGCTTTTTAAAACTGGGCAATTTGCTAGGGCCACAGGATTGCATAGCAGCACGGCCCCTAGCACGGCCTCTGCGTGGCGGCCTGCCTTTGCCTGGCATTATTTTTAAAAAAACAACAACAACAAAAACTCAGTTGGTTTTTCTGGAAACGATAATACACACAGCTAGATGGCAGTTTGAAGAAAACAGTGTGCAAATAATGCCTACAAGATCAACGTATACACTACTACAGCGGTGGATACGGATTACGTAAAATATATGAATGCTGCTTGAAAAAAAGTAACTCAAGTGGTTTTTCTAGAGACGATAATATTATCAATATTTAGACAAAATGTGAACAAGCTCACACAGCTAGATGGCGGTTTGAAGAAAACACTGTGCAAATACTGCCCACAAGATCAACGTATACACTACTACAGCGGTGGATACGGATCTCGTAAAATTTATTATGGCTGCTTGAAAAAAGTCACTCCGGTGTTTTTTCTGGAGACGGTAATATTATGGATATTTAGACAGAATGTGAACAAGGTCACACAGCTAGATGGCAGTTGGTTGAATAACACACTGGGCAAAAAATGCCTACAGGGCAAATAATGCCTAAAAGGTCAACTTATACACTACTACAGCGATGGATACGGATTACGTAAAATATATTATGGCTGCTTGAAAAAAGTCACTCCGGTGTTTTTTCTGGAGACGGTAATATTATGGATATTTAGACAGAATGTGAACAAGGTCACACAGCTAGATGGCAGTTGGTTGAATAACACACTGGGCAAAAAATGCCTACAGGGCAAATAATGCCTAAAAGGTCAACTTATACACTACTACAGCGATGGATACGGATTACGTAAAATATATTATGGCTGCTTGAAAAAAAGTCACTCCGGTGTTTTTTCTGGAGACGGTAATATTATGGATATTTAGACAGAATGTGAACAAGGTCACACAGCTAGATGGCAGTTGGTTGAATAACACACTGGGCAAAAAATGCCTACAGGGCAAATAATGCCTAAAAGGTCAACTTATACACTACTACAGCGATGGATACGGATTACGTAAAATATATTATGGCTGCTTGAAAAAAGTCACTCCGGTGTTTTTCTGGAGACGGTAATATTATGGATATTTAGACAGAATGTGAACAAGGTCACACAGCTAGATGGCAGTTGGTTGAATAACACACTGGGCAAAAAATGCCTACAGGGCAAATAATGCCTAAAAGGTCAACTTATACACTACTACAGCGATGGATACGGATTACGTAAAATATATTATGGCTGCTTGAAAAAAGTCACTCCGGTGATTTTCTGGAGACGGTAATATTATGGATATTTAGACAGAATGTGAACAAGGTCACACAGCTAGATGGCAGTTGGTTGAATAATACACTGGGCAAAAAATGCCTACAGGGCAAATAATGCCTAAAAGGTCAACTTATACACTACTACAGCGATGGATACGGATTACGTAAAATATATTATGGCTGCTTGAAAAAAGTCACTCCGGTGTTTTTTCTGGAGACGGTAATATTATGGATATTTAGACAGAATGTGAACAAGGTCACACAGCTAGATGGCAGTTGGTTGAATAACACACTGGGCAAAAATGCCTACAGGGCAAATAATGCCTAAAAGGTCAACTTATACACTACTACAGCGATGGATACGGATTACGTAAAATATATTATGGCTGCTTGAAAAAAGTCATTCCGGTGTTTTTTCTGGAGACGGTAATATTATGGATATTTAGACAGAATGTGAACAAGGTCACACAGCTAGATGGCAGTTGGTTGAATAACACACTGGGCAAAAAATGCCTACAGGGCAAATAATGCCTAAAAGGTCAACTTATACACTACTACAGCGATGGATACGGATTACGTAAAATATATTATGGCTGCTTGAAAAAAGTCACTCCGGTGTTTTTTCTGGAGACGGTAATATTATGGATATTTAGACAGAATGTGAACAAGGTCACACAGCTAGATGGCAGTTGGTTGAATAACACACTGGGCAAAAAATGCCTACAGGGCAAATAATGCCTAAAAGGTCAACTTATACACTACTACAGCGATGGATACGGATTACGTAAAATATATTATGGCTGCTTGAAAAAAGTCACTCCGGTGTTTTTTCTGGAGACGGTAATATTATGGATATTTAGACAGAATGTGAACAAGGTCACACAGCTAGATGGCAGTTGGTTGAATAACACACTGGGCAAAAAATGCCTACAGGGCAAATAATGCCTAAAAGGTCAACTTATACACTACTACAGCGATGGATACGGATTACGTAAAATATATTATGGCTGCTTGAAAAAAGTCACTCCGGTGTTTTTTCTGGAGACGGTAATATTATGGATATTTAGACAGAATGTGAACAAGGTCACACAGCTAGATGGCAGTTGGTTGAATAACACACTGGGCAAAAAATGCCTACAGGGCAAATAATGCCTAAAAGGTCAACTTATACACTACTACAGCGATGGATACGGATTACGTAAAATATATTATGGCTGCTTGAAAAAAGTCACTCCGGTGTTTTTTCTGGAGACGGTAATATTATGGATATTTAGACAGAATGTGAACAAGGTCACACAGCTAGATGGCAGTTGGTTGAATAACACACTGGGCAAAAAATGCCTACAGGGCAAATAATGCCTAAAAGGTCAACTTATACACTACTACAGCGATGGATACGGATTACGTAAAATATATTATGGCTGCTTGAAAAAAGTCACTCCGGTGTTTTTTCTGGAGACGGTAATATTATGGATATTTAGACAGAATGTGAACAAGGTCACACAAGCTAGATGGCAGTTGGTTGAATAACACACTGGGCAAAAAATGCCTACAGGGCAAATAATGCCTAAAAGGTCAACTTATACACTACTACAGCGATGGATACGGATTACGTAAAATATATTATGGCTGCTTGAAAAAAGTCACTCCGGTGTTTTTTCTGGAGACGGTAATATTATGGATATTTAGACAGAATGTGAACAAGGTCACACAGCTAGATGGCAGTTGGTTGAATAACACACTGGGCAAAAAATGCCTACAGGGCAAATAATGCCTAAAAGGTCAACTTATACACTACTACAGCGATGGATACGGATTACGTAAAATATATTATGGCTGCTTGAAAAAAGTCACTCCGGTGTTTTTTCTGGAGACGGTAATATTATGGATATTTAGACAGAATGTGAACAAGGTCACACAGCTAGATGGCAGTTGGTTGAATAACACACTGGGCAAAAAATGCCTACAGGGCAAATAATGCCTAAAAGGTCAACTTATACACTACTACAGCGATGGATACGGATTACGTAAAATATATTATGGCTGCTTGAAAAAAGTCACTCCGGTGTTTTTTCTGGAGACGGTAATATTATGGATATTTAGACAGAATGTGAACAAGGTCACACAGCTAGATGGCAGTTGGTTGAATAACACACTGGGCAAAAAATGCCTACAGGGCAAATAATGCCTAAAAGGTCAACTTATACACTACTACAGCGATGGATACGGATTACGTAAAATATATTATGGCTGCTTGAAAAAAGTCACTCCGGTGTTTTTTCTGGAGACGGTAATATTATGGATATTTAGACAGAATGTGAACAAGGTCACACAGCTAGATGGCAGTTGGTTGAATAACACACTGGGCAAAAAATGCCTACAGGGCAAATAATGCCTAAAAGGTCAACTTATACACTACTACAGCGGTAGTAAAATAAAAAAAAGTAAAATAAAAAAAAAATGAATATTAAAAAAAAAAATTAAAGTTGGTGCTGCTGAACTACTAGGAGCAGCAGATTAGCACACCAGTCCCACTCCCCAACACTGCTAGACTAATAGCACTGGGCTCTTATAGTAGTAGTAGTAGTAAAACAACAAAAAATAAATAAAAGCAGTCCTTACAAGGACTACTGTTATTGCAGCAGTCAGCAGATGAGATCAGAAGCAGGACAGCTGCCCACTGCAGCTACATACAGAGCACTGCAGTAGAAGGTAGATTACTAGCCAGCAAAGCTACCTAAGCTTAAATGTCCCTCAAACCCCTGCAGACTTCTGTCCCTCCAATAACAGAGCAGTATCAAAACGATTACTAGCCAGCAAACTTTCAACTGTCCCTGAAATCACTAACAGGCAGCAGCTCTCTCCCTACACTATCTCTTCAGCACACACAGGCAGAGTGAAAAAACGCTGCAGGGCTTCGGTTTTTATAGGGAAGGGGAGTGGTCCAGGGGAGAGCTTCCTGATTGGCTGCCATGTACCTGCTGGTCTGGGGTGAGAGGGCAAAAAAAAGCGCCAACAATGGCGAACCCAAAATGGCGAACGTCGCGCGACGTTCGCGAACTTCCGGCGAGCGCGAACACCCGATGTTCGCGCGAACAAGTTCGCGCCATCTCTAGAGGAGACTGAAAAAGCAGTATCCAGTTCTCTCTCTCTCTCTCTCTCTCTCTCTCTCTCTGTCTCTCTCTCTCTCTCTCTCTCTCTCTCTCTCTCTCTCTCTCTCTCTCTCTCTCTCTCGTTGTTTGTTGCCTGCTCTATGTGCTCATCCATTGCTGCTGCAGAGGGTGGCTGGCAGGGCAGGTAGCCCATTATGGTGCTCAAATTTGGGCAAGCATTCCGGAAGTGTATTGTGTAAAATTTGTTAAAAACTAAGCTATTATCTTTATAAATAATTTCTACACTTGGTTATAAAATCTACAGTCATTTTCATCTAAAGGTGGCCATACATGGGCCAAAAAAAGCTGCCGTCAGACCGAGCCGGCAGCTTATTGGCCCGTGTATGGGGCCCCCCGTCGGGCTTCCCCGATAGTCTTTTTCAGGTGTGATAGGTTGAGAAGATAAGGGAGAAAGGGTATGTGATAAAGGAATTGGACAGCTTGACAATGCACCAATCGTGGACATTCCTGTTGTGCAGGAGTTTCCATTTAATTGATAAAGCATTAAATCTCATCATTAACTCTAAGGGGCAGATTTATCAAGGGTCGAAGTGAAAATTAAAATGTCGAGGAAATTTTAGGGGGCAAATTTTTTCAAGGGTTGAATTCCGAAGTAATGAGAGTTTTTTTGAACGCTCATAACTTTGAAATTTTAAATTAAAAAAAAACAACTGAAAATTTAAAAAAAATGAAAGGTTTTTTTTGCTGGTGAATAGGCTGTATCCAATCGTTCGAATCGAAGTAAGATCGTATTCGATCGAATTCGATTCAAAGTATTTTTTTTAAAAAACTTTGTTTTTTCAGAGTCCACCAATTGACTCCAAATAGGCGAATGGTCGAAGTCTAATTTTTTTTTGGAAAATACTTTGATTCGAATTCGATCAAATACGATCCGAATTCGAATCAAACGAATGAATACAGCCTATTCACCCGAAGTAAAATAATTAGATTTTTAAAATAAATTTTGGTTGGTCTTTTTTTATTCAAATTTCGAGGTAATGAGAGTTTAAAAAAACTCCCATCAACTCGTAATTCGACCCTTGATAAATCTGCCCCTAAGGGTAAGGGCAAACGATATTATATGGGGAGATTTAGTCGCCCGACGACAAATCACCTCTTCTTCAGGCCAGTAATCTCCCCAAAAAGCCCTCCTGCCGGCTAGAATATAAATCGGCAAAGTCTCCCGAAGTCAAAGTAAGCCCTGGCATTTTGAGTACACAGAGAACCAAACAACCCCACCAGCCCACTAAATAATTGCTGACTATGGCATCTTACAGCAGTGCCTCTGGCATTTGCCTGTATCCATAGATTCCCAGTCCATGGAGCACTTCTGCTCAGGGGATTGTCTGTACCTCATACCAGATGAAATGTCAGGTTCAAGGTGCACATTGCAACATCTGGGGGCACAGACCTGCCCCGTCCTTTCCATAAATACATAAGTGACGTGCAAGTTAGGAGAGGAGTACGGGGCTCGTGTTTTTTTCTCTTTTATAAAAATAAAAAATACATTCTCCATAATGTCTACTCTAAATGATGAAAATATCCTACTTTCAATGAAGCCAGTTTAATTCTTTAATTCTCACAACAGGAACAATTCCTCAATGAGATTGCTGGTGGCCCCCTACCTTTACCTCTCATTTTTTCCATTGCTGAATCCATGGCATTTTTACAGGTGACTGAATATATCATGCAGGGCTCTAAGTGTGTCTTTACAACTATCCTCAGTGCTGCTTCAATATGGAAATTACCGACAAAAGAAATTAAGGGCAGGAACCCTGTGATTAGACTAATGCATTGATCAAGTCAATTCTTCTCTGTTTTACTGCCAACACGCTACATATGAAAGCATCATGAAAGAAACTTTGCTGTCTCTCCCACTAATGGTCCATGGTTTGAGCATGCCCAGATGATTGACGGAGGGAGTTTTTTTGCCGTTTGCGTTGTCTGAAAAAGCCACATCGGATCAGCAAAAGCTTAAAGCAAGATATAAATTATAGATATGTGTCTGTTGCTTTGATGATGTGAGACTAGTAGGTGCCTACCACTTGCATCACACAAAGAAACATACTTCCAAGCAGACCCCTTCCCTTTGTCATGTCACATCTGAAAAATCCCCATGAAAACATAAATGCTCCCTCTATTTTAACAAACTGTCTGCTGAAAGATTTACTGCCTTACCTTACTCTTTTAAGACCATGTAAGTGCCAAATGTTTATTGAAGGATACATTTGAAAGCTTGTGTTTTTGTCCTTCTCAAAGAGGCTATTATATTTACTTATGCATAGACTAATGTTCTTCCCTTAAGTACTAAGAAAGATGTTGGGTATAAAGATAAAAATATCCTGAATATGAGTGCCTTTTATCATTAGCATTAGCATGATTATTTAAATATGTGTGTATAACATATTTTATTTCCTCTGTATATATATATATATATATATATAATATATATATATATATATATATATATATATATACATACACACAGGTGTGGGACCTGCTATCCAGAATGCTCTGGGGCTGGTGTTTTTTTTTTTGGAAAAGGTGTAATTTGTAATTCTGTAATTTGGATCTCCATACTTTAAGGGGGTCATTTATCAAAATCCAAATTTATCTGATTTTTTAAAATAATAAAATCCGTGTTGATTTCTTGAATCTCATGTTTATTATGTTGGATGTATGAAACTATGTATAATCCAGAATGATCAGCAAATAATTATTGCAAATAGTGGATTTTCTTGTGAGCATTATACAATGTTAATTAAATAAAATTAAATAAAATTGTAAAACCAAATAAACAGAAAGTTACAAACTAGAAGCCATGATTTATATTTATTATTAAAAAAACCCGATTTAATCGAAATGGGGAGAACTCGATGAAATCGAGTGAAAACCTGAATCGTACAATTTTTTTTCCAGAAAAGCCAGAATTCAAGCGCAGACCACAGAAACTTACAAATAGGATAGGGACCTCTACCATTGACTTATATACAAACCTGGCAGGTCTGAGATTTTGGTATTGAAACTTTTTGCAGCCTCGGGGTATTAAAAATCTTGAAAAATTCCCACTAAAAATTCGGATTTTATAGCAAAAAAAACCTAGAATTTTTTGAGCATTAGGCCTTTAATAAATAACTTCTACTAAAAAAATTATTTAAACATTAAGGGGCACATTTATCAAGGGTCGAATTTCGAAGTTAAAAAACGAATTGGCCAAATTTGATAGTCGAACTTTTCTTTTTGATTTTTTTTGGCATTTTTGGTGGAATTAAAATTGTTCGATCGATCGTAGAAATCGTTTGAATCGATCGATTCAAACGATTTAATCGATCGATCGAACAATTTTCAAACAATTTTCAAAAAAAAAAACTTTGACTTTTTAAAACGTAGCCAAATTTTGGCTATAAGTTCTAGGAGGTCCCCATAGACAGTACTTTGATTTTCGAATGTACGAAGTACTTTCAATTTGAAGTCGAAGTTGGCCTATTCAATGGTCGAAGTACCCAAAAAATACTTTGAAATTCTAAGTTTTTTACTTCACTTCAACCCTAAATGGGCCCCTAAATAAACCCATTAGGGTTATTTGGCTTTCAATAATGAGTATTTATATCTTAGTTAAGATCAAGTACAAGGTACCGTTTTATTATTACAGAGAAACGGATCCCACAACTGTATATGTGTGTGTGTGTCTTTTGTAATATATACCTGGCAAAACATTTTGCTCATCACTAGTATTTACAGCAAAATTCTGCATTTCTCGATCAGAAAATATTTTTGTGAAATCACTGTGAAAAAACATAGCAACAAATACCCAGAGACCCCAATATATTTTATGAGAAAAAAAAAAAACCTCTCATTGATTTCACATTCATTTCATGAATTGTCACAGTTTTTGGCAAATTTCAGCAGAAACAATAATGTTGAGGATATTCGTTGCTTAATTTCTTTCTCACCCAATAAAAAAATTAAAGGATTTTGAACTTAATGAAATATAATAAGCACAAGTGGTGGGGTCCATTTTTTGATGTTAGCCAGTTAGCATGAAGCATCATATGATTTAACCATCATGTTTATTATTACTGTGAATATATGCGCTACATGATTTTGCCCAACCAGGCTTCTTTGGGAGCATGGTTGGACCTTAACATGTAGTGAATGAAATCCCTGCAATAACAAACATGATGAAGAAGTCATACATTGCTTCATACTCTCCAATTGATCTACTTATTTGCAAGAGTTGACTACCAACATGGGGTCTGCAGGCTCTTCAGAAGCCTACAGTATACTACACTACAAAGGAAAAATGACAGTCTGTGTTTTCTACATGTCTGTGCAGGTCTCCTCTGGGTACTCTGGTTTCCACCCACACTCTTAAATATATGCATGAAAATTAATTGGCTATGGTGTGTGTGTCTGTGTGATAGAGACCTCAGATTATTAACTCCACTGTGGCAGGGACAGATGTGAATCATGTATGACCTCAGTGAAGAATATGTCAGCACTACATCGGGAAAGGATAATGATATTAATATAATACATAAATATATCCTATACATTATATCCTTTAGAACATTGCTTAGTGAGGTCATTAGCTGTAATTGGTACTTAATAATGTAATTTGTGTCACATGACTCACTGAGACTTTTGTACCCTTTTGTAAAATATGAACATATAAGAATTCACTGCAGAGTCCAATGACCTGTATAAGAACACTTGGCCAGTCAAAGAACTCTTTGGTGACTTACATTTTAAAAAAAAAGTGTTTAATGTCTTCACATAATTTATATACTACAGCATGTAGCCATGAAGATTCCCATTCAAGTATAAATAAGTCTATAGGGCCCCCATTTGTATTGCAGAAACAGATACGCTGTTTAAAAGAGATACCAAAGGGTCAGATGCCACTCATGGCTCTTCACACCTAAAAAATGAAAACCCTTATAGATATTAGATATTCACCCTGTGGTCCCAAAAATCTGTATATTATGGCATAATATTATATTAAGGCACATATCTTAACAGTACAAGCAAAATTGTCCAAATTCCCTTTGGACTGTGACCAGTACTTCAGCTCCATCACTCACTTAACTTCACTCTAGCTCTCAATAATGTTAACCAGAAGGGACTTGTTCTGCTCACCCCCTTTAGAGTTATGTGAATTATTTATACAAAATTCATGTGCGTCTGTTAAGCAACATCCAGCAAGTTAAAGTGGTGCTGTTTATTTATGAACACCCAAGAGAGAAGGAGCTTAAGTCATACTGCAAAGGGACATGATGATTTCAATTGTATGTGGCACTATCAGTATGAAGAAAGATTTATTGATTTGGGTGGTGGAACAGAGTTCATACATCTGCATAAAATAAATCACAACATGCTCTTTCTTGCCCAGCTAAAAAGTGCTTGCAATGACCTTCAAGGTCAAATGCAGATATTCTATGATAATTGCAGGTCTCCTCGCAACTCTGTGCTCTGTGGATTCCATTTAAAAGATATACATCGATTCCCTAGTTTGATTTCCATCAGTCTGCATTATTTCACGTAATAATAATAATAATAATAATAATATCCTTTACACTGGTGTTATAGATTTAACTGGCAAAAAGTTTTTTTACTATTCTTTGTCTCTACATTTTAATGCTCCTGAGTTGCCATCTTGTCAAGCATTCTTCCAAGTTCTCATGCACTTTGGAGGTGTGACTTATACTCTACTTTATTTTAAGCCTGAAAAGATCTCCAGTAATTATACTTACAAGCTTGCCTTTAATATAATGTGAAGAGTTTAAAGATCATTATTCCTGCACATGTGGTTTATATGATAAATTCCAAAAGTAAGAAATGAAGCTCATCGACATACCTCCTGACCCAGTTGTACTCAATTCAAAAAAGGAGGCTTACATCATTGCCGGTTTATTATTTAGATAGACATTTCATAACTTGTAGTAACTGCTTTTTAGGCAAATATTTGTAAAAAGGATAGTATAAATGACTTACAATCCATTGGGGATATGCAAGGGCCCGCTACAAGCTTAAGCTGAAGATAGCTGGGCAGTTCTGATGCAAATCACGTGGTTGATCAAGTACTTTATGCTTTACACAAACTCTTTTAATTATGTTTAAGGCTTTTGGGTAATGTATTAAAATCTGCATAGTCTCTACAAGGTCTAGTAACGAATAGCAGTATATCTCTAGATAGTATTTACTGATCAGCTGCTTGGAAAAAAACATCTGATTGGTTGTTACTAGTTTCTGATGGGACAAAATGATGGACCTTCCTGAGGCAGACTGGTACTGCAAGAAATGCCCAAGGGATTCCTATATCTGTCCTGTCTAGTCCCTTACATAAAAACCAATACAAATCCGTTCAAACATCATTTGATGCAATCCAAGGGTCCGTAGGCCATAGTTCTTTGGACTGGTTGCTAGCCAGTTCTGTTCTGTACTGTAGTGCAAAAATCTTGCAAGGATCAGTAGGGATTTACTCTAAAAGACAAGGCCAACACACTTTGCTGTATACATTACTTGTTGGTCAATTTAAACATAACATTATGTTGCTGAGAATGGAAAAACAAGGCATCACTGGTGACTTTGTAATCTTTGACTAATTTACAATTATACAGAGTGAAAATTTCAATTGTATTTTTTGGAAGAAAATGGGCAGCCATCTTATTTTCTTTGTTGCACTCATTAATCTAATCTAACCTGATGGACCATAGTGAATAGGGTCCTAAAACATTTGTTTATTAAACAGACCATCATACAAAAATAACAATGCAAAAAACATGCAGAGATCACAGGCCTGTAGTCATCTGTAGGTTCACTGAAATTTTAAAATGAGCTCATCATATATAAAGATGTCAAATAAGGAATCTCCCATGGAGAGGCTGAAAGGAAAAAAAGACCAAAATGAATAGAAGAGCTGCTGGGATCCAAAGAATATTAACATCTCATTATTTATATTTTATTACATTTAATTATATCATATTTTGTCTTGGGCACTTTTTGCTGTACTGGTTTAGACCACTTAGTGGCTGACATTAATTTAGTTAAACTCATTATATAGCCAAAAGCCATACCTTTATTTCATTTTCTACATTCTTTTTATGTTTGAATAGGAATGAGCTAAATGTTGATTCTTAGCTCATATCATTTTTATGATTAGCACCATCACACCTATACAGACATTGGGGCAAATTCACTAAATTGCTCATTTTCACCAGCAAAGGCTCCACCCGACTTTGCGCAATTTTGCCAGGTGTAAATTCACTACTACTATGTCTACTGATGAACTGTACAGCTACCATCAACCTAAACATGGTGGTAACACCAGGGTCTCCTTGCTTTAATAGGGGCACTTGCGCATGATTTTAAAAGTGAACGGGAGCTAAGTGCATCAATGTAAGGAACGTGTTTTATACTATTTATCTAAGTCACTTGTGTCCAATCAATTGCATATTTAATCAAGTGCTGCCCTAGGTACCAGACCTGTGAGTGCCCATCGGATGTGACATCACTGCTCAATGTACATGTGTATGATGTGACTTCTACAACGCGCTGCTACAGGGACCCTCCACCTCTGTCGGATTTGATAGGAAAGTATCCAGCAGCAGGGAAAGGGTTTTTTGTTTCCAGAATTATTTTTTTTTTACCATATAGGCATCCAAGGGCCGACCACTTAAAGCCATCACCCTATACACAGGCCCTCAAGTGGCTATATAGAAAATACACCTCTGGTATCAATACGCACACAGTCTTTCATCCATCTGAGCTCAGCACTTGCAAATGATTTCTTACATGTGCCATTAACCTAAGAGTCTGCACCTGTTGCTATCTTATGGAGAAATGTAATTGCAGATGAAAACTAGCTCCCAATAAATGAACCAAAATCATTACAATGTAACCTTTCAGTTGTGCATTTTAATGGGGCAAGCCAATTCACAAAACTGTAATAAATCAGACTCTTTATTCCTGCTCTTCATTGGATCAAAATACATGCTGACTGGGAAACGGAAAAATAGAATTGCCATCTGATGCTTGTTTATTTTATAATCAATCATAATAAATGCCTGCCAGAGTCATTACAGCATTTTGCTGATCTTAGTACCTTTATGAACACAGAGGTGAATACTTCTTTGCTGTCAATGAAATATATGCGTGTGAGGGCGGGTTCTCTTCACTGCAGTGGCCATAATATCGCTGCAATAAAATAATAATCATGCACACTGGCAAATGTGCCGGCCACTTTGGCTAAAGACAGGGGTGCTAAAAACCACTGAAGAAAAAACAACTGAACTGAAGAAGCTGTTTTGATGAGTCTTCAATGATTACTCAGCAAGTCCAGTTGTTTTAGAATTACTTATATTAGATATACTCATCTGGTAATTTTGGATTGTCAGTCAAATGAATCAGTTGCTGTTGTTGGAAATGTGCATAGAAGGCATTACTTGCTGCATTCATTAAGCTTCCCCCTTTCCCCTCTCTTCTTGCCTCCAACTTCTATGTTAAGCAAACAAAAGACAGATACTAGAGTGATACAACTTTTCTGTTCCCCAGTGCTGGATCATTTAGGCTACAGAGCATTCCACAAACAAACCATACAATGCAAATATTTATTGCTCCACTGGCTAAAGCAGGTATTGTTTAATCAACACTTGCATATATATGTCTCTTTGCAAGAAGTCTGTATCCCTTTAAGCACTAGATATTCATGTAGGGTGTTTCCCACTATAAAAAAAGGTTTAGACTCCACTCAGTCAAAGTTAGGCACCCCCAAGTGATTGTATCTACTTACTTGACACCCCGGACTGGTGATCCTATCAGCAGAAAACTGCACTGGCCCAGCGTTATTCCAGTGAGTACCACGGAACGATCTTATTCCTACTTCTTCTTTCTTCAGATTTCCAGGGGCAGACGCCAGACGCCAGACGCATGCACAGTAGAACGAAATAGCCGGCTTTTTGGTTAAAGTTCGGCTTTTCCCTCTACTGCACACGTACAGCTGCGAGAAGAAAGAGGAGGAGGATCGCTCCGTGGTGCCCCGGCCAGTGCAGTTTTCTGCTAATAGGAGCACTGACCTGGGGTTTCAGGTAAGTAAATACAATCACTTGGGGGTGCCTAACTTTTGGCACCCCCAGGTATAACATGCCTTTCCTTTTCCTTTAAGGCTTGATAAGACTTTATTTTCGTTTAGGACAATGGCTGTTCTGAACTGGGGGTTTAGGTTTTAGTGGAACCCTCTCACCTTAAAACATTCAGTCTCTGGAAAGGGCACCCCCTTCCAGTGCCATCTATAGGATCTAGCTAAATTATATAGAGAACTTAATATGGGATCCCTGGATGTATCTCAAACAGGGAGTAACAATGTTATAATCTGATGTCTAGCTTTGAAAGGCTACTTATGAAAAGCAATTTAAAAGGCAATTAATTCAAACAAGTCCCAAGTAATATCAGTAATGTAATTCTCACCTCCAGCCAACAGTGCATTAAGTGCCCATGGTGGCAGAATAGTAGGAACATTTGTGAACCTGTGACTTGCTTTATATAATATTTACGGCTAATTGTTACATGGATTTGATTCCTACTACAGAATGTGGAAAGGAATATTCAATGCCACAAAATTGGATTTTACTCTGTTAAAAAAATCTTTAATTGACTGAAATGGCCATAGCTGTAGTGTGCACAGGATATCTGGCAATTAAGTGATAATTTAGATTATGGTATATATACAATGACCACCTTTGACTTTAGAGCAAAACTTGTTTCAGTTTTTACAGAATATACTGTATTTCAATACATATGTTCATTACAAGATTCCCATTTAAAAAAATCTATTAAAAACATCACTGCTTGGCTGTTACCAGGAATATCCTTTAATCATAGTTTATTAAAGTTCCTTCAGGACTGAGTTTCGAATCAATGGCTTAAACCAGTGTCTCTCAGTGCTGGTCCTCAGGGGTCATTAACAGGACATGTTTTAGGGATATTTGATATCTCAGCCTAAATACAGATGGGCCAGTCAATATGACAAAGCTAGTAATTTATCATTCTGTATCCAATCAGGAATAGCTTTAGTCTGGTCTGTAAGTAGCCCTTGAGATGTGTAGTACCGAACTACTCTTTAACGCCATGACTTTCAGCACAAATGGTATGTATTCTGCTGATTAAATCCATTCATCTCAGTTATCTTCCAATGATTTTCTTTTTAAACAGGAATTGCAAGATGAAATTCCAGGTTCCGATGATTGAGGTATGGCTGGGGGCTTTGCATAAAGGGTGGGGGTGTCTTCCTTTAATGGACTGCTTAGCAAGGATCTTAATAACAGAATGTAATGGAATAAGAATGGTTTGATTTTGCCTTTAGGCAACTAAGGTTCATTTTTTTTTTATATGTTGTCATTAATGACAACAAAAAATACCATCACGAGTTAAACTGAACTTTCTTATGAAATAAAAAATGAAAAAAAGCAATGCAGGGATCAAACATTGGTCTCTCACTTTTTGATTTATTCAGACACATTCTAGAACTGGATGTTTATTTGTAAAAATGTAGATGTATATTCTGTATTAATCAGAATAAAATGAAAGGCTGAAATCTGATTACTTATAATAATGAGATTAAACTGTCGTAATGAAGAATTTATGCAAATGCTATTTACATGATATATGGAAATTTCAAACAGCACACAAGCTGATTTAAGGCTCATAATGAATATCATTGAAATAAGTTTAAAATACCCTGAATATTTCCACAGTTAGAAGGTATCCCAAAAAACGGTATATTTACTCTTAAAAGTCGCTATGTTTAAAAGAAATATATTTTTTAAGGATTACTGTGAACGCGATTCTAAAAGGTTGTACAAATGAAAACAATTCTCTCTTTGTATTTTATCTTCTAACATAATAGTAACGCTTATGTTTCTCTTAACCGGAGGCTAGGTTTAAAGGAGACAGAAGATTTGTGCATTATGTTTTTTTAAAATATAAAGAAATGTGCTTTAAAAAAGTAGTGCTTTCGGTTGATTTATTGAAAATTTCTGCAAAACCCCGCCTAGTCCCGTGTATCTATTCCACTTCCTAATTCCTCCTTTCCCAGGCTGTGCAGAGCAGCCAGTAACACTCAGCACGCTGGACTGTAGAATAGGAACCAGTAAGGCTAAACTGAAGCCTGTCTTTGCTCGTGTGAATGCAGAGCTGGGATTGGCTATCCCCCTACTATTATGGTTCTGTCAGGGACCATTAGGCCATACCCATCCCTCATCCCTCATTTTAAACATGGCCAGCAACTAGAAGCTAATATTAATTTATCCCAAAGTAAAACCAGCACTGTATATTAGATATTATTGCCTACAAAATTAAGTGGGGTGATTTATTAATCTTATATATATCTCTTTTAAAGGGGTAGCTCACCTTTAAATTAAATATAGTATGTTATAAGATTTCCTATTCTTAGCAACATTCTATATTCTGTTTCTTTCAGGCTTTTAAATGGGGTCATCTACCCCAGAAGCCAAAACACTATAGATGTTACTCATGATACACAGGGTGCACAATGCAATTTCGGAAGTCGCCAAGGTACCCACAATGCAGTGTGTTTTTCCTTAATTCCAGAGTAATTGTGGATGTGAGGTGGTAATGCACTTGACCCAATTGCTTTCTGGCGTTCATTTCTAGAAATCTGCTCAAAATTTGCATCCAATTCTTTATATGCACGTTTGCTGCGCTACTCTGGGAACCCTTGAGCTACCACTACCTTTGAGGTGGAATTAGCCCAAGAGCTTATATGCATCAACAGGCACATAGTGGGCAATTCACAAGAGGTGACAAGATGAACCAAGAGGCATAGAGAGCAACTATGCACAATTGCAAGAAGCACCTTTAGATACAAGTACATATAATGATTGGTATATAATTGTATGTGCAACAACTGCGGCAATCTTTGCATAACCTCCACTGTGCTTTGCAATCATAAATGAGCCCTTATTACTGCGTGAGGCTAGAATTTTTTAGCAGTAGTTACTTAGCTTTCTATTCAGGCCCTCTTTTGTTTAAACAACTAACTGCCATAGCTGCAAAAAATAACAATATGGAGAACTGCTGAATATAAAGCTTGATATTTGTAACACAAAGAACAAAAAATGAAGATCATTTGCAAAAAATTTAAAGGTAACCTACCCCTTTTCTGGAACATCACTTCTCTGATCTGTCTTGCACCTGACACTTTTCAAGCTGCTCACTTTCTCTGCCAGTGGAGAACCCTAATGTGGTCTATCAAGGCTTCTGGTTTAGGAATCTGACTGTTCAGAAGACAAAAATATATTTTTTATTTTGTCTTTATTCCCAAGAATATAAAGAAGATATGTTGCTGTGATCGGAACATTTGAGTAGATTGTCAGAAATGTAGTAAAACTTGTTGGTACTTTGCAGTAGAAATAGTATGTCCATATATATATGTTTTTTTGGAGTGCTATTTAGGGTTATTGGGGGCACTTCACAAGAAAAACCATAGCTGTGTTGTTCAACTTCTGGCTTGTGGTTATCCAGTTTTTTTCCTTCATTAGGATACTTCTTGTTTTCACTCCTTACACCTCCGTATAATTACACTCTGTGCTAATGCCTTCATCCCACCTCCTGTTCTGAACGTTTGCTCAAGAGCATCGATGCATGCAGAGGAAGTCTGGAGCTAGCAGCGGAAATGACAACACCCAACAACAAAGATTTTCAGCACAACTTCATCTAAATCTCATTGAAATGCAAGCACAGTTGCATATTCTAATGCAATGGCTGCAATTGCATCACACGAATCTCCCACTTGCAACTGCAATTACACTGGAATTATAGGAACAAAACATATCTTGAAGAGGCATGTTTATTAATGTATTATGGGTTTTGGCTTTGAAGTGTGTGCTTATGTCTGGAGTTTTAACATTTTTGCATTTGTGCTGTAGGTTTTAAATATGTCTGGAATTTGCATAAATCTACACATATTTGGTAAATTTTATATGAAATAATCTGTTGAAATTATATTTTTCTGTATTATGTAAAATATATTATTTGTTATTATGTCATTTTAAAAAATGTATGTTATGTATTTAGTCATATTTATTGACAAATCCAGGCATACTTCGAAAGCTTATATTATACTGAAGAAAAAAGAATATTCGCGGTCAGACTTATTAATTTAGGAATAATTGCATGTAAACATCTTCCTGACTGTCAGTGTTGACATGTTAAGAAATGTATTTGTGTCATTTCATTAGAATATTTTTGACTGTGCTACCCCACCAACCAGTTAAGCCCCAAAAATGAATGAGCACTGCACTAGAATTAAAGCAATAAAAGCTCACGAGAGGTTTAATGAGTTGGAATAGCTCTTTTCCACACTGAAAGCATTCATTACAATAGGGAACTCAGCTTTGTGTTGTTATTTGGTATTATTTTAGTAGATATGAATATGGTATCTATTACCCAGAATGCTCGGGACCTGGGGTTTTCCAGATTAAGCATCTCTCTATAATTTGGATCACCACACCTTAAAGGAATTGTTCAGTATAAAAATAAAAACTAGGTCAATAAATAGGCTGTGCAAAATAAAAAATGTTTCTAATATAGTTAGCCAAAAATGTAATGTATAAAGGCTGGAGTGACTGAATGTCTAACATAATAGCTAGAACACTACTTCCTGCTTTTCAGCTCTCTTGGTTTCCACTGATTGGTTAGAAGGCAATAACCAATCAGTGACTTGAGGGGGGGCTCCATGGGTCATATCTGTTGCTTTTGAATCTGAGCTGAATGCTGAGGATCAATTGCAAACTCACTGAACAGTTATGTCCCATGTGGCCTTAAAGTCGCTGACTAACTCAGAGTTAGAGAATGGAAAAGCAGGAAGTAGTGTTCTGTTCTGTTAGAGATCTGTACACTCCAGCCTTTATACATTACATTTTTGGCTAACTAAATATATTAGAAACATTTTTTATTTTGCACAGCCTGTCTATTTACCCAGTTTCTATTTTTACACTGAACTGTTCCTTTAAGTCTGATAAAAATCATTGAAACATCAATATGGAATTTCCCTTATAGAAGTCCTCTAATATACCCCCTGGTAGCCTGCAAATGTCACAAGCATGCCTTTTGGTGTTTTGCTTCTGCTCTTCCAAGCTGCAGAAGTTTGTCCCTCATTCCTTGGTTCCTACAGCCTAGCCTTTCAGCCTGAGTGAACGCAGTCCCTGTTATTCTTTACCTCTGTTTCATAGGCTATGAGAGACATACATGGGTGTCAGCAGAAAATTTTCTGGGGGTGGGGGGAGATTCTCTGTGAATGAAAGTATGACATGTTTGAGACGTAGCTAGCTGCCTACCAATACAGTATACAAGTGAGTTGCATAACTCTAATAAGTCAAATAAGTTTTAATTTGAAGGCCTTATACACAAAGATATATAAAAGGCTATTCACTGAACTGCTGTTGAAGAAGGGGATGTACTGTCTTTTTAAGAGAATTTTTTTTCCAAACAGTTCAAAAACGAAACTTTCTAAACCCACTAGGGCTCAGCAAAGTGGCAGAGACCATTTCCTAAGAAGAGGTCCATAACCTTAAGCCTCTTTGCTGCATTTTAGCAAACGGAAATGCCAAGCAGTGTCATGCTATTTGTAATTCCTACATACCTAATGGAGTCCGACCGATTGCATTTAATGCATTTAATGATAGCTCCTTCATCTATATGACCCCACCCTCATATCACATTATGCAATATATTCTAATCTGTGGCTGTAACATGCATATAATATGTGTGGTCAAGCATATAATTCTGATTTAAATGCTAAACACCTCTAGGTCATGGGAACGTGCTAAACTAGGTCCTTCAATGCATGCCATGGCACATCAATTAGCTATGACATCCCAAACACCTCGATTTGAGTGGTTTATGGCATTTCTGATTATCTGTGTAGTAAGCTCCATATTTCTGCTCATGTGACACCAATCCCTTGTGCAGACCAAAGAAGGTTTATTATTACAGTAATTATCTAAGAATTTTAATTTACTGTCATTATCTAAGAAAGGTTCAAGCTGAGGGGAATGCTAATGTTTAGTAATAAGATATTTACTACGTTTGCTTGTGAAAATACAGTATATTTTGAAAGACTAGGGAATATGTTAATTTGGAGAGGTTTCATATTTTTAGTGTAGCTACTCAATACTCTTTGTAAAGAGGATCAATGCTAGGAAGAGTAAGAGCAGGAGCAGAGACCCTTTCTTTTTCTCCTTTTTTTTTTTCTTCTTTCCTTACAGTGTAAGCAGGAACAGAATGCAAAGGGTTCATTCTTGCTTCAGCCCCTGGTAGTTGTGACTAACCTGTCAGTCTGTAGACTAAAGAACAGGTGGAAGTAACACATTGGTTTTATATGATTTTATCTTAAAATTATACTCTTAGTAGTTGTATACTTCTAGTATTATCGGATCTGTTATCCGAAAACCAGTTATCCAGAAAGCTTCAAATTAAGGGAAGGTCATCTCCTATACTGTAGACACCATTTTAATCAAATAAATCAAATTTGTAAAAAAAATATTTCCTTTTTCTCTGTAATAATTAAAAAGTACCTTGTATAGGTATTGGATTTGTATCCGAATTACAGAAAGGCCATCTACCAAAGACTCCATTTTTAAATGATTTCTATTTTCTCTATAATAATAAAACAGTGGCTTGTACTTGATCCAAACTAAAATATAATTGATCCTTATTGGAAGCATAAGTAGCCTATTGGGTTTATTTAACATTTGCATGATTTTCTAGAAGACTTAAGATATGAAGATCCAAATTAATGAAAGATTCCTTATCCAGAAAACCCCAGGTCCAAAGCATTCTGTATAACAGGTTTCATACCTGTACTTGATGCCACCTAAGATATTATTAAACCTTATTGGAGGCAAAACAATCTTACTCTGTTTATTTAATATTTAAATGTTTTTTTTTTTTAACAGAGCCTAAAAAGACAATTATTCTGAAAACTCTAGATCCCATACCTGTTTTACTTTTGATTTAAAAATAAATGTGTACAGGTGTGGGATCCATTATCTGGAAACCCGTTATCCAGAAAGCTCTAAATTATGGAAGGGCTGTCTCCCTTAGACTCCATTTTATCCAAATATTACACATTTTCCTTTTTCTCTGTAATAATAAAACAGTATATTGTACTTGATGCAAACTGAGATTTAATTAATCCCTATTGGTAACAAAACCAGCCTGTTGGGTTTATTTAATGTGTTTAAAGTGATTTTCTAGTAGACTAAGGTATGGAGACCCAAATTACAGAAAGATCCATTATTCATAAAACTCCAGGTCCCAAGCATTCTGGATAACAGGTTCCATACCTGTATAATTTTAAAGCTGTGTACA
This sequence comes from Xenopus laevis, assembly GCF_017654675.1. Lineage (NCBI taxonomy): Eukaryota > Metazoa > Chordata > Amphibia > Anura > Pipidae > Xenopus > Xenopus laevis. The sequence goes on from NC_054378.1 coordinate 51,895,466, forward strand.
TCCATGTATGATCCATGATTTCCAAAGGTACACATGCTTCCTGTCTAGCCATAATTCTTCCTCTCATATAATCAGTGGTAGCGGCCAAATACATGATTTTCTAGTAGACCTAAGGTATGAATTCAATGCCTGAAGGTATATTTACTCGGGGTGCTGGAAGACTTGGGACTATCATCATACCAATGGTTATGTTATCTCCAGCTGTTGTTCTATGTGAAAAAAGCTATATTGTTGACTTGGAAATCCTCAGCTCCAGTCTTTACCCTCTAGAAAAAAAAACGAATTAACGTTGTGTTACCTAAACTAAAGTTGGTTTACTTGTCAAGAGGATGCCCAGCTTAGTTCAGTGCAATATTGGACACTTGGTTGAATGCTCAAACCTTATAAATTGGTTTGACTCGCAAACGTTTAGATAGCTCTACTTCCCTGCTATCTCTACTTTTCTTCCTTCACCTCACCTGTTTTGTTGTAACTGTTACAGCATTAGATAAAAACTTAAAAAATACATAAATAAATAAAGTCCAGCAGAAAAAGAGTTTATCTGCCGCACACCACTTACTTGCTTGTATGGTGCATTCAATTCCATGACCACCTCCAGGTCAATTAACATCGGAATTGTAGATAGGGAAAAAGCACACAGATTACAGGGGCTTATGCCTTTATCATTGTTGTAGACCAACCCCTTCCCAGGCCCAGATTTGTGGTGAGGCCACAAAGACCCGGGATTAGGGCAGCGGAATTTTAGGGGCAGTATCCCGCCCGGCCGCATAGTAAACTACACTGGGAAGGGAACTCCGAGTTCCCTTGTGTTAGCAGAGAGCTGATCTGAACTGCGTGTGCAGCTTCTTCTGCCCCTTCCTCAGGTATAATGGTAAATGATAAAGGCTTAAGCAAGTGTAATCAGTATGCTTCTTCCCTATCTACAATTCTGATTAAATAAAGGCCATTTCCCTCTCTGATTTGCCTACTTAGGAATTAGCAATACTGTCATCTTTACAGTTTCCCTGGCTGTTTCATTCAGTCTGGACGTTCTGTACTTTTATAAGAAGGGTGTTTCAAGTTACTTTCCTGGAGCCTGGTGTTCATGTCCGTAAAGTAGATTTCCTGTATGTACCAGAATGAAGTAAACCTGATAGCGGCATATTTCATTTTGAGGAATTTCCTGCTCTGTGTCCTGTCAAACTTGAATAGATATATTGATAAATAGACAGACAGAGGGGCAGACAGATTAAGCAATGGCCAAAAAAACTGATACTGAGCCTTTTCCTGCAAATGTAACATCAGGTTTTTACTTCTTTTATCTGGTGTTTTTAGCCATTTTAATTTAATACTGATCATATACACTTAAATTATCAAGTTACAATAATTATTTGATATAATATTCAGACTTCAGTTAAGCAGCTTTATACACCATGCCAAATATTGGCAAATAGGTCATATATATATATATATATATATATATATATATATATATATATATATATATATATATATATATATATATATATATATATATATATATATATGGATTTTGTATAGTTTATGTAAATTACCAGATATTTAAGTCTTTCCCTGCATGATAAGAGAATGAACCTAACCAGAAAACTTTCTTTCAGCATTACTGCCCCATTAAATAAAAAAGGGAACATTCTCAGGAGTTGACTTGCAGGTGCAGAATGACTCTAAAATAATGCTCTGGGCTGAGGTGAGGTTTAATGCGTGCCAGCAAACCCACCATGTTATTTATGGATTTCATTTTACCTGCGTCCCTAATACAAACTGATTAAATAATATTTTAAACAATAGTTTCATAAGTAAAACATTGTCATGTGCTTTATAGAAGTCGTATAAATCCTTGAAGCAAGTACCGTCACGTTCCCAATAAGCCCTAAAAAAAAGTCCTATAGCCTGAGGAATATTAGCTCATAAAAATAGGGAGAGTGGGGAAAGTTACAATATATAAGTTGAATACATGTATATTTTCTGTCTCCCAAAGACATAGTGGCTGCTCCTTTTATGGGAAACCAGGATATAATCCAGTAAATCTGTGAGAATCAATATCCTTGTGAAATGACACCGTGTACAAGTTATTTTATGTTATGATGATGGTTAGCTAATTTTGGAATGGAGACATTTCTCTCCAAGGCAGACATAGTATAATTTAGTGGTAAAAATGTCAATCTCTAGAGTTGAATGCCTGTATTAGGGCAAAGGAAAGGGTAGCTTTATTGATGGAAATGTATCTATATACTCTGTGAAGCACTCTGACCTAGAATATCCATTTTGGTTATAATTTTGTTTTTTTAAAAATGACATCAACGGCAATCACTAATGTACAAATGACACGGGTCCGCTGTATTTCACCGAGCTGATTTAGAAGTCTCTCTGCTGCAGCTTATTGCCGCTGAATTCTCAACGGCAGGAAAAATATGGCACCAAATATATCTGCTATTTTCTTTGTTCGTAAAAATTTACAAAGGAAAAAGGTGCATAAAAAGCAAAAAGAGGGATCGATTCATCAATGTTTTATGCTGCTGTTACGTGGTTGTTCTCCCATTATTTTCTATGATATGATAGTCGTATAACATGAGTATAAAGCACTCAGGCAAATTCTTGGAAAGTTTTCTATCAACAATTCTGATTGTAGTTAAATATGGCTAAGCATGTGCTGCTATAAAGCTGCAATATGCCACTGACAAAGTGTTATAGGTATGATTTTCTTTACTGGCTTATAAATACATTATAATTTGCTTGCTTCTTATATTGTCAAAAAAAGGAGACAATTAAAAAGAAATCTTTAAAGGGATCAAAACTTTAAGTAATATCCCAGTAAGCTGTCAATTGTCTTGTTGTTATCCAGTCTAGCAGTATTTTGTGAAGTCTGGGAGGTGGGTTCCCAATTGGATGACCCTCTTGCATTAATATGCCATACCAGTTTTTCTCCTAATGTAGCCGAACTGCAACTCCTAAAATTTTCTAGAATGTTATCAAGGGTTGATGAAGATGTGAGCTGTAGTCTGGTAACAAAAGATTTGAATATTAAAGCTACACTGCACAATAAAACCACAACAATTCTTCCTTCCTAGCTTACACTCGACTTGTTTACATACGATTGTCACCAAAGGCAATAAACATGTTTTTCTAGCTCTAAACAACACTATGTCCGCTCTTACGCTGTCATTTTTGCAAATAAAAACTACTCAACAATCACAATCTACTCAATACGCTAAATATTAATTATATGATTTAAACTGGCAATTCATGTACCAATACTTTATTTTGTATATGTAGTTTTGGTATATGTATGGCAGACTGAAAAAACAAGCAAAATCCAAGTAATATAGTTATATTGAGTTGTTCATGAATGGCCATGTTTGAAAATTTAATCTGCTCATGGACCATTTCTGAGAAGTGAAGAGGAGCCACAACTAAGGTTATCTGCCCAAACAATTACAACAATAGAAAGGTGGACATGCCATGTACGCCATGTACGGCCTCTCATATAGTATTTATCAGTCTGGCCTGCAGGATCAGTAGAAGAGATAAAACTCATAGAATATACTCTTTCATCTGTTACACAGTTTGGCATGCCTATTTTGGTGAGCTAGGGGGAACCCGAACAGTGGTAGGGAAGATTTATGTGTGCTTGAATTGAGCCACTGCCCTTTAAGACCTGGGGAATTATTTTCTCCAGCAGTGTTTCTTTATAAATCTGGCCCTGAAATTTCTAGACAACAGTTACCACCATCATTTAGCCCTTAATTATAAATTGGATTGTGCAGGAAACAACATTTGAGTACATCAATACTGCAATAGAATACTGATCTCCCTATAATCTAGAAAATCTAAAAATGTAACTTCTAAAAAGAACCTTCTTACCAGCCTCTAAGAGAACAGACTTGTAAGAGTAAAGGTGGCCATACACAGGCCGATAAAAGCTGCCGACAAACCGAGTCGGCGGCTTATCGGCCCTTGTGTAGGGCCCTCGACAGGCTTCCCCGATCGATATCTGACCGAAAGTCAGCCAGATGTTGATCGGGCAGGGTTAAAAATCTCGTCAGATCGTGGCCACATCTATTCGATGATGAGTTCCCATGATCCGACCGCCTGTATTGGCTACATTATGATCCAATCATTGGGCCCTAGGGCTCACAATTGGATCAGCCTGATATCGCCCACCTCAATGTGGGCATATTGGGGAGAGATCCGCTCGTTTGGTGAGAACGAGCGGATCTCTACATGTATGGTCACCTTAACAATCAATGCATATGAAGTTACACCTTTCGCTCCCTAACATTCTGACTGACTTTTAAAGCTTGGAAACTTAAAATTGCACATGCTCAGTAGCTTTGGACTGCCTAGAGCTAGAGACCATCGAAAAATAAGGCAGATAATCAAATAAATATAACTCTTTTAAACAAATCATCAAGCTTTAAAATATGGTGTTTGAACACTACTTAAACTTTATTGTAAATTGGATCAAATAGGAGAAACCTCTGCCTGCTACTTTGTCCTTTATCATTTCAAATCATAGCTTATTTAAAATTCTGATGCTCAGAAGTGAGGTCTTATTTACAAAGCCCCAAGCACAAATGACCCATAGGGCCCATGTTACTCCTCTAGCAATGGATAGTGTAATCTGCTCCCTGCACCCAGTGCCTGATTAGAAATGCAATGCAGAGCTTTTTGGCATGAAGCAGCTCTGTATTTCCTGCAAACTAAAGTCATACGCGCTTTGGTTTCTTATGGTACAGTACTCCTTTTATTGTCTTGGGGTAAAAAGGAGCCGACAGGCTGCATGAGGTGAATCCAGAAGGTAAAAGAGAGTTTTGGGGGGGGGGACAAAAGAGAGACTGAAAATTAAGCTGCTTAGGTCTGCAGTCTTAACATCTATGATCAATGCTGGAACATGTTTAATTATTTATGGGCTGATGCATATTTTAAATATGCTTAGTGAAAATATTACATGAGTTAATATTTTATAGTTATCTGTAAAAGCAAATCATAGACCATTTATTTAAATCAAGGACACAGCGGAGGTGTTAGTCGTTATTAAAATGAATTAACTTCAAAAAAGTGACATCAGACTACAATAAAATACTTACTATTTTACAACACTCGAACTTCAGAATGTGGTGGTAACACAAAAATTACATATAGTGGATACTGACTATGGATGAATTGTAGTTGCCACTACATTTAAAGTTGGTGGTGAATAGGATTATCAGTCAGTCAAGTCATCATTCACCTAGTAGAGGGTGGCATTCAAAAAAATCCTGGTGGTTTCTTAGTGTCTTGACCCTACCTTGACTGCAAAAGGCTCTACAGTAGTGATGTGTGGGTCAGGGAAAACTCAAACCACATGTAACCCTAAACTGCAAAACCTTAACCGGTATCCAACCCTAACCTGCAAAATGTTGTCATTGTAGGACCTGCAACTAAACCGTACCCAATACATCTTGCTCTGTATGCTACTTCTGTGTGCACATCTGGTTCCAAGACATGGAGCGGAGTCTGACCCGCACCCAACCGTAACCCACAATGGTAGGCCAAAGTTCAACCCGACCAACCCAACTTGTGGTCAACCCATAGATCACTGCAAATCATACTCCAATGTGCAGGAAAACATGCAAATTCAATACAAATCAGCTATGAAGACAAAATTCCAAGGGTAACTTTCATATTTCTAGTAAATCTAGCTCAAGATATATCTAGTGCCATTTTGGAAGAACTATAAAATAAACCTGAAGGTGTTTATGTGAATCCCATAACACATTTCTTTTTATGATACAATGCCAGAAAAGGGGGATTACTCCTTATACACAGAGCAGTTGTGCCTGTAATAGTGGATGTGCAAGCTGTTCATGGTGCCTTGTACTACTGTATATCAAAAAGTCAGCACAAGACAGAATGCCTTTGGTTCTTTTGCACTTTTGCCTGTGTCTTGAACTTCTTAATTGACACATAATGTAGGGTCATGCTATGGCAGTGGTCCCCAACCAGTAGCTCGTGAGCAACATGTTGCTCACCAATCCCTTTGACGTTGTTCTCATAGCCTCAAAGCAGGTGCTTATTTTTAAATTCCAAGCTTGTGGGTATATTCTGGTTGCAGAAAAAACAGGTGTACTGCCAAACAGGCCTTCCTATATGCTGGCAATTCACATAGAGGCTGCCAATCACAGCCCTTATTTGGCACCCCAGGAACATTTTTCATTGTTTTACATCTGAATGTTAATCACAGGTAAAAAAAAGGTTGGGGACTCCTGTACTATGATATACTTATGAAACTGTCTTCTGCACACGTAAGAAGGTGCAAATTTTTTTTTTGAGTGCAAAGACATGGGTGTGTTATATAAGATGCAAGTGTAAAGGACATACCTTCTGTAATCAATGAGCTGGTATCTGATCAGGCAGGGACAATAGCTTTATCTTTCCAAAAAGCCACTTACTCTAAGACGAAAAAACGGGAAGTTGCGTCTTTAAGAAGAAACCATTAATAGTTCTCCTTTAAAGTGATTCTATCCATTTTTTTTTTTTTTTTTTTTGAAAGTGTGAGCTTTTTTTTAATTGTTGTCGATTAGAAGAAATCCATTGCTGAACAAAGAGTCTGTATTGTGCAATGCACTGGGAATTAAACCTTGATTACGGTAATTTACTAATCAAATCTGAAGACCTGCTTATCGCATTGAATTACAAGATGCTGTGTTTTTGCAGCAGTGTAAGCAAAATTAAGCACCGCTCAGACTTTTTGAACATGTTAGAGTTCAAAAGTTCTTACAGACCTGGGCAGTATGGAAAGTATTAAGCAACTCATGCAAATTCCATGCACAACAGAAATTCATTTAAAGAATCCTTCAGCAGTAAGAATGAGGCCCTTTGTGTTATTCTGCTATTCTGCTTTACTAGCTTAGAGCAATCAGGAGTCCAAACTTTAGGGCCCATGTGTGACCCTGCCTGCAGGTGTTTCATCTGTACCGAAAGCCTGAAGATGCAATGCCATGCTAATCCTACTTAAGACTGAAGCAGAGCTACATCTTTAATTCATGATTGGCATCAGTATGTCTTAAATACAATCATCTGTGATCATTTTTTAAGATATAACTAATCCTTATTGGTCAAACACCATCCTATTGGGTTTATTTAATATTTTCATGATTTTTTAGTAGACTAAAGGTAGCCATACACGGGCCAAGATATCGATCGGCCCTACAGCCAAATGTTCGGATTAACCCGATATCACCCTGCCATTGGTGGGCATATCTGGGAAAGATCCGCTCATTTGGCGACCTCACCAAAAGAGCAGATCTTATAGTGTATAGCCACCTTTAAGTTATTAAGATCCAAATTACAGAAAGATCCATTATCTGGAAAGCCCCAGGTCCCATGCAATCTGGACAACAGGTCCCATGCCTTTAGTAAAATTACCTTACATGTTTGGCAATGATAATAAGACACTGAGATCAGAGAGTCAAATGTAGACAGAGTAAACAGAGTAGACAGGATTCTCGTTGGAGGATTCTATTACATCAATTGCACTGCTGGTCCTGGAGGACTCAGAAATGGAATATATTCTCATCGCCAGTCAAGCTGTCTCTCATGTGCTAATAGACGCTAATATCCTTGACAGCGGGCATGAGAGTGGAGAGGGGGGACCGGACTAGTGGTAGGAGCCAGAGAAGGTACGTGCCTGGTGCCCCCTCCCTAGCTTTGCACCCTAGGCATGTGCCTACTCTGCTTACCCTTAGTTCTGCCCTGTTTATACTGCATTGTTGCTTTAAGACTCTCTTTGAGTCTTCATGGTTTCTGGACTACAGACTATTAATGCTTTATATCTTGAGAACATGTTTGAGAAGGAAGGGAGTTTTAGTGCAACTTTTGTGTGGAGCAAAATTGCTTTGGATGGTGTAAGTCTCTTTTATTTTTTTCAGCTCCAATTACATACAAAAAAATCGAGATCTAGGCAGTTTTATTGTTAATTCAGCAACATTTGAACAGTGTTATATAAGGTTGAGTAATTCTGTTTCTATCAAACTATAAGATATTAAAAAAAAAGAATGATTTGAAAATATTTCTTACATGATTTTATACTAACTAAAAATGACAGCGAGGATTAATCAACAATAATGGACAGTTTTTATTTCAATTACCAGACTGTGATTATTCAGGAGTAGTTTAGGAGGATTTTGTACTGATTACTCTGGATTCACAAGATCTTAATAACTCATTTGAAGCACATACTTTATAGTAGCTGAAGTTATTAAGGGATCTTGAAGAATCATATTGTGATCTTTTCTACATTTATAGCTTCAAAGTAAAAAATATGTTTCTTACAGGAATCACTGGACAGGTACCATGAACTAGAGTCCTGCAGCGGGTCGGGTACCCGTGGGTTACCCGCAAAAACCTGCGGTACCCTGCGGGTTGCAGGTAGAAGTTCCGGGTGCGGGTAAAGACGCGGGTTGGTGGTTCTGCGGGTTTGAGGGTCGCCGGTCGGGCTGCGGGTCTTCTCAATAACGATATTTAATCCTTTTTTCAGTTCATGTCTACTTCCAATGATGTCACTTCCAGCTTACGACAGCACTTCCTGCTTTACTTCCTTATTCTTGATGGTCAGTGGGTCGCGGGTCCGGGTTGCGGATAAGGTACTTGCGGGTCGGGTCGGGTAGCAGTTCCAAGTGGGTAAGAATGTGGGTTGCGGATTGCAGGTTGCGGGTATGGGTCGGGTACAGGTCCCAGTCCGCGCAGGACTCTACCATGAACTATTATGATACAAAGATAGTGGCAAACACGAAAAATATTTTAAACAGAACATATTATGGTTTATTCATAAAGGAGATGGGGTGCAAAGTGTTTTTGTGACCAAAATGGATGCTACCTTTCCATCATACACAAATTTATTGATAATCAATCACGAAATTAGAGTGCTCACCCCTCCAGTATCTGCTTTCGCAGTGCCAGGTGCTGAACTGTGAGACCCACTCCTGTCCTTGGACCAAAATATCATTCAAGGAAAAAAACACAAATTTATTGAGTCCATATAGTAAAAATATAAAATTGACTGGAAATGCCTGTGTGAACAGGCATTGAGCCCACCATACGAGGCGGCACATGGGTATTGGCATCCCCTTGTATGACTCATGCATGTCTGTCATTCACCTTGATTCTTTGATTAAAATGATGCCTACTAGTCGAGTTATCAATATTTAGCTAAACCTCAATATGGATATATTTATAGATATAATGATGTTTACGTGTTTTGGTGGTCACAGCAATGATCACACTGAATCAAGTGCCAAGTTTACACAAGGAAATTGGATTCTCACTAGAGAAGGATGATAAAGAAAGAAAAAGTTTGTGAAAGCATTTTTGTATTTTTTTTTTTGCAGTGTTGTTTTAAGAATAAAATATCAAGAAAAAGTTTGTGAAAGCATTTTTGTATTTTTTTTTTGCAGTGTTGTTTTAAGAATAAAATATCATCCCATATATTCTGCACTACAGGTGCATCATGCTTTAACTCTTCATAATATGCTGGAGAATGCTGTCCAGTAACATGTTGGTTGAGCAACACTACTATAGATTGTTTTGTGCCCCTTTTAACATTGTATACTGTCGTGCTTTGCTGTATCTCACATTCAACCAAAAACTGCATCAGCCTCAAAGGTGTGCCTCAAATTTATACTTTACGCCCTGCTATCATGTGCCTATTAACTATAGTTTTCAAATTAGTATAAACTAAACTGTATGAATAAAAGATTGATTTTGCCTTGCAACATACATTTTTTTGGTTTATAGCAAAGTTGAACAGTAGAAATAAAATGCTAAGGACTAATTACATTGCCATGGCTAATTATTGTGGCAAAAGATGCAATATAATTTTTTTTTTTTTTCACCCTAATTTTAACCAAGTATTTTTTTTCTTAAGCAATTTCTTTTAGGTATTCTTTCTGGCTTGTTTAGTGGCAGAAAATTTTTCAGTAAAAGGGTAGCTTGATTAAGATGAATGACACTGTAATTCCATGGCAGCTATTGTTTTACATATGCCAAAGTAGGGAAATAACAAAGTAGGAAAGCTGCAATGCACAGCAACTAATTAATGCCCGTGGTTTGCTAAACAAACATGGCTACATTTAAAAAGTTTGTCAGTTTGCCGTTTAGTCCCATCCCAGAGCAGAATTCTGTATACTGGATAACCTACTTTAGGTGCAAATGGATTAAGTGCTTAAAGTGGACCTGTCACCCAGACACAAAAATCTGTATAATAAAAGTCCTTTAAAAATTAAACATGAAATCCAATTTCTATTTTTTATTAAAGCATTCATAGCTGTTGTAAACTCATTTAAAAATATCAGCTGTCAATCAAATATTGTCTGCACCGCCTCTATGCCTAGGCATAGAGGCGGGGCAGACAATTACTTTCACTTTCCATTATTTCGGTTTTACACTATATACAGTACTACAGTAGTGCAGTTCCTGTTTTCCACTTAACCACCTAATCTACAATACTGTGTTTCCCAAAAGGCTATTGTGATACTAAAATCTTCAAATAGAATAGATAATGGCATATATATATAGTTTAGTTTATATATGTGAGTGTATGGATGGGTCGGTATAAGTGTGTGTTTATATGTATTCATTTGGAGAGATTGAACTTGATGGACTTTGGTCTTATTTCAACCCAACTTAACAATGTAACTGTAACTTTTCAATGGTCCTTCCTGTTTTGCTACAGGCACTTCTGCTGATTGGATGAGTATAAGACTATGTTCTGTGATGCAGGGTGTCTGTAAATACAACGGCAACTTTTGTCTTTTGTCTTTTTTAAAGGGCATGTAAAGGCAATTTTTTTTTACTTTCTTTAATGAAAAAGAAACCTATCTCCAATATACTTTAATTAAAAAATGTGTACTGTTTTTATAAGAAACCTGACTGTATGCAGTGAAATTCTCCCTTCATTTACTGCTGTGGATAGGAATTGTCAGATGGTCCCTAACTGCTGAGCAGGGAAACAATCATACTTATGAACAGCAGGGGGAGCCCCCGCCTTACTTCCCAGCCATGCAGAACTCAAGCAGCTTTGTTTATGACGATCCCTAAGCAGCCCAGACCACATTGAGCATGTGCACAGTCTTAGTCTTGCAAAGATGTTTAACAAAGTTACAAGATGGTGACCCCTGTGGCCAACTTTGAAAGCATAAATTATTTGTTTGATTAGGCTTGTGGTGCAGTAAGTTCATGTTTATATTTAGTATACAAAATTCAGTATTTCTAGCCTTATTCTATTTTAGACTTTACATACCCTTTAAAATAAGCATTTATTTATTTGATAAAATATTGCTAAGAAGAGAAATATCCCCTGTATTATTATCATGGGAATCTTGTCAATATCTTCATATATCAAAGTTCCATAGGTAAAATTTGCCTCAAGGCAATATTTACAACAACATCTCTCTCTCTCTCTCTCTCTCTCTCTCTCTCTCTCTCTCTCTCTCTCTCTCTCTCTCTCTCTCTCTCTCTCTATGTATGTTCATATTTCTTAATGTTCTTTATTGTCCACTTTTATTTCTGCAGTTATCTCCTTTTTTATTAGCATTATGAATGTTTTCCAGGGTCCGTGTGTGGCATACAGTAAATGCAAGATGAGAGAAAGACTCTAACTGATGTGTATGCGCATGTGATAAATAGCACGGTAATTACCGGGGTAATATCTCATGGAAATTAAGGGTGTGTGGGTATTAGTAGAAAAATTAATGTGTCTTGGGTTTCCATTTTTCTTCAGTTTCTCTTACCAAGGCATATTTTTTAATGATTCAAATAAAATATATTGTACGCTGTTCTGTTTTATATTTGTGGCAGCTCAGCTGCCTTTACGCCCTGTGAAACATATTATTTGAATAAACTAGCAACACATCATGAGCAACCATTATTTCTTTTCAGATCTGTAAACACAAACATAGTTACTGTCTTTTGTACAAAGGCAAGTATTAAATGTATAAGATTGCAATGTGCAGACAAATTAGTTGAAAGTAGCAGTTGATAATTTCCATCTAATGTAAAATTTTCAGTCTGACTCACCTGCAGCAATGTAAAAGTGCCAACTTTATTCCCTACATGTAATTCTCTGATGTAGGAGACCCAAACTTCATTACTGGGTAAATCCCACTTGCCAGTGCATTATTAAAGTTTTGGCTTCCCCATTCAACTGAAACATAATACTGTTTAGATGTGTTGTGCTAGGTAACAATAGAGGAGCAGACCCTATATTCACAGGGGAGAGAGGGCCCTTAAGGGCCTATTAAAGTTATTTTACCCCAGACCCACACAGAAAGATTTTCAAACAAGTGGCAGGAGTTGGCTAAATCCTGGGTCAAAATTTGGAAAGGAGGATGTGTGTCATGAGAGGCTTATGGCATACAAAATGAATTGCAGCATTTTTTCCCCTACGTCATGTGATCCCACATCTTAAGAACTCAAAAAAAGTTAAATACTAGTGGGGGAATGTAACATTTTTGTTAAAGGAGAAGGAAAGTCATTTCACACTGTTAGTGCCAAATGTTAGTGCTTTCTTTTCCTCTGAGTGCCGGTTCTCCTATGTCGTGCGTGGCGCACACTCCTGAGGTTTTGCGCCAGCGTGATGACGTCATCGCGCATTGGAGCGAAATTCAAAGGTATTTAAAGGGTTTTTTGAATTGAGGAAGTTGCCCGTTAGGTTCTACAAGTTTCCTGGGTGTTTATTCTTCATGAATCCTGCTTGATCTTCCTGAAATTGACCCTTGCCTGCCTGCTGACTATTCTGAACTCTCTAATCTGATCCTTGCCTGCCTGCTGACTATTCTGAACTCTAATCTGATCCTTGCCTGCCTGCTGACTATTCTGAACTCTAATCTGATCCTTGCCTGCCTGCTGACTATTCTATGCTCTCCAATCCTGACCCTAGCCTGTCTGACCATTCCTTGAACTCTGCCTGCACCGACCCGGCCTGTCTTCAACTCCGCTTGTGCTGGCCCAGTCTGCCTGACCATGCTTTACTGTCTGGCCTGTCTTCTGAGCTGTGTTGCCTTCCATCCTATATCCTTGGTAAAACAATCATGCCCCTTTGCTCATCCAGAATCCTTTGCTCTCTTATTAAGACCTGGCAGCATCCAATTTGTGGAGGGCTCATCCCGAAGTGAAAGGCGGATGTTAAAGGCAGAAGCAAGAGCCGAGACCAGGGAGCCTAGCACTGGTTCTGGATTTAGAGTGCCGAACGTGACAAGTGCTAAAAATTCGTAAAAACTTTTTAAACAACACTTGTGATTTTAATTGCATTCCCCTTAGACTTGGCAGTCTATAAATATTATAGGGGACATTTAATTTATAGGTGGGGCCATTTAACACTTTACTACTTATTCTTAAATTACTTGTGTGCAGGGTCTATCTGTGCTCTACACCTAGTACCGGATTGGAAAGCGAGGGTGCAAGTGTAGAGCTCAGTGCCTGTGATGCAAGGCAGCCGTGTCCTGCAATGGGCTGTATTATAGCCTGTGTCTGCCAGTGCTCACTTACTTGAGTGGTGCCCAAGTTAGGGGACAGGTAGCAACCAGAAGTGGGGACTACAGAGCTTACGAACCCAGGCAAGTACTGTATTCATGGTGGAATGGTGGAGTAGAGACTGTCGTTGAAATTCAGATAAGTGCAAGGCCCCCTGCAATTTTAATAGTCAATGTCATTTTACGAAGAGTGAATGCAAGGCATTTCAGTTTGCTGATGACCACTGAGAATATAAGAAAAAGATAAACAGTAAGGAAATCAAAGTATTGTAATGTAAAAAAACAGCTTTGGTCTCTATTTTGGAATATACGAAAAACAAAATTATAATCTAATGTGGGACTAACTGTCAGATCAGGGGCAACACACAGAGATTTATTCCAAAGTGATACAAATATTCAACTAAAAAACATTAAAGTTGAATTTTGAAATGAATCTCAAGCTGTTAAATTTCCAAGGGCTGGGTTTGTGAAAAGCTCTGTTGGTTTCCTCTGTTCTTTGGTGTTTTTATTTAAATATTTCATATAGTTGCCTATGTTAGTGTGTAGCGTGAACTGTCATTTATATTTCATTCCGCTCTAAAATGAATCTTAGAGTACCTCAAGCTGAGAGCTGCAGCAGGCACTTCTCAACAGAGAGGTAAGTCGAGGAAGAAATGAAGACATTAAATGCAGCTTTTGTGTACTTATATTTTGCTGTCATGTATTTTGCCTGAAAACTGATTTGTAATGTTATAGTTTTTGTGACATTATGATAAGGTACGCTATGAGTACAACTTCCATTTAGGAAAACGTTGATGTGTTCTTGAATTGAATGACTTAAGGATTGCCGGATTCTGACCTAAGGGTGAGATGTTTACTGACAAATACATGCATCATTGTGAAATGCATTGTCTTGTGTTCTTGTACATTAGCTTTCAGAAGGAAACTTTTAAAAGATTAAACTAAATGCACCTGCTGACTTATGTGGGTTTATTCTACAGTAATATGCTGCACTTCTACAAGCCTGAATTACAGCAGAATTTAAGACATTTTTAAAGAGGAATTCATCTGTACTCGATTTTATACACATAATTCAATTATCACTATCTATAAATTAGTAATTATAAATATAATTTCCCCATTCCCTAAACACTATAATTTTTAGCCCTCATGGACAAAACAGTGCTTTGAGTCATTGGAGCATCAACAGTGTGTGCAGAAGCATTTTTAGAATCAAGTATGCAAGATATTATAGTGTTGACTATACCATGCGATTGGCATAATGGTGCTGCACCTTCCGCAATTGCACCTGATTCGGTAAAATACTACAACTGCATGCAAATTTGGTCGCAATTGCACAAACGTCTACAAGGTGTCATTTCCAGAGTTATAGTGACTTCTGCTCCCAATTCTTTAGGGCACAAGTATGCTGCTCCTATTGGCACTGGGCACAAAACAAACCCTGGAGCTAAAGTATGGTCAAGAGGTAGCAGTATTTCCAAGTTTCCCCTTCATCAATAGGTACAGCAATGCTCAATTTAGAATGGAAAGTAGGAAGGACTGAGCGGTGCTCAGCACAACCTTAAGGAATTGCAAGGAGTGAATTTTGCCACTTTAATGAGAGTAGTTTTACACTGAGGGGAAATTGCAGGGACCTTAACCAGTGGCATAACTACTCGCTGGTGGGCCCTGGCAGGCCTGGACTGGCAATCTGTGGGTTCTGGCAAATGCCAGAGGGGCTATTATAATGTGCCATAGAAAGTCAGTATTTAGTGGGCTGGTGAGGGCTATTTGGGCCTCTGTTTGGGCTAATTGGGCCTCTGTGTACCTGAAATGCTAGGGCCTATTTTAATTCTCAGTCCGGACCTGGGCTCTGGTACAGGATGGGCACTCGGGTTCCCTTGTTGGGTCCCTCCTATGAATCGCGAGCCGGAGTGCTGCTGGCGTGTAAAATGTCCAATCGCTCAGACGCCCAAGATAACCATTATCGCAGCTCCAGCGGGCACCCCTGGTAGTTACACCACTGACCATTAGCTGTACTTGCAGACGTACATGAGCCCTAAGCAATATTATCTATGCAGACCACACAACCAATCAGAAGGTATCATTTATGCTTCTGCTGTTTAAACACCTGTATGATTAATTTTTTGTGGCAGAATTGGCACAAACCTAAAACATTATCCCAAGAGAATTATAGGATTCAATTGGGTTTCTAGGCTTAAAACGCTAGGGTACATATCCCAGCCAAGTGTCTAATTAATCAATTGAATATCTATTATTATACACTATTACAATAGATGCGATCATCTTTAATACATACTGTGTCATTACTTGCAGAAATGCAGACGTGTCCAAAATTTCTCCCCATTGGAAAGATAAAGGTTTGTTGAAATTCTGTGTTCAAAACATAAATCACTGAATCCATCACAGATTTTTTTTAATTTGACTGTCACTCATGCATGGTCATGAACATGTGTGTCATCTGCAGTAGGAAATTTTTCGCTTTGTTTCGCCGCAAAAAAGCATAGACTTGTATGGCATTGTGCATCCAAAAAAAAAGACGCGTGTCAAAAAAATTTCGCCTCGCTACAAGATTTTTTTGACGCCCATAGACTTTAATGGCCGTCGGTGACATTTCGCCGACATCAAATTTTTGGCGAAACGAAACAGGTCAAATTCGCCAATCCCCAATCAACTCTCTTTAAGTCAATTCTTCTGTTCTCACAATGCATAGCATGTGAGAAAACAACTCAAACATAGGGGGTGATTGCTTAGAATTACATTTTCTTTCATTATCCAGAAAATACAAAATAGAAAATAGCACATCTCATCTGACGTTTCGGTCCCACATGGGGACCTTTCTCAAGGATCTTTTCCTTGAGAAAGGTCCCCATGTGCGACCGAAACGTCGGATGAGATGTGTGAATAAACCAACACTTGTTTTCACCTAAATAATACAGAGTGTGCTGATCTTCTATTCAATATATATATATATAGTGAATAAAGTACCCCCTTTTGTAAAATATAGGGATATTATAAGTTACCGAGGAGTTTCATGACCATATAAAAACACGAGGCCGAAGGCCGAGTGTTTTTATACAGGTCATGGAACTCCGAGGTAACTTCTAATATCCTCATATTTTGCAACTGGGGGTACTTTATTTATTATAATACACAAATTTCAGTGAGTCATGTGACAGAAATGACATCAGAACTCACCGTTTATAACTGATGACATCAGAACTCACCGTTTATAAGGATATAATTTACAAGATATTTATGACTTTTGTGTATTATATATATATTGAGAAAGGTCCCTGAGTGGACCGAAACGTCACGTCGGCTTTACATGTAACTTGAATACAATTTGTTTTCTTCAAAAGACTCGGTGTTGCTGGTCATTTTTACTATATATATATATATATATATAATATATATATATATTTACCATATTAAAATAATGTAGTCACTAGTGTATTGTTTATGTTAAAAAGAAAACAATATCATTGACATCTGAAGTTAGAAATAAAAGAATTCATTTTGCTCCAGAAATACATTGTCATCAAAACCTGTTTCTGCAGAGACTGCAAAAATGAATTCTACCAAAGAAACATAGTTCATTTAGGGTTACAGAAATGCTAGAACACAAACTAAACTAAACTAAATGTGCACCAATTTAATAGGTATGGGCTAGAAGGTACAGGATGGGCAGGATACAGGATACAGGATAGGCTTTTTACCCTAGTGGTTGTTGTGGAAC
The DNA here is from genome assembly GCF_017654675.1 of Xenopus laevis. Taxonomy (NCBI): domain Eukaryota; kingdom Metazoa; phylum Chordata; class Amphibia; order Anura; family Pipidae; genus Xenopus; species Xenopus laevis. The sequence continues at coordinate 51,912,731 of NC_054378.1, forward strand.
AGTTAATACCTGCACAATTTCTTGAGAAGTTAATCCCATACTGCTTTTAATCATGGCATCAGTTCTCAAAATGGGGTTTTGCAAACTCTTCGGCAGTTCGGCAGTTCTTCTGGGTATTTATTTTTTCCACTGTATTATAAAAAAAGGATTATTATATAATAATGTTCATGCTCAAGGGAATATTAGAAAAAATAGTACAGATGCACACATATTCAGAAACCATTTATCTGAAAGCCCTGAATTACATGAAGACACTCTCCTGTAGACTCCGTTTTATGCAAATACATTTTTAAGATTTTCTTTTTTCTTTGTAATAATAAAACAATCCCTTGTGCCTAATGGTAACTGAGCTGCATGAATCCATATTGGTGGCAAAACAATCCTATTGGGTTTATTTATATAATAAAATGATTTTTAGCTGATTTAAGGTATGGTGGTCCAAATTAAAGAAATACCCCTTATCTGGAAAACTCCCAGGTCCTGAGCATTCCGGATAATAGATCATATACCTGTATAAACATATACTAATGTAATTAACCTTAATGCTGTTTATATGGATGTTAGATAAACTAGAAAATCCACAGACTGCAAGCCTGTTACTGCTATACAAACCAACTACCTCATACATCAGCTGTTCTAACACATAACTGTCCTGTATATTTCTGACAACTCTTTGAGGCACATGCATAGCTCATTTGCTCTCCTGAGATCAAGGCTCCCTGGAAGGCCATGTATCATGTCTTCATTGGAGGCATATGGGACACCAGTGAGGAAGCCAATGTATAATGGAGTGGGGTTTTGTGAATGGTTTTGTAGCAAATGCAGAACTAACGTCCCATGATTGCTCTGATTTCGGCACTGACATTCTAAACTGGGCATGATGACATAAATATATGTGAAATGAGAGCCCAAAGACTGCAGAGTCTAAAAATGTATCACACTTTAATTCTAAATATATGTGTAGTTATATGTGTATTTATAAGAGTGTAGTTGCTATGCAGTAAACTAATAAGCCTCATCCATAAATTACTACAGATGAGTATAACTACTTTAAAAAATTTGCAAAATTTCACAAAATGCATTGAGTCAATGTGTATTTTTTAACCATGTTTTTTTCTTGCTGAGATTTTTTTCTCATATTAAGGGGCTTATCTGCTAACATTCGAATTTTTCTTTTTTCATAGATCTCTAAAAATGTGTGTTTTTTCTGTATATATTTAAAACTCTAGCCCCCACATGTAATAAAAGGCACTAAGTTTGCCCAGGAGCAATAACCCATAGCAACCAATAAGATGGTTGCTTTTAAACAGGTGACCAGTAAATGCGGCCTGCCGATTGGTTACTGCTCCTGGACAAACCTAGTGCTTTTATTACACAACTCCATAAAAATGTTATATTTATTAAATGTAAAACCATGAAAAACTCTAATACAAAACTACTAGAAGTCAAAGGAAGCTGCTCTTATCCTATTGGAACATTTTTTATCACATCGTTCAGAGTGTTTTTTAATCATACTTTTTATATACAGATCTTTTGATAACTTTGATGACACTAATGGTTTTAGAGAAATAAAGTTTAATTTTGGTTTCAAAAACCATTAAAATTCGAACTCTAATAAATTAGCCTCTAAATGTATTGGCGTCAATATGTTTTTTGTTGTGCCAAATGCTTTGAAGTCAGTGGGCAATTTTTCTAGTTTTTTTTTTTGGGTGAAACAAAATTTCTCGCAATATGCAAAAATTCTAATTTCACTGTGAATCTGTATGAGCCAAAAATATTCCAATGCAAGTTTTTCACCACTGGTTAATTTTTCATAAGTAATGTTGGCATGGTTGCTTATGTGGAATAAGCGATTACATTTAAATTCAGCATTGTTCTGCCTGAATATAACTCAACAAGAAATTCCACAAACATTTCTAAATAGTAAAAAATTAATGATTAAAGTGTCCCTTTAATAGAAGCCTGATTCGTTTTTTTTTTTTTTGTTGAAGTTCAACCCCTATATTCAGAATAAAGGCATTGACTAGAAGGGAACATTTTCCATTTTAAACCTTTGAAGTCAGGATTAGTGATGCGCGAATAAATTCGACAGGCGTGGATTAGTCGTGAATTTCGCGTTTCGCCGCCCGCGAATAAATTCACTAAACTGCGGTTAAAATTAGTCGGAAAAGAAACGGGCGCGACAAAAAAATTGTTGCTTGCCAAAATTGTTTTTTTTTTTTCCCCCCCATTTCGTGAATTTTCTCGGCGAAGCAAAACGGGACAGATTTGCCCATCACTAGGATTGTTTAGAGCTTTGCCTGATTACTTTATATCTAGCTACAAATTTACCAGTCCATTCCTCTTTCTTTGCTTCAAAGAACTTTGTACCATTCAGTTTTATACTAAAGCGTCTCCCAGCTAATGTAAATGCTTAAAATAACATGGAAACAGTTTCAAGGAAATGTTCGATAACATGAAAGAACACTTGTTTTTGAAAACATCTCTTTTTGATGTATTGATTAAATCTTGTGACAAGGGTTTATTTTCAGTATTTCTTTTGATTTATAATCTAATTACACTGGTGCTGAAAGTAAAATTAAAAAAGGTCTCACAGTCTACAAAATAACATCTCCCTAAGGTCTTCATTATATATAATTATAAACTTGAACTGAATGTTTAGACAGCAGGCTGGTGTATGAATTGGTAACAGTAGTGGACAGAAAGGAACAGACTCTCCTCCATGTAGTTCGTGGCTAGACTCACTTGTCTGAAAGTGATGTGGATAATTTTACAACTCTTCCGTTTCCTGAGCCGATTACATTTAATTCCTGCTTATCAATTTGTCAAGATGAGCAACAAAGTCAGACAGATTTATGTGCCTGCAAAATATCGCTGTTGGTGTGCTGAAATTCTGGAAATGAAATCAACATATTTTAGTAAAGTGAAGCTGCACAAAGTACATTTCTTTAATAATGTATAGTTGCATTTGTGTTATATTTCAGTAGATAATTGTTGCAGTGAGAAAGGGGTCATTTGAAGGATTATATTTCCATTATATATATATATATATATATATATATATATATATATATATATATATATATATATATATATATTTATATATATATATACACACAAAAGCTATGAATATCTTGTAAATTATATCCTTATAAACGGTGAGTTCTGATGTCATCAGTTATAAACGGTGAGTTCTGATGTCATTTCTGTCACATGACTCACTGAACTTTGTGTATTATAATAAATAAAGTACCCCCAGTTGTAAAATATGAGGATATTACAAGTTACCTCGGAGTTCCATGACCTGTATGGTCATGAAACTCCTTGGTAACTTATAATATCCTTATATTTTACAAGAGGGGGTACTTTATTCACTATATATATATATATATATATATATATATATATATATATATATATATATATATATATATATATATATATAGTTACATCTACAAGTCCATCAAGTTCAACTCCTTGAAGTGAACCCCAATGCCACAAACATAAATGCACATACATACCAACCATTCCATACACTCATTCATATATATATATATATATATATATATATATATATATATATACACAAAAGCTATGCATATCTTGTAAATTATATCCTTATAAACAGTGAGTTCTGATGTCACCAGTTATAAATGCTGAGTTCTGAGTTGCTGAAATGTATGTATTATAATAAATAAAGTACCCCCAGTTGCAAAATATGAGGATATTAGAAGTTACCTTGGAGTTCCATGACCTGTATAAAAACACACGGCCTTCGGCCTTGTGTTTTTATATGGTCATGAAACCCCTCGGTAACTAAAATATTCTTATATTTTACAAGAGGGAGTACTTTATTCACTATATAATCTACAGTCTGGTCATTTCCCTATGGGACCAGACTGTAAATTATATCCTTATAAATCAGAACGCGCCATTTATAACAGGGGCCCCAGGCCACCGAATTTGACGCAGTGTGCTCAAATTTGACGCTGCGTGTCCGAATTTGATGCCGCGTGTCCAAAATGGCGACCAGAATTTGACGCCGGCGACCAGAATTTCGAGGCCAACCCACCCTCCCAACCCCCCACAAAATGTAGATTATAATGCATAATGTACCCCCTACTAGAAATTTATAAAGATATCAGAAGCCACCTCGGAGTTATGTGACCTGTATAAAAGCTTTTATATGGTCACATAACTCCTCGGTGACTTATAATATCTTTATAAATTACAGTAGGGGGTACATTATACTTTATACCAATATCTATATTAATTGTATGCCTTAGTATCCAACCAAGCCAATAATCCAACATCATCCAGCAGGGCATTCCACAACCTAACTACTCTCAAGAACCACCTATGCTGTGTCCAATGAAAGTTCTGTTACTTTGGTCTAAAGGTGTGGCCTCTGGTTCATTGATCCTTTTTATGGGAAAAATGATTCCCTGCAATCTGTCTATAATTCTCTCTGATGTACTTATACCTGAGTTCAATTCCTGCCTGACCACTATCTCCAGTTAGTTTGTATGTGCTTCCCATGTGGATTCCCTCCCACACTTTAAAAAGTTACAGGCAGGTTACTTGGCTTCTGATGAAATTGACCCTAATCATAAGCATTCGATCAAGACCTTAGCTCCACTAGGGTAGGGACTTACAGTATGTGCATGATGTATAATCTCTGTAATGTGCTCTCTAAATGTGATGGCAGCTCAGCACTTTATAAATAAATAATTACAAAATAATCTACTCCGAAAATATATTCGAAACTTGGCTGAAAACGTCCAGCACTAGTAGCTATAAAATAAAAACAGTGTACATAATTAACAGCGAAGGTCATGAAAACATTTTTGGATTATTGATCAAAACGTTAGTCATGAATTCAGGATGCGTTTAAAGTTTAATGGAAAAGGGAAGCTTATTTGTATTATTATGATACAGGTTGTCATGTGTTTAACATATTTATGTCTTGCATGCATCCAAACTAAATTTCAAATGTTGTATCAATAGGGGGCAGATTTATCAAGGGTCGAAGTGAAAATTCTAATTAAAAAAATTAAAATTCTGAGCTATTTTTTGTGTACTTCGACTAGGGAATTGTCCAAATTCGATTCGAATTTGAAAAAAATTTGAATATCAAAATTTATCAAGTACTGTCTCTTTAAAAATTCAACTTCTACCATTCGCCATCTAAAACCTGCTGAATTGCTGTTTTAGCCTATGGGGGACCTCCTAGAACCTATTTGGAGTCAATTAGTGGACTTTAGAAAAAACTTTGAATCTAATTTGATCGAATACGATGTTATTTTGATTCGTATGATTCGAATTAGAATGAAAAGAGCCTGTTCACCTGAAAAAAAACTTCAATTTTTTTAATAAATTTCGGTTGGTCTTTTTTTATTCGAATTTCGAAGTTTTTTTTATTCGAAATTTGACCCTTGATAAATCTGCCCATAGGTGTCACATAGGGGCAGATTTATCAAGGGTCTAATTGAATTTTTTAATTTGAATGTCGAGTTTTAGGGACATATTTTTCAAGGGTCGAATTTCGAATTGAAAAAACTTTGAAATTCAAATTCAAAAAGACCAACCAGTCACAGTTCTTTTGGGTCGAATAGGTCAGTTTTTGATCGAATAGGTCCGTATTTGGCTGAATTAAATCGTTCAAATCGAAGGAATATTCGATCCACCAATTGACTCCAAATGGGTTCTAGGAGGTCCTCCGTAGCAGATTTTGGCAGGTTTTGCCAGGTTTTGGCAGGTTTTAGATGGCAAATGGTCGAAGTCGAATTTTTAAAGAGACAGTACATGATAAATTTCGATATTTGAATTTTCAAATTTTTTTCAAATTTTAATTGAATTTGGACTGTTGCCTAGTTGAAGTACACAAAAAATAGCTTGAAATATGATTTTTTTTTTTTTCATTTGAAAATTCACCTTGACTTTTGATAAATCTGGGAGGCAGATTTATCAAAGGTCGAGGTGAATTTTCTAATGAAAAAAATTAAAATTTCGAGGTATTTTTTGTGTACTTCGACTAGGGAATAGTCCAAATTAAATTTGAATTTTAAAAAAAAATCAAAATTAGAATTTTGAAATTTATCATGTACTGTCCCTTTAAGAATTCAAATTCGACTATTCGCCATCTAAAACCTGCCAAATTGGTGTTTTTGCCTTTGGGGGACCTCCTACAATCAATTTGGAGTCATTTGGTGAACTTTTGAAAAAAACATTTTTTTTCAAAAATTTGTGGGTTTTTTTGGTGAAAAAACTCTTTTTTTTAAATTTTTTTATTTTTTTAATAAATTTCAATTGGTTGTTTTTTTTCTAATTATGAGTTGATGGGAGTTTTTAGAAACTCACAGAAACTCGAAATTCAACCCTTGATAAATCTGCTCCATAATTCAGAAAACTTTAAAATATTTTTATAGGCCAGTGTTTAAAAAACTGAACATAATCCCAACCGTAGAGAGAAACAGACACACATCAGAAAAACAAGACCCACTCACCAGTTGCTGCATCTGTTGGGGAAAAGGGATCAATCACTATTCTTAAATATCTGTTGTACCTTGTGAAGCAAAGTCATTTTTAATTGCTGTAGTTTCCAAGTCGTTGTGCATATGCTTTCTCAAAAATGAATGTGTGTGGAAGTAATCTCCATGATGGGCTAAATTTAGCCAAATTGCAACAGCCTGTGAGGCAATTGCCATTGAGTTCTAAATCAAATAATGTCCACACTCAGAGACATGCCTAAAAAGTCTTTTGTATTAAAAAGTAATCAATCAAGTAGTAACAGAATGGAAACTTTACCTAATTCCTTTGGGATGTCATAAAATACCATTAATGGAAACAATGTTTGCTGTTATAGCTATTGCATCTGCAGCCTAGGTTATGTTCGATTGGTATTTCCAGTGTTCTAGTTTGAATGGATTCAAGTTTGAATAATGACAGACTATAACAATCTGTATTGCCAGATGTGGAAGGCCCAACATATGTAGGCTGATGGCCATGCAATCGAATGGCTTATAAAATGCAAAGGCCAGAACAGACATTAAAAACAATATTAAAACAAACAAAAAATACTTTCAAACTTGTAGTATCCTCTACTATGGCACTTTCTGTATAACCTTACTTACTGCTAATGATTGAACAATCTTTCATGACCTCTAAACCTTTTTTGACCCGGGGACTAAAGAAGAGCAACATTTTTTGCAAGGACCGGGGGGGTCGGGGATTGGGAGGGGTCGGAGGGGGTCAGAGAAGGAGACAGGAGGGGTTGGGGAGGGGTTGGTGAGGGGGTCGGAGGGGTTGGTATCCAATTCTGGCACACCGGCGCCCATTCCAGCAAACCGACGGCCAATTCGCTGAGCCGCTTTAATTTTTCAGCTGCCCCATTCACGACTGTCCGCGTCCACGGTTGGGTTCCCCTGCTCTAAGCTTTTCAACAACTGAGAACGCACGGTGCCAATGGGATGCATATAAAGACCTACCTAGATCAAAGATAGAGAGCTACAGATACTGCAAGGGCTCTTATACATGGGCGGTTTTACCTGCTCTTCCCTGTGTTGCACTTTTTTCCATTCAGCTGCAGGGGAGCGCAAGAGTAGACAAACTCAATTATTGTGAAGGGGGCTGTCTGTGTGAGTACAGCCCCCTTCACAATAATTGAGTGCGTCTACTCTTGCGCTCCCCTGCGGCTGAATGGAAGAAAGCGAAATGCAAAATCGAATATCAAAATTTATCATGTACAGTCTCTTTAAAAATTTGACTTCGATCATTCACCATCTTAAACCTGCTAAATTGCTGTTTTAGCCTATGGAGGACTTCCTTGGACCTATTTGGAGTCAATTGTGAAAAATATTTCAAATCAAATTCTTTCGAATACGGCCTATTCACCTGCAAAAAAAAAAACATTGAATGTTTTAATCAATTTCAGTTGGTCTAAAAAAAAACTCCTATTACTTTGTAATTTAACCCTTGATAAATCTGCCACTATGTGTGCCTTTGGTAAAGTTCTCAGTTGAGAGCACGAGTCCTTTTGTTGCTAAGTGTGGGGAATTGCAGAATAATCAGGAAAGGGTATATATAAAATGATGGTATTGAAACACATGGGTGGCTTTATGCAATGAATGTAACTTGATTGGCAATTCATAGCAATTCAATTGAGGGTACTTTTTCATGGACCCGCTATTTTCAGGTTGTGATTTGTATACCTCTTCAGACACCATTGTTGGCTTTAATTAATACAATACAATTGCATATTTTTCGGCAACCTAATAAGGCAGCATTTAAAGGGGTTGTTCACCTTCCAAACACTTTTTTCAATACAGTTGTTTCTAGATTGTTCTGCAGAAATAAAGACTATTTTCAATTACTTTCCATTATTTATTGTCTACTGTTTTTCCAAAATCTAAATTTAAATTGAATGTCCCTGTCTCTGGTGTTTCAGTCTAGCAGCTCAGTAATTCAGGTGAAGACTCTAAACTGTTACAATTTTGCAACATTTAGTTGATACATTTCTCAGCAGCATCTCTGGAGTATTAGCAACAATTGTATCAATTCTAACAGCTGCCTGTAATGAAACTCAGGGATTCTGCACAGCAGGGACAAAGATAAAAATTGTATCAACTAAATGTATCCATTTAGAACAGTTTACGGGGTCGGCGACCCCCCTCCCATAGCTGAAGGTGAAAAATGACACTTTACACTTCAATATTAGAAAAACTGTCACACATAGAAAATAGAAAGTCATTGGAAAAAGTCGTTATTTCTGGTGATCTATCTGAAACCAACTAGTTGTTTGAAGGTGAACCACCCATTTAAAACAGGCCAAAATGCACCTTCTGTACCATTGCCTTACCTGTAGATTTTCCAAAGCTCCACATTTGAGTATCACTCTGGATTGGGAACAAATCCACAAAGTTCAGCGACAGCAAAAAACCCAGCCTAACAATACCACTGTTTCTAAATTAATCTCACCATCATTTTTAATAATTACAAAAACAACACTTGGTCTGGCCTGCTATTCAGCACCAAATCTATTTTTAATGGGCTAGTAATGCCAGGAAAGGAAAATGTCCTAAATGCGTTTACATGTGTTCAGATGCACTTTGGAAATGTTGGCACCATTTCAAGAAAGTATGACATTTTTATTTAAAAAATGTTTTGATACTTTCATTCTGCTAGGCTTTGTGACCCATTTTATATATACTTATGACTTATATTTGTTTAGGATTTGCTTAGACAATAGATAAAAGATGTCTGCAGACACCAAAGCTACAATAAAAGTCAGGCCTTTTCTGAGAAAACATTTTCGACATGGCATGTCAGTTTAAATGAATAATCTTTCCTGTTTCTTCTCCTTGAAACATTCTGGCTAAGAAAACAACACATCTTTACAAACTTTTAAAACTGCCTTCCTATATTAACCTATCTCCAATATACTTTAATTAAAAAATGTGTACAGTTTTTATAAGAAACCCCACAGTATGCAGTGAAATTCTCCCTTTATTTACTGCTGTGGATAGGAATTGTCAGATGGTCCCTAACTGCTGAGCAGAGAAACAATCATACTTATGAACAGCAGGGGGAGCCCCAGTCTTACTTTCCAGCCATGCAGAACTCAAGCAGCTTTGTTTATGACGATCCCTAAGCAGCCCAGACCACACTGAGCATGTGCACAGTCTTAGTCTTGCAAAGATGTTTAACAAAGTTACAAGATGGTGACCCCCTGTAGCCAACTTTGAAAGCATAAATTATTTGTTTGATTAGGCTTGTGGTGCAGTAAGTTCATGATTATATTTAGTATACAAAATACAGCATTTCTAGCCTCATTCTATTTTAGACTTTACATGCCCTTTAATCAGAAGGAAGGCATAATCCTCCACATTACTTTCTGCATGCACAAAGGTCAACGTTTCTTTCTACTAACTGAGGCAGAAACCCTTATTACACCACTGCTATCTCACAAGTTTGTAAAAATAAAATTGTAACTATTATGGACAATTTTATACGTGTTTAGGAAACACCCTAATTTAAACAGGTGGCACGTGATTTCCTGTTTATATTATTTCACCTTAGAGTCAACTCCTGATTTTATATAATGTTCAGTCTTCCTTTTAAGAATATATATAATGATGTTAAATGACCTACATGATTGAATTGTTCTGATAAACTAGACACTTGGCAGTAAGATTAACAAAGAAAAATCTCCTTGTTGCTGGAAGATGGGTGGTCAAAATATAGAAGATAATAACCACAGTGCCTATTTTGAAGTAAGTTAAGTACATGTATGCTTAATACCTTTTAATATTGTGTTATTTATATTAATCACCTGGTATGATTATTCTATGCTTATGTTGCACAACCTAATCTATAGTCACCTGTCTTTCTTTGTAACTGAGCTCTCCAATATCCTATTAACTTATTCTCTCGTCATTAGACTTTTTTAAATTTTAGACTTTTTTTTCTCCTTTAGACAGTCTTTATGGCTTCACTCTATTGGCCCCTCCTCTTTTTCTCACCCATTTACTTGTTTATTTTTGTTTTCCAAATTGATATTGAGTTTTTAGGAATCACTTTTTTCAGAAAAAATTTAGGGGCAGATTTATCCAGGGTCGGATTGAAAAATCGAATTTTAAAATAGTACAAAATTCGATTCGAATTTGAAAACAATTCAGCTATTCAAATATTGAAATTTATCAAGTACTGTCTATTTAGAACTTTGACTTCTTCCTTTCACCATCTAAAACCAGCTGTTTTAGCCTATGGGGGACCTCCTAGAACCTATTTGGAGTCATTTGGTGGACTTTGAAAAATCTACGTTTTTGTTGCAAATCCTTAGATTCGAATTTGATGGAATGCGGTAAAACTTTGATTCGAATGATTTGAATACAGCCTGTTCACCCGAAGTTAAAGACACGATTTTTTAAATATATTTTGATTGGTCTTTTTTTCGAATTTCGAGTTGATGGGAGTTTAAAAAAAAAAACTCCCATCACCTCGAAATTCGACCCTTAATAAATCTGCCCCTTATTCTTCAGATTTTATGATTTTTTTTTCTAATTAGCATAGAGTACCTGTGTAGATTGCTCTGAATTCTGATAAATAATGGCTGGAAAATATCATTTACTCCACCGATGTAAACCTACACAATGTACTAGCTACTTTGGCTACAGAAAGTGTGGGGCTTTGGTCCACTATCTATTTTACCTACAAAGTGGTTTATGGAAAGTCTACCTGAATCATAACTAAAAGAATCCAGTTTTATTCTAAAAATGAACTACCTTTAAAAAAAACCCAGTGTATACATTGTTTGAAAAATGACCCAACAGTATGTCATTTGGTCATTTAAGAGATATGTTAATCCGCTGGGAATCTTAAACATTATATTTAATTCAAAGGATTTACATAAAAGACTTGCGTTAAGCTCTTTTTGCAGTTAAACATATGATCATCTCACCATTGCTTACAGCAAAGTTATAGATATAATAAACTAAAGTTTAAAGAGTTGCTCTGCTGTATTTGTAAGACATAGACAGGCCACCCCCAAATATCACCAAACCTGACCTTTGAAAAACCCCTTCCACTACATCAGGACAAATTAGGGGTGCCAGTTCCACAGTTTGGAAACCACTAAATCTAAATGAAGTGTCCTATAAGCTCTTGGGTATGTACAGTAGCCTGCCATGCACTAAATTATCTTTGGAACTAAACAATGTCTGACTGACTCTCCACTTATTTCCACTTTTGGCTGTTACAATCCTCCCAGAGCATACCATCAATCACCATGAGGCAAATTATGTTCAAGAGGCAGCTGCATTCAGATATTTTGTTTCCGAGTCCTGTAACCCAGAGTTTATGTCCTTTCTTCTTCTTTTTTTCTTCTCGTCATTTCTGATGTCCTGGTCTCGTTTCATCGTTTTTTTTCTTTCAGTATTTTAAAATGTTTTGGGATATGGGGATGTATGGATGTTATATAAATCCAAATGCCTTTGCTTATGGGAATCAATGCTGCCTATCCTAAGAATATATTACCATCACAAAAGTGTCTCACAGAAGTGTCTGCAGTATCTTTAAAACACCAAGGTCCCTGATGCTAAGAGACAAATAGGTTGGTAAAACCAAGATAAAAGCTTGCTGAGCACTTGGGCCTGTGTCTTTTTCAAGATTATATGAAGCAGCAGAGATGCAGATGCTGTTTGTTTTTATTACAGCTAGAACATGGAAGATGTGTAATGGTTATTAGCAACTATTCCCTCTACTGTTAATAGTCATGCACATTAGCAGTAAGCACTTGCCTTCCTAGGCATTATAACAGTTGACATTTTCTTTTATCTCTTACAGGAAACTGTACCAATAATTATTATCCGTGCTTTTATAGCTCCAACATATGACAGAAGTTTGTTTTTTTTTATTCCACACTGCACACCTCTTAAGCACAGGCACTGCTACCGAGAATTGGGGAGGGAGGGGGCATGTACCTCAAGAGTCTATAAAAAAAAACTAAAACTTCCCTGCTCTGTTGTGAACATTTGGAACATTTAGCTGATAGCACTTACCATATTAATGATTATATATGATTCTCATGATGAATGCATTTTGAGGTAATGTTACACTGCTTGTTGGCAAAGAAGACTTCCATGAATAAGTGGTCACCTTCTATGACCTGAGCATGCAAAACTAACTTTCAGAGGGTTATTTATCAAAGTCTGAATGCTAAAAACTCTAAAAATTCAAGTTGTTTTACTCAAATTTTTCGAGATTTATTGTACCCCGAGGCTGCACAAATCAGAATCAGAAAATCCGCCATCTCAGACCTGTCAGGTTGTATAAAAGTCAATGGGAGAGGTCCCTATCCTATTTGGAATTTTCTGAGGTCTGTTCTGGAATTTGCCCTAAAATCCAACTATTTTAGGGCAAAAATCTGAAAAGATCTAGCAATTCCAGAAAAAAATCCCAAAAATTGTACAATTCGGGTTTTTGCTCGATTTTATCAGGTTTTTTCCCATCCGATTAAATTGAGCTTTTTTTAATAATAAACAGAAAAATATGGATTATCTATTATTTTTCCATCTTTTTTGTTATTTTTTTGTTATTGTGTAAAAAGTTATACAATGGTGTTAAGCAAAGTTGTTGCAGATGTACTATGGCTTCTGTAATAAGATTTTATAGTGAGGGTGTCCTAAAATAAAATTCATGGCAGGCAAGCTCTCTCTCTCTTGTGAGCTTAGGAAAAACTATTTTAGTCTTCACTTGCTACTCTGCTCTTAAGTTTATACTCAATTACTCCCATCTATTATGGAGCTAGCACATTTTATATCCCAATGCTTCTGCCTGCAAAGTTAATATAAAAACATGCTATATGCTAAATTTGCTCTGATAATTGTTACCTACAGTATTTTCCCAAACGTTTTCTCTTTGTGTATATTTCTTCAACTTCTAATCAGTGACTCTGTGGAAAATATCTAGTGCAAAAAAAATTAAAACTGTTTTTTTTGGTAAACTTAAATATTTGGCCCTGCATACAATGTATGCTAATATAAATAAAATACATTCTAACATACCGTATAAGTAAGCAGAAATTTTCTGAATTTTTAGAAGCCCCCTTACTCTTATTCTAATGGCTATAGTATTATTGACTAGGCTCATTATGACAATATTACAACAGTTCCATGAGACTAAGCAAGAACCACTGTGGCATCAGTGCCTCATTAAATTTCTCTGACTCAGTTAAAGATAAATTAGCAGTTCTTGGCAACTGTCCTATATTGTGTTTGGAACTGAGAAATGCCATAGAACAGCTTTGTTTCCTTTATTTAAGAGGAAAACATTCTGCAGCCATATCTGTTTGAACATAAGAAAATTTGTAATTGCATATGTTAATAAGCAAAGCACCACAGGCATTCATGTAACAAAAAAAAAACAGAAAGGCAATCAAATAAATGTATTTTTTTCAGCATGTTATAAGTCTGGGGTTGTGTCATTGAGAACAGGGAGAGAGTTAAAACACACATGATTGGACAATATATAACAGATTATGATCCATTATATCTATCGAGTAGGGACTATTGTATCGTCTAATTTTATTTTATTTTTTGCAGAGTCTACAAAACATAAATCAGAAGAAGAGATAGTTCACCTTATGTTTTCAGCACTTTGACCCTCTTCAACCCCTGCCAATTTCTATCTCATTTTGGTTTAACTTTTTACATCAGAGTTTAATTTTAAATCTGGTCCAGAAGACAGTGATGTATAGGGTACATCAGCTGAAGCCTAAATTACACTCTCCCCAGTGAGAAAGGAATGAGGGGAGGATCTTCCACTTTCAAAGGGATGGGTAAATGAAAAGGATTGGATGTGCCCTGTCTGTTAGTTCATTCTATACATGAACCAGTTGTATACTTTCTGCAGTATTAAAAAAAACAACATCAGTGTACCTTTCAATAGTCTTTTCAAATGAATAAATGTTTTTGCTGTAAATGTCCAATTTTAACACATATATAGAAAGCTGTATATAAAAGTAAGACTTTGGCAGGTAAAAGATTCATTTAATTTCTAATGCACTTGTTTAGCGACCAGAACTAAAGACACTAATACAAACCATCACTACAGAGTGCAAAGTGTGAAACAAAAATGGCATAGTGTCATTGTTGGTTTTATAAGTGGTAAAAATGGTTCTATATGCCTTGTCATTCTTGGACTGGGACAGAAAAAAAAATTAGATCTCCTCTCCAAACTGTACTCCTCTTCTCATTATTCTCTTACCCCAATATGTAATAAAAGCCATTACGTTTGCCCAGGAGCAGTAACTCACAACAACCAATAAGATGTTGACTTTGAAACAGGTGACCAGTAAATATTTCCTGCTTATTGGTTGCTATGGGTTACTGCTCCTGGGCAAATTTAGTGCCTTTTATTAATAAACCCCTTAGTCTATTTTCTGTAAATTCTATAATCTATCCTTTCCTCTATTCTTTTTCTTAGAAGGAAGAAATAGAAAAGACCATAGCTAGGAGCCAGAAGCAATATTTCTGGTGGGCCAGTCCTGTGTTTACAGGAGCACCAAAGGAACTTCAACAATGTGCACTTAAAGGGGAAGGAAACCTAGTCGGCGCACCCCCCCACCCGTTTGTTAACCACCCTCCCTCCTCCCCCCTGGCAAAAAACAGGTGGGGGGTGAGTGGTTTGCGCCGACTAGGTTTCCTTCCCCTTTAACAATGGGCAGGTGCAAAAGTTTTGGTGAAAACATCCCCAACCCTTCAACCACTTGTTAAATTAACCCTTAAAAGATCTGAATCATAACGGTATCAACTAGTTTATTACAATTGTCACCATCTATCTTAAGCAGCACATAACCATGCTCTTTATTTATACAAATAAGTAGTGAAGGGGGCAAATTTGTCCCGTTTGGATTGGCCGAGAAATGTATGAATTTCCCGAAAAATTCATAAACAGCGAAAAATATGTAAAACGTGAATTTGGACGCCCACGACACTTGCATCAATTTTGCCACCGGCGTTAAGAATCAACCGGCACGCATAATGTTGATGCGTGCCGGTTTTTACGCGAGTGACTTTTCCAATGCACGTCCAAAAATTTTTGACGTCTGTGAATTTTCGCTGCAGTTTCGCAAATGTAATGGCCGCGGCAAAATTTGCCGCGAATTGGCACCTGGCGAATTTATACGCCCATTACTACAAATAAGGTTGTTAATTATATCTTATAATAAATGACAGTGAATTGTGGCAAAGTAGCTAATTTGCTAAACTGCAAAGCTATCAGACTGAGAATATTTTCTATGTATCATCTAATATTGTCCATATGTTGCACCTGTTCAGCTTAGTGCTCAGAGATACTATTCAGTAAAGAGTGCTGAACTACGTGACCCCTAAGCTAAAACAGTACAGTACAGGGTTACAGCAATATTAAGTCAGTGCTGGCCCTAGAATAATATCACAATTGCCACAATAAAAAGCTACCAGAAGCACTAATACCAGTAAACTAAAAAAAAATCATAAATGCATCCCCCCTGTGTATTCAAATAGGAATAATGAATCCAAAAGTATAACAACTGCACAGATTGTAAAACTGTGCCTACGTGATTAATGACCAACGACATCATAGAAGTCTGCATTTGGAGAAGACACAACAGAAAGGCACACAAATATTTCCACAATGATGGGAGATCCCATATTTAAATGAGCACAGAGGACATATATTTTAGGAATCTGTTTTCTTGTACTTATGCAGTAATGCCTTTCTGTATAATGTAACTAGAGCCGTCACACATGAATATCACAACATATTTACAGGACATAATAGTATGAATGCAATCTATGTGTTTCAGTTTAAAATATAGCTTCTGCAATGATGAAGACTGATATAGACTTTTGAATCCCACCATTTTGAGACATAATTAATTGCCTCTTAAATATAGTTGGTTTAGATTAAAAAAAACATACAGTACTTTTTTTAAGCCAGCGAGTAGATTCTCAATAGTTCCACAGGCAACAGCTGAGAAAACTCAGCTATGTATTGTAAACTGTTCAAGTAAAATTTGTGTCAAGTTTCCAGTTAGAAATAACACACATTATTCTCTGTTTTTATACAGATTAATTAGAATCAACTTTACATGCTCATAAATGAAAGTTCCCGCAGCCAACCAAATTTTGCTTATTACATCATTTTATGGTATAATATGATTTTGTTCTCTACCAAGAATCTTATTGATACCGATCCCCTGGTACAATGAAGAGACTCGTATCTACTGTAATGAGTACACCTTCCATGTTTGTAAACTCCACGGGGGCAGGGGTTTATGTGAATGATGAGCAATCACTGCATTCCATGTCAGCATTAAATAAAGGATAATAATGGGTTCCACATTCCATTTTAACCTTTTTAACTCTTTCAGTGCTAGGTATACTGTGTCTGTCTGTTTAATAGTAAATTAAAATAGTTCATAGCAAGCACCTTAAAATCTAGTGTTAATATGGCATAGGTGTTAACATTTCTTTCATAAAATAGGAAATTAAATACCTTTAGAACTGTTATTTAAATACCTTATTAACTAATTTTCTTTGATAAAATTTTTAAAACCCCAGTTACAAGTTGAATGGAAGTTTCACCAATAATATCAGCTCCTATGGCACATACTCTGTTGAGTGACAGGATATAACTACAGATATATAGTGAATAAAGTACCCCCTCTTGTAAAATATAAGGATATTATAAGTCACCGAGGAGTTTCATGACCATATAAAAACACGAGGCCGAAGGCCGAGTGTTTTTATACAGGTCATGGAACTCCGAGATAACTTCTAATATCCTCATATTTTACATCTGGGGGTACTTTATTTATTATAATACACAAATTTCAGTGAGTCATGTGACAAAAATGATATCAAAACTCACCGTTTATAACTGATGACATCAGAACTCACCGTTTATAAGGATATAATTTACAAGATATTCATGGCTTTTGTTTATTATATAGATATAAATTCTAAATTATTTCATCATATAAAACTCACAACAAGTTGTTGCATGGAAAATAAGTTGTTGATTTATAACAAGGCCCTAAAAACAAACAGGGTTTAGGGCCTTGTTATATGATGAAATCAGTAGTTACTGTATATGCTCTCACTCAAGTCTTAATATCGTCTTAATCCTTAATAAGGGATTCTTCGTAATTGCTATATCATGTACACCCAACTGAGTGATTTATACCCGTGACATTATACCTGCTGCATGGAGAACAGCATCTCCAGTTTAAGGCTGTGCAGCCACAGAAAGGAGGCTTTACCTACCGGACAGATCAGAATAATACAGGAAAGTTTGTGTGATACACATCATTTTCATTACATTACATTACATTCTCCAATCAAAATCAAGATGGCACAAAATGTGTCTGTTTCTGATAGCATAGGTTCCTGAATTGTATAGCTAGTTGGACTGGATTCTGGGGTACACCTGTAACTTTTTTTAATGGGTTTCATTTTCTCTATTTTAGAGTATCCAGTTATACCCTATATTTACGAATTGTACCTTTATGAACAACAAATAACTCTTACAGAACCCAGTTTAATATCTCATTCCTGTAACTTTTACGGGTAAATCCAAATTTTACTTTCACAGGTAAAGCCAATTGTGAATTATGGGGTGTCCCAGCCAAAGTATGAATGCCAAAGGGTGGCCTGAGCCCAATAATTGGAAGACCTCAGACTTAGATTATAGTCATCAATACAAAACGTGTTCCACTGAAGTTTGTGGGAAACAATACGAGACCTTTGTTATCACAACTTGCCCCATGTGAGATAATCTATTTATGTAGCATATGTCTTATTGGTTCCAACACTCGGCATAAGTCTTTCCCCCTGCAATTAGACCTAACATTTCATTGTTAACTCCACATGACATCATAGTAATGAGAAGGCAATAATCACTGAGAAAATGAGATAAACTCATGTTTAGAGAGACATATTAAGAGTGAAATAAATCAATTTTGTGTTAACGTTGTTATGAATTGGTTTCTAATAACCTGACAACTTGATATACCACCCTGTAAGATGCTGCATTTAACTGATCATGGCTTCTCAATCTCCTAAATGAGGATGAGAACATAAACATGTAGATTTGATAAACAGAAGATATCTAGTTTGATGGAATTCATTTGCATTCGATTTTTCGCTCTGGTTTATTTTGGGTTGCCTTTCTTGCTTTTTTTAAGGATAAGCAAAACTTAAGTCTCCAGGTGCACAAAACCAAGTATTATTTGCTCCACTAGGCAGTTTATTTAAATGTTATTTTGCCCCACTCATTCTGCATATTTGGTAGTGTGAAAGGACGGGGGAGCTTTAATTGTGCTTCTCTTTTACCACTGCACCAAGTTGAACTTTCATGGGTCCTGCTACTCTTCTACCACTGCACCAAGTTTCATAGGTCTACTCTAAAAAGAAAGTAAATATTACATGAAATACTGTCATATGAAAAACAACATATGTGACACAGAATTACAGAATGCCAAGGCCATTCTGGAATCAATTTAGCAAATCTAAATCATGCAAGTTTCATTTGGAAGTTTGGGTATATGTATCATGCAGGTAGATGAAACACAAGCCTAGGGCAATGCATGTTAATTACATATTTCTCAAAGAGTAGATGGTGATTTCTTGCACAATAGCCAAAGGCAGGGCACGTTTTAAATACACCCATGATGGTCTTTAGTAAAAAATTAATGTCTCAGTTCTGCAATTTCAGTTTTATAACTATGATTTTGTCTGTGAGTTATTAATGGATTTATCAATCATTGAACCAAATGGTTTCATGTTATAGAGCATAAAACATATAATGGTGTAGTGCAATTGTAAAAAAAAATGCATGGAAACTAAGTTTTCTTTAGTGGGTTTTTGCTCCAAGTACACAACATGCAGAAAGGAACTTAATTCATTAAAGGTGTTGTTCACCTTCCAAACACTTTTTTTCAGTTCAGTTGTTTTCATATTGTTCCCCAGAAATAAAGACTTTTTTCAAATACTTTCCATTTGCAGTATTTTTTACTGTTTTTCCAAACTTAAAGTTGAATGTTCCTGTCGCTGGTGTTTGGCAGCTCAATAATTCAGGCGCGGAATCTAAACTGTTACAATTTTTAGTTGATACATTTCTCAGCAGTATCTCTGGAGTATTAGCAACTATTGTATCAATTCTAACAGCTGCCTGTAATGAAACCCAGAGATTCTGTCAGCAGGGACAACGATAAGAAATGTATCAACTAAAGGTATCCATTTAGAACAGTTTACAAAGTTGGCGACCCCCCTTTGGTGAAAAATGACTTTTTCCACTTTAATATTAGAAAAACGGTGACACATAGAAAATAGAAAGTAATTGGAAAAAGTTGTTATTTCTGGTGATCTATCTGAGAACAGCTAATTGTTTGAAGGTGAACAACCCCTTTAATACTGATAGCAGGGGTTTCATAGTACACCTAATATAATGCACTGGTTTTAAATTACAACTGATCTTTAAATGTATATAATATTGTTCTTTAAATGTGTCTTGAGCAGTGAAAGGTTGAGAACGGGTTGTCTGTACAAATGAAAGTTATCTGCTCAGTGCAGGAGCCTATAGAATAAGATCTGCCATGTGTTATGCTTAATTACAGCATGAAGCCACACTTCAAAGATACATATGACATAAGTACAAGGCAAGTAGGTCACTGGGTCTGTTAAGCCACCTTTATTCTGCTTTGTATAACAGATGGTGTAATTCTACAACTAAGGCTTTATTTGTCCATACCAATTCCTCTGAAATAGTGCTATTGAAAGTTGGTATATACTGTATTTATTTTCCATGAAAGATAGATCATTTTTCACACAATTAATTTTTTTTTAAATAGTTCTGTTTAAATAATTCTGGTTTTTGTTACATAAGGGATCCTTACAGTACTTTCATTGGTGTAACTGCTTTCAAATCCTTGTATCCACAATAATGAAGTAGGCAAAGTTATAAATATAAACTGTAGCCAATCATGATATTCAAGGTTAAAACAAACAACAACATTCAGAGTTCTAAAACTTTGCTAATGCACTTTTCTCAGAGTTTACTTCTAAAATGTATATATATATATATATATATATATATATATATATATATATATATATATATATATATACATATATACATATATATATATATATATATATATATTTTTTTTTTATGAAACTCAGGTCATTTATAAAAACTGCCCAAATTTGCACTTGGCCAGTTACCCATGGCAACCAATCACATTACATTTACCAGAAACACTTTTAGTGATAATTTAATAACAGGCTCACCCTTGGCTCCAGTTCTAATAAGCCATATCAGTAAATCAGTTACTAGCAGATGCCTTATCTGTAAAATCTATTGATGATGAATTGTGTTTGTGCACACCCAACAGAAGTTAGGAATATTGTAAACAATGCAGTACAATTTCAATCTATATTATGATAATTACATCTGTGTGTAAGTACCATAATTTGGTTAGCTTTATCCATACTGCTTTCAGATTTAAAATTAGCTGCTTCTGACTATCTGGCCATAGCCCTTTCACATTCACTTTCCAATACCACCTTTTATTGCATAATAACCTTACAGGAAGCCTGCAAGGGTATGATCTGGTTGTGGTGTGACAATATGGAGGGGGCATGACAATTTAGCATTAAGGGGCATATTTATCAAACTTCAAAATTCAAATTCAAAAAGACCAACTGAAATTAGGTTGAAGGTTTTTTTTGGTCGAATAGGTCAGTTTTCGATCAAATTGGTCTGTATTTGGCCAAATTCGAATCATACGAATCGAAGGAATATCGCATTCGATCGAATTCCCAAAAAAAAACCTTCTATTTTTCAAAGTCCACCAATTGACTCCCCCTAGGAGGTCCCCTATAGGCTAAAACAGCAATTTGGCAGGTTTTAGATGGTTGAAGTTGAAGAGACAGTACATGATAAATTTCGATATTCAAATTTTGAATTTTTTTCAAATTCGAATCGAATTTGGACTATTTTCTAGTCGAAGTACACGAACAAATAGCTAGAAATTCTAATTTTTTTCATTCAAAAATTCACCTCGACCTTTGATAAATCTGCCCCTAAGTGATGGTTTGTATAATAAGAATAACTTCTTAGGTTTTCTATGGACTCTTCAGAAACTATGCCAGAATAAATATTCTGTGTACTGAGCACAATCCTGCACAAAAATGTAAATATAGAATGGCCCTTTAATTAGTAAATTAGCACTTCACCATGTCTGGGATATTACTGCAATGCCGAAGGGCAATGGAATTATGTTAGTATGTGCCAGACATGATTCAGGGATACAGTTGATGACATACTGCCTACTGGTGAAGGTGAGAGGAATATCATGAGACAAATATTTAAATCAATAAATCCTGCAGTTGTAACACTGGCTCATAAAAAAAATCTCAAATGTCTGCTTGACACTGAAGGTTGAAGGACCAACTTGCTCTTCCTTTGCATCAGAGCATTAGATTGGAGAAACTGAATGCTGGAAATCTAATTGAATTTAGTCCCTCTCTGGTAAGTTATTTCTATCATCTAATGCTGTTTATTAGAATCTTGTCTTGTCCTAGATTTTGTGACAGTAACTCATAATCAAAGAAGTATATTTTGTCTTCTGTAAAACCAAAGGCAATACTAGCAAATATGTAGACAGGTATACAATTTAATTTGATATTCCCTGATCATTCCTTTGTCAAAATCCAGTGTCTGTGCAGGATTCACTTGTGCCCTGTGTTCATTTGTGCCGCTCCTCCCTGATTTCTACCTCACTGTTTCAAATGATCAGCATTTGTTTGTTAACAGCAAATGGGTCCTGCACTGCAAACAGCAAAGTTGCTGATTTATTTATGTATTGCATTTTTAAGAGAAACAAGGGCTCATTTGCTACTGTAAGTAAACCTATAAAGCTTTTAGTTTGGAAGCAAAATTAAGGGGCAGATTTATCAAAGGTCGAATTGAAAATTCAAGTTTTTGAGTTTTTTATGGTCAAAACTGTCAAATTCGACTAGGAAGTTTTGATTCTAGTTTTTTAAAAATTCTAATTAAATTTTTAAGATTAATCATACTCTGACCCTTTAAGAACTCGAATTCGAATATCCGCCACCTAAAACCTGCTGAATTGCTGTTTAAGTCAATGGAAGAGGTCCAGGGATCAATTTTGAGTTGTTTGCAGCCTTCCTGAAAAAAACTAGTTTCAAGTTTTTTAAATTTGAATCAAATTAGATTCGAATTCGATTCTTTTCGGGTCGATTGTATTCATCCGAGTTTTAAAAGTTTGATTTTATTAATAAATTTCGATTGGTCGAATTTCGAGTTCATGGGAATTTAGGGTTGTTTATGGGAGTTTTTAAAAACTCAGAATACGAAATTCGACCCTTGATAAATGTGCCTCCAAGTATGCATTGCTGTTTCTAAAGCTTTATATTCTCTGCTGTCATGATAAATTGTGCACACAAACACTTATGAATATTGATGAGCGAATCTGTCCGTAGAAATTAGCAAAATGCAATGGGCATTTTTACATGCAACTTTTTGTTTACGAACCTGAATTTTTCTTACTCAAAATGTATTAAAGTCTATGGGGCAAATTCCCTAAGCGGCACTAATTCTCTAGCGTCCGATTTGCCCACATCGCAACACTTCGCCAGGGATAGTTTCACCCAGAAATAATTTCCGGAAATGCGAAGTTGCGTCCAGGGCGCTGAACACTGGCGAAGTTGCACTAGCATTAATTCGGCAAGCACATCGAAGTTGCGCTAGCATTGGCTAATTGGCATACGGGGGGAAGTTAAAGGAACAGTAACACCAAAAAATTTAAGTGTTTTAAAGTAATGAAAATATCATGTACTGTTGCACCGCACTGGTAAAACTGATGTGTTTGCTTCAGAAACACTACTAGAGTTCATATAAACAAGCTGCTGTGGAGCAATGGCGGAAATTGAAAAACGGCTATATGGCACAGGTTAACTAATGGATAACAGATAACACCATTAGACAGACAGAGTTTTTCTGCTATCTGCTGTGTAACTTGAGCTTTTTCTCCTTTGAATGGCTGCCCCCATTGCTACAAAGCATCTTATTTATATAAACAATAGTAGTGTTTCTAAAGCAAACACAGCAGTTTTACCAATGCAGGGCAACACTGCATTATATTTTCATTACTTTAAAACACTTTTATTTTTTGACGTTACTGTTCCTTTAAAGTTGAATAGACGTATATGTTTCATCAAATACATTACACTACACAAGCCCAGGGAACCTTAATAAAAGAAAATAGAGTTGTTATATTGCCGTACACATGAGCCCAGTCTATAGTTAATGTGCCATATGTTGACGTATACATGAACTCGGCAGGTTTTAGGTGGCAAATATTAGAATTAGGGCTGTTTTCATGAGGTGTGATAAATCTCACATTCAAATTTACATTCGAATGGGGGGATTTAAAATTGAATGTGTGAATTTTAACACAAAAAAAGTTCTATATTAATGAGCTTTTGAGTCATTTAAGAGTAAAGCCTGACTCAAGGACACAAACTATCCATAGCGCACCTTACTGATAAGCAGAAGATCACATATTCAAAGTCATCCCATTCTTAGGTTATTTTATGTGCAATGGCTGGACATTGTTATTTCTTTATTGTAACAGCAATGAAATTCAGTTAAATACCAAACTAATTGCACTTAGCTTGAGTCAAGGATGTGACCTATGCTCAATCTCACAAACGCAACCAGAAAAGAAACTGACTAACTGACAGCAATTTTGCTCCTATCACAACTATTGTCGCTCAGTAAAATACTTAGGTTTTTATAAAACTTAAGTAAACATTCAAATGTTCATACTGTTTATAGTTGTTGATAATAATATTCCACTCAGTGTGTACATTTAACTATGCTATCAATATGTTGTATGGGTAGTTAGGTTTACTTCTTCTGAAATAAAGTACAGGCCTTCTTATATCTGTTTTGTCTCTTTCATAACAGTGGCATTATGGGTCAGATTTATGAAGGGTAGAATTTCAAATTTGAAAGGTTTTTTTTTGGTTGAATAGGTCAGTTTTTGATCAAATAGGTCTGTTTTCAAATTTGTACGAATCGAAGAAATAGCGAATTCGAATCATAAGATTCAAAGTTTTACCCCAAAAAAATACTTTGATTTCCAAAGTCCACCAACTGACTCCAAATAGGTTCTAGGAGGTCCCCATAGGCTAAAACAGCAAATCGTCAGGTTTTAGATGGAGAATGGTCGAATTTTTATGAGACAGTACATGATAAATTTCAAAATTCAAATTTTTTTCAAATTCTAATTGAAAGTACACAAAAATTAGTTTGAAATTCAAATTTTTTTAATTAGAATTTTCACTCCGACCTTTGATAAATCTGCCCCTAAAATTAGCTCAAAATTCAAATTAGATTTTTCAATTCGACCCTTGATAAATCTGTCCCTAAGTGTCATTGTTATCATCCAGGGCCAGTTAGCAACCCTATGGGCTATAGCACATGGTAAGATTTGTTGCCTATGGTACTGCATGCTACAAATCTCCTGAAAATGCCTTGCAGTTGCCTAATATTGCAAAAGCTGAATATTGCAGCAATTTTCAATGTTAGGCAATTGCAAGGTATTTTCGGCCGACAAATCTTACCATGCCATGTAAGCTCAATTGCAAGATATTGCCTTTTGCATTTTCCCAAGATTAAGCTGTATCACTAAAAATTACATGTATTTGTCAATGTTAAGAAATCAAGGCATTTTTTTGGGAGATTAGTTGCCTGTGGTCAGGTCTGGACTGGGAGCCAAAATAGGCCCTGGCATTCCAAGTACAGAGAGGCTCAATCATCTCCGCACCAGCCCACTAAATAATGACATCTTATGGCAGCCCCTCTGGCATTTGCCATAACCCTCAGATTGCCAGTCTGGGTCTGCCTGCGGTACAGTATTTCTGTGGATGACAAATCTTACCTTGTGTCATTGCCAGAAAGGTAGTATAGGTATAGGATCCCTTATGCAGAAACCCATTATCCAAAAAGCTCAAAATTAAGGGATGGCCATCAACCACAGACTTAATTTTAAACAAATAATTCTAAATTTTGAAAAGTATTTCCTTTTTCTCTGTAATAATAAAGCAGTACCTTGTCTTGATCCAAACTAAGCTGTCTCCATCGATATTGGTGGCAAAACAATATTATTTAGTTTATTTAATGTTATATGTAATTTTTAGGTATAATGATCCAAATTTCAGGAAGATCCCTTTTCAAGGAAAACCACAGGTCCCAAGCATACTGCATAATAGATCTTATACACGTACTTCAAGTTTATGCATAATTTTTGTGTTGCATTTTAATGTAGTGGCAAGATGACAGTCAGAAAAAGGGTTCCATATCACAAAAGTCTGTATAGATTACCTAGACTCAGCAGTATGACAATATTTTCCCACAAACTCCGTAGTTTACTGTGTTTTTCACTAGCTTTCTTGTTGGTTTTAAGGACAAAAACAAACAGAGCAATAATAAGGATATAATAACACTATATTGCAATATTAATGGTGTTGCATATATTTTTTTTTGATCACATTAGGTACAGTAATTTTATAAAAAGAGTGCATTTTTCTAAACTTTTAGGAGAATTTGCATTATAAATATGCTGCCAGAGGTAAAAGCATTGTATAACTAACCAGTATTAATGAGCAAAGGACAGGACATTTAAAACGGAGAGCCAAGTTTAATCCTTGGATTTGCAAACAGAAACACAGATCAAAGGAGGGCACTCCAAGCAACAAGAAAAATATTTTTTGGGAATAGAGCATCAACTGTAAAAGGTGCTGTTGACCAAGGGATACCACCAACAAGTAACCCAAAAGCATAATAGATTAATATCACATGTGATGGGTTCGCACACTTTAAATAATATACAAAAAAAACGGTGGTATAAAGTAAACTTCTTTTATATAGATCAAAAAGTAAAACAGGTAGATCAATATCTTATACAAGACAATTTATACACACTAGTACTAATAAGCATATACATACCATCAATTTTGTAAGTTCAAAGCAAAAAATGAGAAACAAACCACAAGGAGCGGATACACTTTGCCAAAGAATGAGAACACCCCAATGTTTCGGCACACTAGCCTTTGTCAATACATTCATTACGACAACATTTTCTGGGCCCCTTGGGCTTCATCCACCCCAGGCCAGACCCAGGCTCTGCCTCAGACCCCACCCAACCCACAATTTGGCAAAAGCATTATAAAACCTGCTACCACATCCAAGTAGACTCTTTAAGCAGGCACCTACTCTTACCTAAAATGCCTGTACAGTTAGGTCCATAAATATTTTTATGGACAACTTTTTTTTGTAATTTTGGTTTTGTACATTACCACAATGAATTTTAAATGAAACAACTCAGATGCAGTTGAAATGCAGACTTTCAGCTTTAATTCAGTGGGTTGAACAAAAAGATTGCATAAAAATGTGACAAACTAAAGCCTTTTTTTTAAACTCAATAACTTCATTTCAGGGGCTCAAAAGTCATTGGACCAGGGGTTCAAAAGTAATTGGACAATTTTCTCAAAGGCTATTTCATGGGCAGGTGTGGGCAATTCCTTATTTTAATGTTATTTTTTTATGTTATTTAATTATCAATGAGGCAGATAAAAGCCCTGGAGTTGATTTGAGGGGGTGCTTGTATGTGGAAGATTTTGCTGTGAACAGACAACATGCGGTCAAAGGAGCTCTCCATGCAGGTGAAACAAGCCATCCATAAGCTGCAAAAACAGGAAAAAAACATGAGAGAAATTGCTACAATATTAGTGGCAAAATCTACAGTTTGGTACATCCTGAGAAAGAAAGAACTCAGAAACGCAAAAAGACCTGGTGGAGAAACCCCTTCACAACAGCCAAACAAGTGAACAACACTCTCCAGGAGGTAGGTGTATCGATATCCAAGTCTACCATAAAGAGAAGACTGCAGTAAATACAGAGGGTGTACTGCAAGGTGCAAGCCACCCATAAGCATCAAGAATAGAAAGGCTAGATTGAATTTAGCTAAAAAAAACACATCTAAAAAAGCCAGCACAGTTCTGGAAAAACATTCATTGGACAGATGAAATAAAGATCAACCTCTACCAGAATGATGGCAAGAAAATAGTATGGAGAAGGCGTGGAACAGCTCATGATCCAAAGCATACCAACCATCTGTAAACATGGCGGAGGCAGTGTGATGGCTTGGGTGTGCATGGCTGCCAGTGGCACTGGGACACTAGTGTTTATCCATGATGTGACACAGGACAGAAGCAGCCAAATTAATTCTAAAGGGGTTCAGAGACACTGTCTGCTCAAATCCAGCTACATGCAGTCAAATTAATTGGGATACGTTTCATAATACAGATGGACAATAAACATAAAGCCAAAGCAACCCAGGAGTTTATTAAAGCAAAGAAGTGGAATATTCTTGAATTGCAGTCACCTGATCTGAACCTAATTGAGCATGCATTTCCCTTATTAAAGACTGAACTTCGGACAAAAAGGCCCACAAACAAACAGCAACTGAAAGCCGCTGCAGTAAAGGCCTGGCAGAGCATTATAAAGGAAGAAACCCAGAATCTGGTGATGTCCATGAGTTCAAGACTTCAGGCTATCATTGCCAGTAAAGGGTTTTCAACCTCAGAGTTCCATGACCTGTATAAAGCACTCGGCCTTCAATCTCGTGCTTTTATATCATCATAGAACTCCTTAGTGACTTGTAATATCCTTATATTTTACAATAAGGGGTACTTTATTCACTATATATACATATAATTATACTGTATATACTATGGTGGTATCCGTGCCAACAGTTTTCTTGCACTGGAATAGGTCAAGGGAGGGCCACATCACTAGTGTAGAGAGTGTAATAATGTTCCCTGCACTAGAAAAGCCAATTTATTTAAAAATCTAAATTCACCCCTGGTAACTTTCAGGGCTGCTCCACCTGAAGCAAGTTTCTCAATTCACCTAAGCAGCAGTGTATCTGGACAGATAAATGGTCTTCCGTAACCTAGGATATAATATTATTTAACAATATAAATGCAACACTTATTCTGTTCTGTAACCAGACTGACCTGCTGGGTGTTGTAGATCAGTGAGTAGCAGCTGATGTGTAAAAAAAAACGAAAATCAATTCATATTGTGTAAAAGTGAAAATATCCATGTAATAAGTAAACTAATTGTCCCAGGTCTTTGTGCACAGAGATCTTTATTTATTTGCACATCTGTATTCATTAATATTTGGGGGAAGCTGCCATACTGTGCAGAGATGGAGAGACATAGCAATCATAGTTATACATTCAGTAAAGGTTGAAATGTCCTCATTTAAAGCAAAATCTTTTGACTTCACATAAAAACTATGATGTATCCACCAATTCACTACAAATCATGGACTGTTTATGTCAGCCCATACTAGCGGAGTAAATATGCACCCTGCTCTGCCTCTACATTCCTGCTTCCCCTTTCATTTATTTAATGAAAAAGTGTTTTTCTAACAGTATATATTTATATGACACTTTGATAATATTCCTAGAAAAGTCACTTATTTCAATGTCAATTATCTGCTTGTTAATTTTCGGTTTTAGTTTAGTCACCTGGCAATGACCAGAGGTCCACATAGTTACCTATATATTTGTATGTAGGAGTAAAATGATGATTTATTAACCTTTTAATAAAACTATTTCTGTATAACGTCATGTCAGACCTGCTGTTGGTTTTCGGTGTTTAAAACCAATTTTAAGCTTAGTAAATAGAGTAATATCACTTTTAACGCTCGGAAATGTTCAATGGATACGGAGCTGTCATCCTCAAGATAACTCACAATTTTACATTAGAGCAAGTGGTGACTTGAGTAGAGCTTTTTAGTGAATGTAGGCTTGGAACATAGTGTCCTAAACTGTTGACATCAATCTTTAAAAAAATTGTTGCCACCTTAAAGGGCTGGTTCACCTTTAAAGGGATACTGTCATGGGGAAAAAAAAAAATTTCCAAAATGAATCAGTTAATAGTGCTGCTCCAGCAGAATTTTGCACTGAAATCCATTTCTCAAAAGAGCAAACAGATTTTTTTATATTCAATTTTGAAATCTGACATGGGGCTAGACATATTGTCAATTTCCCAGCTGCCCCAAGTCATGTGACTTGTGCTCTGATAAACTTCAATCACTCTTTACTGCTGTACTGCAAGTTGGAGTGATATCACCCCCCTCCATCCCCCCCCCCCCACAGCCAAACAAAAGAACAATGGGAAGGTAACCAGATAGCAGCTCCCTAACACAAGATAACAGCTGCCTGGTAGATCTAAGAACAACACTCAATAGCAAAAACCCATGTCTCACGGAAACACATGCAGTTACATCGAGAAGGAGAAACAGCAGCCTGCCAGAAAGCATTTCTCTCCTAAAGTGCAGGCACAAGTCATATTAACTGGGGCAGCTGGGAAATTGACAAAATGTCTTGCCCCATGTCAGATTTCAAAATTGAATATAAAAAAATCTGTTTGCTCTTTTGAGAAATGGATTTCAGTGCAGAATTCCGCTGGAGTAGCACTATTAACTGATGCGTTTTGAAAAAAACATGTTTTCCGATGACAGGATCCCTTTAAGTTAACTTTCAGTATGTTATTGAATGGTCAATTCTAAGGAATGTTTCAATTGGTTTTAATTATTTATTTTTTATAGTTTTATAAATATTTGCCTTTTTCTTCTGACTCTTTGCAGCTTTCAAATGGGCATTTCTAAAAAAGAAAAAATCTCAGTAAGGCTACACATTTTTCATTATTGCTAATTTTTATTTCTCATCTTTTTATTCAGGCCCTCTCCTTTTCATATTCTAGTGTCTTATTCATATCAATGCATGGTTGCTAGGGTAAATTGAAGAGCTGCTGAATAAAAAGCTAAATAATTCAGAAACCACCGGATGGCACTTTCATTTTCCGAAGTCGCCCGAAGTTTCCTGGTGAGGCAACTTTGGGTGACTTCAGAAAACGAAGTGCTCCCAGTGCCATCCCGTCTGTGATTTACATTCTAGCCAGCGGGAGGCAGTTCAGGGAGATTAGTCTCCCCCAAGAAGAGGAAATATTTCTCCGGGCGACTAATCTCCCCGAATCTGAGCATGTGCCCTGACCCTAAAGGAAACCATTCCTCAGCCATCAGACTAAAAATCACATAATAGGCATATGCCCCTAATTGGTAAAATACTAATACAAGAAAGTATGCCATTGTCTGTATGTCATTTCACAATATCATTTGTCCTTATAGAAAAATATTTATCCTTGGTTGCCTATGTCTTAATACATGTTATCTTTCTTGCCGCCACACCTTGGTAAACATGAAGCATTCTGGGAGTGATTCCGAAGAGTCGATTTCGTCGTAACAGCTGACAAATCGGAAAGTAGCATCACTGTCTCTAGAGCGACCGTCCGAAACGCCTAATTATGCCATTATGCCATTTCCAAGGTGCGAAAATGAAATGGGTTGCTTGTCCATTGCATTAGTAACTTTTTATTCAGAGAAAGGGGAAAAGGCAACTATAGAACTAGGACAATCGTGTCTTGAGAGTGCTCTAGTGCTGGTCTCCCGCCTTCGGCTCCCCTAGAGGCTGTCGGCGGAATGACACGATGTTATCCGAGTTACACTATATGCGGCAATTACTGCATTGCATTATGTAGCGAGCAAAGGGGATCATTATGAAAGGGGTACAAATAACCTAGATTTAGCGCTTCCTTACAACCATTTTTTAACTCTTTCAGTTAAACAAGCGCTTCCCGGCGTTTTAAACTTAAACAGCTGATCTGGAAAGACTTTGTTTTACCTTTTGGTCTCATAAGAACTGTTGTGCCTCGCTTCTTGTTGTAGTTAACCCCAGATTAGAGAAAGGTGCTGAAATGCTGCTTGCACTCTACACCGTATTAAGTGTTCCTTAACCCTATCTTAACCCTTAATTGCCATTGCTTCTTCTTTTCAAAGGGCCCAACCACAAAAGCCAGATCAATTACACTGAAGCCAACATTTATTATGTCTCCTCCTTTCTATAATTCTAATGGATATTCTGTTACCCGCCCCACCCTTGCAGTGCCTACAGCTGAAATGATCAAATACTCGATGTGTAATACTCTGTCTTTGTTTAAATGATAAAATACTCGAGGCATTCCAGTTACATCTCAATTTACTCTTGAATTTCTAAAAGTGTGAACTACAGCTCCCAGCATCCCCTGTGATATCACTTTTTTTCTGCAATAATTGCCGTTTATTGGTAGTTTGAGGAAATTACAGAAATAGGCAAACAGACATTAATCTATACATTTTTTACCCTCTTATTATTTTGCTGCCTGTAAGTATGCCTATAGATTGCTTGTTTGTGGATTGTAGTTCTGGCATTGGGGCACAGCAGCACCTTGCATGAGTTTCAGAGCTGTTGGTGTGCAGGAGTTGTTGCAGGCCACAGGGCTATATTGTCACTAATAAGCACCCATCACATAGGCATATAGACAGGAACGATTCCTCTTTCCCTTACAAGTAGACACTGATGATATCACTTACCTTCAAGTGCCATTGGCTGGAGTGCAAAATCTCTATGGCAGCAGCAGACCAAGTCCAAAGTCCCCTTTTGTAATAAATGTGCATCTCTAAAGCTCTTGCTATTCCCTGAAGGATACTGCCTGCTGCCTTATTGTATAATGTTAATGTAAAGGTATTTATTAAATAGGTAAGTAAGCAGTAAGGAATAATGCCTCCTAGTGTCCCATCACCTTCTTTAAATGAAAGCACCGACTGAATTATTGATTGCAATATATTATGTACAAGCTGAGTCTTCCTTGGGTTTTTGAACCGATATGAAACAGATGATGTTGTTTGTTGGTCAGACAGGTGCCTTCTAGGAGCTATCAAGCATCATGCTGGATTTATTATAGGGGAACAGGCAATAAAACGCGGTTGATCGTAACTGAGGCATTTAAATATTTTATTGGATGCAACAAATATGATTAATCCTTAATAGAAAAAAACGTGTCTTAGGCACATAAGTCAGAGAGGGGAAACTTCACCCCCAATTAAATGAGCCAGGTAAAAAATGTATCTCCATTTTGCATCTTGCCTATTCTATTTACACTGCCTTTGTCACATTGTTTAAAGATTCTTCTGCACAAAATGTATTATCTATCAATAATAATAATGCAGTACCTGTCAAATTTAGAGGTGGTGGGAGCGGCGAGTAGAAAAGAATATCTCAGGCTAAATATAGGTGCTGTAATACCAGAATATTATTGCTATGTTTGTCGAGTTAATTCCAAACAGGTAGGTATAGCAAGGTCTATAACAGTAAAATGCACCTTATAACAATCGCTAACTGATCTGGATCTGTACCCAAAAACACAATTAAATAACATTTTATTTCTAAGCCACTTTCCTTATTACATTTATTGAAAATGTCTTTGGTTTGATAGTTGTGTATAATTGTAACTGATGTTGAAAACCTTATTTTATCTGTCCCCTTCTGTTCTTTGCTTCTGAAACAATGTGACAGAATACAGTTTTCTTCCAGGTCAGTTAACCACTGGCTACTGCTATTCTGTTTCTAGAAGTCAGAGCCAGTAGCCCACAACGTAGTCACAACGTGTGCTATACCACACCCACCAAAAAACTATAATTAATATATACTGGAAAAGACTTGGTTTTTCGTTCATTGAGCAAAACTAGTTTTTGGGTGGAGGATCCCTTCAAAGACCCCTTGCTAAGTAGTTGTTCCCCCCCCCCCCCATCCTCAAAAGACAATGAAGGCTTCTGATACCTACAAAGCTGATAAATGGGGCTGACCAGAGATGAAGCTAATGTATATAATGTTGGGATTTCAGTCTAGAGGCCCACATTGATTTCTGTGTGGATTTCAATGAACTACAATTCCCATCAGCTCCTAAGGCGATAATGAGATTTGTAATTCACAGGGTCTACAGTTCTGCAGGTTCAGTACCATAGCTATAAACAATGGATGTGGAACTTTTTGATTTTGTCTAAATATCCCATTGCTTGATGACATGAATTCACCTTAAACTCCTCTAATTGTTCTTGAGCAGCTCACTAGAAATATAGCTTATTATACAATGCATATCAGGGGAAAAAAATGCTGTAAAAACAATTATTATAGGGCAAGATCAGTTTCATTCTTAAACTACCAGATCTCCAACCTGTGATCACTACCAAGATTTTGGGGATTTGCACTGTAACTTTTTAAAGACTTATGGGTTCGCATGGATAATTGTATTAAATGATTCAGCTACATTGTCCTCCAGATAAATTAGAATTGTCATATATTGCACTGACTTTTTTACGGGTCTCACACACACACAAATAATTTATACTTATAATTTTGCTCATTTTTATTGCAGGTACAATATTTATTTATGCAGGCAGATTTCATACAACTGAGCTACTTGTATCCGATTGCTTTAGTATCTCAGCTGCAGTCTAGAAAAGTAACAGGCTGCTGATTTCAAATTGTACAAGGTTCATAATATGTCAAAAGTAGAGGATTTACAGACCGTACATCTGGTTCGTTACAGAAAAAAAAAATCCGAGTGAAATAAGAAAAACAAACTTTGCTGCTGTAGAAATCCAGTTACCAAAACAATTTACATTTAAGCACGACTTAGCCAGGACTTAAAGCTTTTGTTTAATAGGATTTTAAGAGGTTTGAAGATAGACACTCTCCAAAAAAAAACAAAACACTTTTAACAAATTTCTGTTATGGCGACTTAATATTTGTAAAGGGGAAATGTAATTGATTTAAATCTATATATTCTGGAAAGTAAAAATATGAGCTAGGAGACGCTTTGAGGACAAGTTTCATATTTTATCGTTCAAAAAATAAAATATCTTGAATTCCCAGAGCCAAACACTGTAATACAAAATGTAGAAGTTAGCATTACATAAACTTTTTCATATGGTGCAATTTTATTCTATTCAAGAGGGCATGCACAATATGAACAAATATAATTTGTATTGATCTATGAACCTTATGCAGAAATTAAAAAGCCTTGACTTACACCCCCAGAATCATTCATTTCCGTCCTGAATACCGCTACCTGCAATAGTAAATCGACAAAGATCCCTCTTAGCTAAAAAGTAAACGTGAACTGTAGATTTTTCGAATATTGCCTATATGGTTTTAATACTATCATTTGAGTGTGTGTGAACTTTGATATAAAATTAACAAATAAAATGTAAAAATCATATTCTGGTATTTATTTTCCAGAAAAGGTATAATGCCAAATAAAAACAGGAAATAAAAGACATAAAGGGGAAGCACCCAAAAGTGTATTTATTAGAATTAGAATTAGTGGCTGCATGTGACTGAATACAACACATCTGATATTTTATGCCCTGAAATAATATTAGAACTCTGTTCAGTACTTTGCTGAGCACAAAAGCATAGGTTTTATTAGTAAGGTTTAATGTATTTAATAGTCTTGCCAGGTTGTAAGATTCATAGACCTCCTGCTACAGTATCAAGCTACTAAGTGCAATTAACTGGCATTTAATTCCTACAAAATAACCTGAGACCCCTCTAATATTGGCACTCTTATGTGCTGTATTTTCAATGTGTGATCTCAAATTAATTAGACCGTTTATTTATTATTTATGGAGGCCACACATAAATAGATTGCTTATTTCTATTGTTTACTTACAGAACGCACGCACAGCTACATAATACAGATCAATACAGGGCACTGCCCCAAGTACTACATTGGATTTCACTTCCCCTTTACAATCAGAAGTTTCTGTTCTCGTGGATGGGCACAGTTAAAGCCATGTTACAGAAGTTGTGAAAATAATAAGGATTATTATTATAAAAACGAAAGGTTCAACAATACACTCTAAATACTTCATCCATGGTTATAAAACCCTGAAAGCTGAACCTGAAAGTTTTGCAGGCCCACGTTAAACATGGCTGGGCAACCATAAAGCTTTGCAGGTAGTCTGACAAGAAGTAGTGTAAATTAAGGCTATATAGGGATGACTCTAGGCTTGACTTGAATGTGGCTGCTGAATATGGACTGAACATTGATTGTTTTTTCTCTTGTATTGCTCTAGTTAGTACAACTATATGAAATGGAAGGTCATGTTTTCCTCATTCCTGGTGTAAAGCTCCCAACTCATCCTCTAGAATAGATTTCGCTATTAAACTAGCTCATTCTCATTCAAGTACAAAGCCTCAATATATATATACCCTGCCTAAAGTTCCGTTAACTCCTAATTATAATAAAAACAGCAATATTTTAGGTTTATGTGCACTGGTGAATAATATTTACACGACACATGTATTCCAAATGCCAAAATAATTGTTTCAAAAAAGTTGAATGGTGAGAAGATTTTAATCTTTCCAGGAACCATAAGCTATGGGTAAATTCAGGATGCTGCATGATATTTCCCATTTATGTAGGTACAGGATAATTCGTAGGTACTTTAAAGCCTGAAACAGTCGGATATAACACCATAACTGCAATGCATAGACACTGATGCAGAATTTTGATTTTGAGCAACCCACGTAATTTAAACTATTTGTTAAAAATGCATGCAAAAATACAATTTAATAAGGATATATCTTTTACACACTTAAGCTATTTATTTGTTTGTAGATAGATAGATAGATAGATAGATAGATAGATAGATAGATAGATAGATAGATAGATAGATAGATATAGACTTTTTATATCTTCAGGGTGGCAAAGTAAAGATCAGAAAATAACTGTAAGGCGCTCGATTGTAAAGAACTGTACAGTAATTCCTAACTGATTTTAGTAATAATTGCATTTTGGATGCTTCAGCTTCATGTTTCCCATTTTGAAAAAAACTCGATTCCTTAGTTTTTGTGATACTTGATGTAGCCTATCCTACAATAAAAAACAAGAACTAAAAAGTCGTGTCACAACACACATACAGAGAAGATAAACAGCTATACAAAGATCTGTTAGATAAGCCTGTCCTGCTTTTGTGATGACTTATAGAAAATAAATCCTTTAAAGGGGAAAAAGAGTGAAAGAGCAGCATGATAGTGCTACCCAGCATGGAGGGCAGAGGCAAGTAGATCCCCCTGGCAGAGCAGTGTGCCTGTGCAGGGTCCCCTCATTGAATGGCAGCCTGTGTGCGTATGTGATGCGTTTTGGTCGCAGAGTGCAGCAGTGTGACACTGATGGATGAGCCAATGGTTAGACGGACAGATGTTAGGGCGGATCTAGCGGCATGCAATGCCATAGCAGCACATAGAGGAAGAGGGAGACAGAGAAGGAGGGAGGCAGAGAGGCTGACAAATCTAATCGTGTGGCAGCCTGACAGACACACACTGGATTGGAAGAACATTCCCCCCTTACAGATCTCACCCCGTGGCTCCCTGAAACCCCCACAAACAGCAGCCGGGGGAGAGCGATCCACCAGCGATCTCGGATTGCGCCAAGACTTTCCAAAACTCACCGTTCGCCTCCTGTCAGTGCTATTTTTGGTGCTTTGTTTGAACTTCAGCATTTCAAAGGACTCGATGAAAACCCCCGATTCTAGAGATCAAGCAACACAGATCAACAACTTCAAAGTCACCGGTATAAATCCCCTCGCAAGTCGCTGCCTTCCAGGATCCTCTTGTTGCGCTTGTTACTGGATGTGAAGAAGCAACATCTGCAGCTAACGAGGTATTTGGAATTATCCCAAGTCCTGAAGGATGGGGGGGCGGTAGGAATTTTTTGATCTTGAAACAGATCATTCACATATACACACACTATCCTTTTTTCTGCTTCCCTGTGAACTAAAAAAGAAAGGGAGCAATAAAAAGGCTACTGGGATCTGTACAGAAGGGCACCTGGGACCTCAAAGAAAGCCTCTGATTTGCTG
This sequence comes from Xenopus laevis, assembly GCF_017654675.1. Lineage (NCBI taxonomy): Eukaryota > Metazoa > Chordata > Amphibia > Anura > Pipidae > Xenopus > Xenopus laevis. Next base: position 51,950,181 of record NC_054378.1, read on the forward strand.
TAGCTGTCATGAAATATCTAATAGCCACACAAAGAAAAAAAGGAGAAAAAGTGCAATTGGCAGCCCAGAAGGTGTTTGGCAAAACAGTCAGCAGCGATCCATGTTGAGAAAGCAGTGAAACACTTCTACTAGGCTCCATCCCTCCTTCTGGTGTTCCAGGATTGCAGCCAGGAATGCGCAATCGAACCCAAAGCGCATCGATTTCCTAATAGCTGTGCCAGTGGTTTTTATTTGCAGTGAACTTGCACTAAAGTGATCGCTTCTCTCTCTCTGTGATATGAAAAGCTGAAGGGATCTGGGGCGTCATATGATCCCGGACATAAAAGAGATCAGCTCTGAAAAAAACAGGGCGTTGCAGGATCTGGTGTTTGAAGAGAAGTGAGCAGCAGCAACAGCAAAAAAACAGCTGCTTGAGTTTGGACGAAAAAAATGGTTCGGTGTAAATATATTTCTACAAAAGTCAAGAGCAAGAGGCAAGCTGAGAATAAATAAGTTTCCTGGTGTCAGGCACATCTTGATGCACAGCAGGGAGGGAGGCAAAGGGATAGACTTGAAAGTCCCAGTCCCTTCCCCTAAACCAAGTGGGGATTTCTGCTGGAGACAAGAAGGTGTGCTCTCTCAATCATGCTCTGATCTGTATGTTGTGCATGGGGCAAAAAAAAAAGAACAACTGGCAGCCTTGCACCACAACTATAGTACATTTTGTAAGTACAACTTTATTTCTATTTCTAAATTGATTGAGATCATACTATGGGGGTGGGCAGACCACTTTGATGGTTGCATATGAAATGCCAAAGATTCACAGTACCTACAGACAGGGATAATGCTTGCATGGACAATACGGTGCTGCTGATTATTGCTTGTTTATTTTTGTGGCATTTTGTGGAGGTTTTAGTGCAGGCCCATGGGTGAAGTTGGATGTTTGGATGTAGTGTGCTGTAGGGGGCAGGTAGGAGACTTGGCAAGGAGCACTACTTTGGGCAGTGCATTAGCATCAGTGTGTGGTGTAGGATGGGTGGCCCCAGAGGCAGTTTGTAAGGAAAGAGGCGAGGCGTGTCTCTGTAAGTGTGGCCCATAGTGGGACTCCCAGCCATATAGGCTGATGCGCCCCCAAAGAAGATACTCCAATTTAGTAGGAGGGTTTCACATTAGGGTACTACTTGGCCTGGTACAATGCACAGTGGCCTCCACACGCACACACAAACCCACTCACTATATTTTTAAGTATGAATGAATTCTTGGCCTCACACCTTCTACTACATAGCTACTCTATGAGAACAGGGAGCATTTGGCTTTCAGTGAACTGTCACTGGTGCTGCAGGGATCACTGTTATAGCAGTGGCATTATAAAGCCTGCTTTTGCGCCTACAACAGGAGTGCCCATACTTTATTAATGCAAGGTCTACTTTTAGTGATGATGTCCCATTATGATCTACATCCATAAAAGCATTGTTAGCATTCTGTTCCATGGAAAATATTACTTAAATATTATATTGATTCATGAGAGAATCTATATTGCTATCTTTTAACAAACACCTATGTCTTATGTAACCTTAACATAAATATATGAATGAACAGCATAAAATAGGAGGGTGATTTAGACAAGCTGTTTGTTGGCTGCCTTGAGATCTACCGATCACCAGCTAAAGGTCTGATGGTAGATCCCAATCTACTTTTTGGGCACCCCTGGCCTATACTATGTGCTGCATGGATTACAAGTGTATGACTATGTATGAGTATTTCTGCTGCTATCATTAGTGCTACAGGGATGGCTAGTGTAACAATAGCTGTGGGTGCAGTGTACACTACTTCATTTGCTGCCTCACACTTAGTAGAACCACTTTGTGAGGGGAAGACAGGTGTGTGGAAACAACTGTTCATACCAACATGGCACAAAGAAAGTTGGCAAAAAAAGAAAGTTGTTCTGAAGCTGGCACTCAGGCAGGTGCCCAGAGACAGTTGAAATAATGTAGGCGCAGGGCTTAGTAGTGTACCCCCGATGGGCAGGTTATATCAAGGGGTTACCTTCACAGTAACTGTGAGTCACCCAGCACAATTGAAATGATCTTGCCAAACACATACCCATAAACGTCCTGCCTTCAGCAGGAAATGCCAGGCTGTTAAAGCGACAGTGTCAGAAATGTTGCTTAGGTCAGCAGTACAGTTAAAAGCGACAGCTGCAGTTACACGCAAGTCTTGTTCCATCTCTCTCTCTGTCACAGACACACACACACACTGTACATGGAAAGTGGGTACAAAAGATGTGCTAAATAATGTCCTTGTCATTAATAAAATAGTTACAGACGGTGTGCATGTACATACAGTTAGTGGAATGTCATTTCACACTCAGGTCAGCCCCTCCTGGCTGGGCATTATCACAACATGTCACCAGATAAAGGGGTGATTCACCTTTAAGTTAACTTTTAATATGTTATCGAATGGCCAATGCTAACCAACTTTTCAATTGGTCTTCATTATTTGTTTTGTATGGTTTTTGAATGTTTTTCCTTTCCCTCCTGACTCTTTCCAGTTTTCAAATGGGGGTCACTGACCCCATCTAAAAACAAATGCTCTGTAAGGCTGCACATTTCTTGTTATTGCTATTTTTTATCACTCCTCTTTCTATTCAGCTCCTCTCCTATTCATATTCCAGTCTCTTATTCAAATCACTGCATGGTTGCTAGGGTAGTTTGGACCCTAGCAACCAGATAGCTGAAATAGGAGAACTGAGGAAAAAAAAGCTAAATATCTCAAAAACCACAAATAATAAAAAATGAAAACCAAGTGCAAATGGTCTCAGAATATCACTCTCTACATCATAGGAAACGTTAACTCAAAGGTGAACAACCCCTGTAAGATACATTTTAAAGGGGCAGGCCCTGGTCAGGGGCAGCTCTATAGTAACTATCTGAGCTCCTACTGTAACTTCTTTGAGGAGCAAAAAGAAACAGTTAAACAGCCTTTGATTTGCTATATCAGCACTGTTGTCTCTGTTGCTGATGACACATACACAAAAAAAGCCAAGGCGCATCCTACCCGCGGCCCTTCAGTTTGTCCTAGAACTCCAATTCCCAGCATCCTCAGAGAGGGAGCTCCTCAACAACTGGAGGGCCGCAGATTGGAGAGTTGTCTGGTGACAGGCACATAATAGCTTTTTCTAGCTCTCTCCAGCAGACAGGCCATGACCCATTGACGAGCCGATGGCGTGTGTGTGCATGTTCAAAGCCCAGGTAACAAGGCGTTAAAAGTCCACATGTCTTGTATTGGGGGTTTATGTGCTTTGAAACAGGGTTAACGCGGTCCCTTGATCTCCCTTTGCCCGTGTTACCAGCAGCCACAGGGTTAAAGCGAGGGCATTTCCTTCTCCGGCTCTTGTCACTAAAGAGTTAAAGGGCCAGTCCGTGCGAGTGCTGCCTGTGCCCCTGTGTGTGCAGACTAGTTGGAGTGACGCGATCATCTCGCTCTCATTAGGCGTCTCTGCCTGTTGCAGCTCAGCCTGAGAGTGGGAGCCGCGGATTGAGAGTCGCATGCCTGCCGGGAGCCCTATTATTCTCCTACTGATTTGTTTGCGAGCCCCCCAATGCCTTGATCGTCTCCAACCTCCTCCTCTGCTCACACCCCTCTCCACCTCGGTGATTTCTCATCCCTCCCATCTAATCTGCAAATTGGGGAAGCCATGCTAGCGATCTATGTGTGTATATCTTCTCATGTGTCTGTTTTGTTGTTTTCTTGCCAACTTGCCACCTACAGCCCGCTCCTCGCCCGGCCGACCATTCTGGGGTCGTCGCATGATCTCTCCTAGAAGTGGATCAGCTCAGAGGATCTGCGGGGCCAGGAGAACTCTTGCAGCCCCCTCCCCAAAAAAAAGCAGAGCCCGAGCCTCGCACAGTCGCCAGCAGGAGCAGCAGTAGCAGAATGCCGAGGAGGAAGCAGCAAGCGCCTAGAAAGGCATCAGGTACTGTATACAGCTCTCCCAAATGTATTTCTGTCATCTAGTGTTGCCTGCAATTATATTTACACTATTTATTCAGCATTTGCCTTCTGTTCTACCCACCCTGGGGGGTGGTTAACCCATTCGTTGTCACTGAAGGGTCCATTGCTGGAGCACTGGGCTTTAAGGATAAGGATGTAGGTCTGCTGGATTGGGTCTGTGTGTATATAAAACAGCAGAATTCTGTTTGTCTATGTGGATTTCTCTTGTGAGCACAAAGGAGTGTGTTGCTTGATCTGTCCTACATTTAGGACTAAAACCTTTGTCTCAAGTTTTTCAACTTCCGCCAGCTCTTTGAATGCCTGTTTGCCTGCTGGGAGCTCTGATAAAAAGAATCGCAGCAGGTTGATCCATTTTTTGGCCTTGTGGTATAGCTGGGCTTACTGATGGACTTTCCTAATTAGGCCTTTCAGCACAGGAAGGGTTTTTCTGGCTTCATAAGCTTTTGCCTTTATTGATATCTGGGGTTATGGATAGGGTTGCCACATTTCTGGAAAAAAAATACCGGCCTTCCTATATATTTATCTTTTTTTCCCTACTAATTACATGGGGATCAACCATTATTTTTACCGGCCAGGCCGGTAAAATACCGGCCAGGTGGCAACCCAAGTTATGGAGCAAGGAAAGTTTCCAGCTGAAAGGGTTACTTTGCTAAGCATTAGTGTGTGTCCCTGGTGGGTCTGTGCAGCCCCTTTTTCCTTTTTCCTTTTGTTTCACTTTTTTATTGCTCAGTTTGATTCATTTTGTGAATCACCCTCTGGAAAGGAAGCAGTTCAGTGGGGGTCAGGGATTGTTTGTTCATAGGAGGTGGCTGGGTCAGGATGCTTCTAAGGTTATTGGGGTAATAAGGGGCCAGGGAAAGTTCACCCAAGGATCCTGGAGAGATGACTAGAGTAGGCAACAGGAACTTCATATGGGACTGTCGCTTTTACTGGCATTTCTATTGAATTTTTATATTATTATTTTCATATCGGAACTACAGAGACACAGAAAAAAAGATAAAATAGGGCCTGTGTCTTGTCATCTGCCTCTCCAGCTTTCATCCAGCCTTTACATATTTTTCTCTTTGCTCTGTCTCCTTTTTTGGTACTTGTGTACCTATATATATATATATTTCCAAGGGTGACTGTTAATACATAGCTCTCTTGTTCCAAATGTCAAGTCTTATTAGGATTTAGCAATCTTTTCAGAGACTGGAGGGGGGGGGGGGGGTGAGAGGAAGGAGGGTGGAGGAGGTAGTAGGGGAGGAGTAAGAGCAGTCAAAACATTATTTTGCAATAATGTTCAGTTAGAACATGTGCAATGGGAAAGGATTTCATTTTGTGGACCATTGCCATCCCTCATTTGACAACTGATTGATTGCCTGTCACCTCTCTGTCTTTGATCTATTCATTCCCAATAAACATCAATAAATCATTTGCCATGGTAACACCGGGCTCCATGACGTCACGTGTGCCCTGTCAACTTCCTGCCAGAGCAGGTTTAGTTACTGTGCTTGCCAACAATATCCATGTGGGTGCAGATGACCTTACACATGTGTGGCCTTTGTACTGGCAGGATTGCCTAGAATAACTAGCCCAGTATATTACTGTAAATCTAGATCAACTACTCTTTCCTCACCGCTATTAGTGGGTATGTTTGTATCATTACAGCACACATGGGGTCTCTGTAGTGATATTAGACACATTGCATTACATTTTTATATTCTTTTAACCCTCTGGATCAGTGTTTTAATGAAATATATATAGTATTTATATATACACATACTGCACATTTTTAAAGTATAGATTGAAGAGTTAAAATATAGTGTATTATCATAGACTGAAGGCACTAAGAATGTCTTAAATCTCACTATATAAAATACATTTATATCTTTTTTTAGTATATTAATTACATTTTTCTAGAAGATGTTAATGTTTATTTTTTTACTTTAAGTAACAAACAATCCCTAGTGATTTTCTTGCCTGCCTCTGCCTACTCTTTCTGCACTTTAAAAGTCTAGGGCCTTTAGATCTCAAACACACAAACACTTACATCCACACACACACCTCACTTGTGTAAATGCACTCACTGACACACACTATTTTCTAGGCGACATTAGGAGCACTGATACAAAGGGGAGTTTAGGTAATTTAGAAGTTGTCAATTAAATATTTTGCATCCTGTATGTATCTGAAACATATCATGCGGGATTTGTTAATATAGTTATGATTTCTGATGGGCTGTGAACTCGTCCTTTTAAAGTGCACAGATCAATGTGTGCGGCCCACCGGCTGCTTCTGCAATACAAGTACTTCTCTGGTCTTTTTAAGGCTTCTGGGGGATGGAAGTCGGACATACCTGTAGATGTTTCAAATCTGACTACTAAAAATGGCATCGATGTTAATGTGATAGGCTGAAAGAAAAGCATCAGCAGTAGATTCGGATATGTTGTATCAAACTGCTCTTGCCTTTAAGAAACAGTTACGCTGGACTTTGCTCAAATATGTCTTACGTTGCTGAGCAGGCATTTTTTTGAGACTCTGCTGATGACTGTGCATCATCATAACTGGTTTTATTTAAACTCTCTTTTCTACCTGCCATTGCTAAATGAGCTTTCTATGAGGTATATTGGAATGCTGTGCTGTTTATTAAACAGGAAGGTCTGTAAAAACATATCTCTCACGGTTAAGAAAATGCAGGTTAGTTAAAAAGCTTTCATAAGAAAGGCAAACTTGACTGCAGGACTAATAAGAGATGGAAGACTGGTTTTGCTCTATCAAAATGACCCGTCACAACGACTTTGTTTCATATTTGATTTAATTGTCTCCCTCCTGACAGGCACATTCATCAATAGCTTAATGGTCAATCACAGGTTGGCAGTGAGTGCTTTCAGTGTTTCCCATAGACTGGCTCTTGCATTACTTTATCAAAATGCCTCTGCTTAATGGATATGGCTGGAACGATTTGAATGTCTGAATTGCTACTTATTTAAACAGAGAACGGAACAAAAGTACAAAAAAGTAAATACATAACACACACTGTTGATTGGGGCATTATGGGAAATGAAAAGGATGTGTGGGTTATGTCTCCAAGTAACTCCTTTGACCCCCCCCTTCATTTTGGCCCTTTTTTTGCAGCTGCAAGTTGTAATATTCATGGCTGCTTTTGTGTCATACTGAGAGTGATGACAAATTGATGGCTTTGTACTCGTTATAGAAAAAAAAAAAGGTCTGATTGGTAACTCAGGAAATCCATTCCCCAGCAACCATGAGAATACTTGAGAATATTTTTTCCCAAACTGAAAGGTCCGCTCAGCCGTAAAAAAAAAGAAAAGTTGTTTTGCCAGCTTCATTAGTGTTCACCTAATTAGCTGTAAACCTGATGGATTCCTGACAGCTTTAATGATTGGAGATGACAAGCTCCACGCAGTGTCATCCAAGAGAATTAGGTTTGCAGCTAGTTTGATGTAATCAAGTTGATATTACAAAGTCCTGCTTGCCTTTAGTTGTGCATTAACTCAATTTTCTGCTGCAGGTGACAAATGTTTTTTGGTACCTGGATAATCATTTCATAGGGATTAGACCTTTTAATGGTCTGGAGTAGAATAACAACAATAACTAAGGAACCTCTACAGTGCAAACCTTGCTGACCCAAGAGTCCAGATGCACTAATCCTTTCTGTCAAGGTTCCGTGTTAAATGTGCTCTTGCAGAAGCCGATAATCATAATCAATAGGCCATGTCATGCACATAGTCCTCTATGCCTGGTCTATGCATAGCAATAATTAATATCAACAGCACATTCTGAGATTATATTAAATTTACAGAAAATGCATTTACACATGCATGAGATCAAGGCTTTTTCTGAACCATTCCATATAAGCCAATTTGACAAAGTCAGTTTGTGCTGCAATAGGTGGAATTGGAGTGTTTGTGCACCTGAAAATACTTCACATTTCCAGGTAAGTAGGCAATAAGATTTTGTGTCCTTTAATGGAGGAGAGGAAGTGGAATCATCCTTTTTTACTTGGCTTTTTTTCCCTGTTTAAAGGTTGTTATAGTCTTAGTACATTTTTGTATGGTACTTCCTGTACTTGCAAGCTCAACCTTTTTATGTTTTCTCATAGGAATGTAGAACATTTGATTCCATATAACATTTAGAGATTAAAAGCAAACAGACCAAACAGAAAAAATAAAATCAACATTATTTAATAGTATTCATGGCATCCACATGTAGATGTTTCGGGGGATTTTATGGCTTTAGATTTCAAGCATATCTTGTGATAGGCTATGACAATTTTGTTCACCCTCAGCACATTGATTCTCACTTTTCTTTAGAGATGGTGCACGTTCTACAATGGCCACTTTCCATTGGCAAAACTGTTCAATAAATCTCCTTTTACAAAACACACACAAACATACATTCACGTACACGAACACACATAAACTCACAAACAGATCTGATGTTAAAATTCTTACAATCACACCCTGTGGCATATTATTTGCCTACACAAATACCACACATTTGTCTGTTGGACACCGCTTCTTCCTAGTAGCATGCTGACAAAATGATTAGTTATGGCTGTCCTTTGGTTCTTTTCTGTATTGAGTAAAGAACAATGCAAAGAGAGAGAGAGAGAGAGAGAGAGAAGGGAAAAAAGCCCTAAATGTAAGCGTGGCTGCAAGATTCAACTGAGTACCCTGCAAGAGAACAGACATTTTCAGAATCCACTGCTATTGCTCCCATTAGCATGACAGCTGTCAATTAGGTCTCCCCTGTTCTCCCCCAGTACAGTTTATTGCATGCCGTTGATGTTGTCATTTTGTTCTCTGTTTTGCCTTGAGCACTATCATGAGCAGGAGTGAAATAGTCAATAACTGATGTATCAGCAGTTATTTCTTAAATTGGCTCACAAGTCTGCATTTTCCTCTTTTTCTTAAAGATTGTTTTGTACAGTGATTAGAATGAATTGTGACTGCTGCATGGTTATGGAAAATAGACTGCAGCCAGGGTGAGTTAGGAGGATTAAAGCGGTTCCTTAGTGCTGTTTTCAGGATTAGTGGGGACTGGAAGGGATCACTTCCTGGACATAGCATATTATATATATTTTATTTGAGTTGCATGTTCATTCCACTGTGCCTATGACATTACCATTATTGTATTTTATAAAGGGCATGTGAATAGAAAGTATTCACTTTACGGGAATGCAAAGCCATAATTAGCTTACTCTTAACCTTTTGCATTAACCACTGCAAGTGGACTTCTCAAATAAGAGGCCGCATATCACTAAAATGCCAGCAACAAGGCACAATTAACCCTCATCCAGCAGCTGTAGTTTACTCTGACCCTGGGCATACTTCACTAGTTGAGTTATTAAGATTCCCAAGGTGCAGTGGATATTCTTTACACAGGATCTTTTTAAAAGGTTGCAATATATCGTTGTCCTAATTAATGTGTAAACCTGAGAAAGAGATGAAGCATTGGAATACCAACACCTACCCCAGGTGAATAGCTGCAAGAAACATTTATTTGCTCACATTTCCTGCTGCACCTAGCTAGAGGGCTTCATATGATGGGGGGAATTAGAATATTGTTATTTAAGCAGCAGCTACAGTATAGGTGCATGTGTCTTCAGTCTGAAAATATACTAAACAGGGAGGCACTCATTTGTAATATTTATTTATATGTTACTAAAATATATACATGCATTTAAATATAAAGTCTTTATCCAGATAGATTATTTCTACTTTTTTCAATGATTGGAAGTCAGTAATTAGATTAATTTAATTTAACACAAACCTAAATTCCAGGCAATACAAGTGATGCTTTAAGTATGACTTCTTCTAAAGCTTTGGGTATGATTCTTATATCCTTTTAATTGCCACTTTGTAAAAAATACATAGGCTTAAACAAATAGGCTTAAACATAGTGTACTTTAAATGAAAGCTGTTTAAAAACATACAGAAAAGTACTGTTTTCTGATTGGTTTTCAAAAATAATTTTTTATTAGTTGTAAGAAGATATTTTTCACCACATGGAAACCACGGTAAATTGGCTGCCTAAATGATGTTTTAAGTGTTCCCATTGAAAGGATTTTAATAAGTAATTAGTAAATTAGTCAGTGTTGCTCTGTAAACAATTAATGGCATATTTAAGCACTAAAACACTCAGTAAGTAGTGAAAATAACTTGGCGCACTACTTGGGAATATTACAGCTTTGTTGGTGCTGCATTGCACGTTATTTATTTAAAATTTCCGGGCATATTTTATTAATTGTTAATATTTTTTCCCCTGCCCTTAAAACTACTGTTTGTGAAAAAGGGAAACAGATTGAACTTTGGCTTGTGGGTAGAGCATTACCATATGAAAGGACTAACCTGTTCTTTTGAAGTTATCACTTCAATTTCTTGTGTTGGTTTGGAGAAGTAATATAGCCACCGATTTGCCAAGCCTTACTTAAACATTACTGATATAATGTAAAATATTCCTGTTGATATGGTATAAGTGAATATATATATATAAAGGTGCATAGTGAATTCAAATATGCATGTTTTTTTGTATTAGCTCTGGAAAAAGGAATCTGCACAAGTTGATAGCACCAATTAATGGACCAACATAGTACTGTGTAAGTAAAAGTGAGCTTTCAACCCTAATGTTTTGAACAGTAACAAATTTTATGTTTGGTTGGTTCAAAGGCATCATCCACTGCAAAATAAGATCAGAAACCTGATTTATAAAAAAAATACTACCTGAATCAGATTCTGACATTACTAATGATATGTGCATTGAGGAAAATCCATGTTTCTGGGAAGCAGTGCTAAGCCATTTTCCTCCCATGGTTTTACTCTTCAGTCAATGTAGTAATCCAGCCTTGCCTCTTGTACTTCCAAGACACACAGCAATATGCATACAATTAGCTGCTCGCTATCTGAACGCACTGCTCAGTCTTAAATGGTATCTGAATATAAATGAATATTAATGAAGCGCTTTGAATTTACTTTGCATAAGTAAAGATATATAACCCTTTCACCCATTAACTATGGTCATTAATAAAATCCAGCCCTTATTTAAAAACATATTTATTTTGATAGGATTTTTGCATTTTTTATAATGAGGCAGGCTCAGTTAATTATTTAGACATGACCGCATTTATCAGTCTGAGGTGATTTGAAATACCTGAGTTTTGCATACCAAGTAGCTGTGAACATGGCTTTATTTTCATGTTGTCTTCTTTATAAATATATGTAAACAATCTCCGTCGGGGAAGAACAGAAATTAACAAAAATGTTTTCTTTTGGCTAATACCCAATAAAGCCGCGAAAGATGTGAAATCATGTCATGCATTTCTTAGGATTTCATTGATGTAATCACTTAAATGTTACACAAAACAAAGATAATCTATAGAAGCATATGTATAATATACTTTAAATTATCTTCACAAGTATTATTATGTAGTTTGCATTACAGAATTATACACTAGGTTCTTCAGAAAGGTAACTTTGTGTTATATAGCTGCAGATAAATGCTGGAATTAATTGTTATCTGCTTGATGGGAATAGTTACTGAAATCTATAATGTATCTCTGCATGGCAAACAGTATATATCTATATATCTATCTACAGTATTTATACATGTTTATAGAATAGAAATCTGGACAAGTATTCTTTGTTTGCACTTGTTAAAAGTTGCAAATATTAGTGACTTAAATATTCATTTTATGACAGCTTGTTTTTTTTGTTAGGTTAAAGCTGTCTGCTCTGAGTTGTAAACATGTCATTATGTCAGTCATCATTTGGAAGGGAAGACCAGTAGGACATTAAGGAGATTGCATGAAGTAGGTGGTAGTTCTGAGAACAAGAGTGTCTAAGGGAGAGCAAGAAGAGAGCTGACTTGCATGTTCCCTATGCAGGAACATGCAATTGATGTGCATTTTTGATATATGGCAAATAAAAAAAGCATGTTAAAACCTAAAGTCTGTTGCCAGAGTTTCCTATAAGTATGTAACATGCCGGTCAATGCTTAAACATCTTGATATGAAGCACAGGCACATGCTTGGAAATTGTGGTATTTATACAAATGGCCTGTAGATGTCACTGTGCTCAAGACTTATACTGTGCATACTTTCTATACAGCTTGTGGTGTTAGAGTTACTGACTGTTGTGTAATGGCTGCACGAGCCTGCTAATAAAGCAAGTTGTACTCTACTCATCCTCGGCTACCAAAACATAACAGAAATGTAGTCCAAGCATGCTGGGAAATGTAGTCAATGCAGTCTATATGGGCCAAAGGATATGAAACCGTGGTGTATATAAAGTCAGTGGCGTAACTACCGGGGGAGCAGGGGGTGCGATTGGGCCAGGGCCTGCACCCCCCCAGGGCCCCCCGGCAGCTCATGCGCCACGATTCCCGGGCGGTTCCGGGTGTACGGAGGGGGGCGGGGGGCCCGGCAGTGCGTCCCGCGCCAGGGCCCGCCCCCCTCTAGTTACGTCACTGTATATAGTAATATATATAAGCAAAATGAACATCTGTCTTTTTTTCTTTTTTAAATGTTACTTTGCACACATGCACCCTCATGCATACAAACACACACTTTTATTCTCTCTTTCTCTTCCTCCCAGCATCCTTTGATTAGAGAGAAAAGAACAGTGCTCTGCATGTAGCAGCACAAAATATCACAGATTAACCTATCCTGCGGAACTGTTCTAAGGAAAAGACAGGACAGGGTACTTTATTATTTTCAGTATCTTTTGGGTCTGGGCTCCTTGCCCAAAGTTTCTTTCCTGCTGTGTCAAGCCTGTTGCTGGAGGGCCAGATCTCAGCAGGGGCCTACAGCGAGCTTGGCGGAGACTGTTAAAGACTGGCAGCCATCAGTCATCCATCTGTGACACAGAGTCTGTTTTTGATGGCAGGAATGATAAAAGGCCTGGGAACTGTATAGGGCCTTGTAATCAGGGCCAGTACTGACATCCTTCTCAACTTTGACAGCTTCTTCCTTTTCTCTTTTCACCGCCAAGACTGTCTGAACTGAATTTTTTTCTTTGCTCTTGTTTCATGTACTTGATCAGTCTCAGATGCTGGGAATTATTTTTTTGTGTCTGAAGGGAGGGGGGATTGTTGCTTTGGGTTTGTGGGTTGGGCAGGTGTGAGAGGAAGTCTGTTTTTTTTTTGTACTGTAGGCCTGTTGCTAATTAATGTTCCTCCATAAGATTCTGTCTGAGTTGAGTAATGTTTTTGATCTTTATGTCTGATAACTGCATACTTAATGAGATTTCAAAGCCGTGAGTGCAGCTCCCTACAATTATTGACAGATGCCTTTTCTTTGCCATTGGGTTCAGCTTCATAAATCCTCTTTCAGTAATGAGGTTCAGAAGTGCCACCCTGCCAGTGAGCTAATGAAAGAGGGGGGAGGGAGCAGCAGCTCATGCCTGTCTGACACATTTTTTCTTTTAAAATTTACTATGCAGATGTCAAACTGCAGGACGATTACTTCAAACATGATCATTTTTATCTTGCTTTTTGTGTACAGCGCCTTTCAATATGCAACATATATATGAAATAAACAGAGGGCATAATAAATAATAAAGTCATGAAATTAACAGAGGGCAGTAGAAACATTGATTTTTAACACGGACGCAAAGCTTTGCACACATCGTAGATTTATGTCGCTTCCGGTCAGATTAGCTTCCACATCCCCCCTTCCTTTTTTTAAAAAAATCTGAAGGGCAGAAAGAGGATAAAAAAAAACTTGTCAGGTCTCACGCCAGGCTGCCCTAAACGTGCTCTTGAAACATCGCAGATTTCATTTTCCAACTTCTGAAACAGAATCCTGGTGGAGAATAGCTCCACCATGCCAAACAGTCGATTTCCTTTTCAGCAAAGCCATATATCACTGACCCACCCTTCCCTCTTGACAGAATGACATGTGTCATTTATCAAATGGGTCCTGCCAGACAACAAGGGAGGAAAAGAGCACAGTATCGTGTAATGTTGTCTTTCCCCTCTGCAGCACTGCAGATTTCACAAGGAACAGAAAATCTGTACAGTTTGGGGGAGGCAGTGCTGGTGGGGACAAGGAGAGTTTGACACTGTGACTGAAGAGGTTATGTATTTTTTTTTATCTTTCATGTTAACGTATCCAGCTGCTTTTGAAACTTTTTATCCTATTTCCCCCCCCCCCCTTATCGTTTTTTTAGTATTTGTGGGAACCAGAATCTCTTGACAGATATCATTCAAGCAACGCCAGCTTGCTGGGGGTTGTGTAAATGAATCTGGGATGATTCACACGTGCATTATAGAAGATGGATGTTCCTTAAGAAAGATTGATGATGGATATCAGACTTATGGTGCCATTTATCATTTTGAATATTATTTAGACTTGCAGTGTAGAGCTGTAACTTGAGAGGTGGATGAGCTGGGGCAGAATGGAGGCCTCGATGTTCACAGTTTGATGGATGGCTTTGCTTTCTTCATTGTTTGTAACAAGATGCAAGCAGTCATTATTGTAATTCTTTGCCTTTCCAAAAGTGGTTATGTTATGTTTGTTTTTGTAAAATATGTAAAGTAAATAGAGAGTTATGGAAATGCCCTTTCTCGGACAGGTATTGCTAGTTGTGATGTATTGTTCACTAAAAAAACCCAGCAATAACAGCTGATGCGATTTGTTTATATCTTTTCATAACTTTTTGCAACTCTAGAGGAGTATATCAGTTTTCATATATTAACTCTCATCTCAAGTGCAGATGTAGAAAGTTACGTAACTATTAGTTTATCATCCAAGGCTTAGCGGGGTTCCGTTTTTACTGACTTGGGGATTTTACAGTAAACATCAACATTATGTGTTCAATCAGGGTAACTTCAACTGGCCTAAGTTTCAAAGTAAAATGGGATGAACTCCATATATACTTTGTTTTCAAAAATGTTTAATCAAGAGCGTTGCATGAAGACTGCAGCCATTAATTCATCTTAGGGATGATTGACAAAATTGTTGTAACCTATAGCAACCAGCCAGCAGTTAGCTTTTATTGATCTACACCAGTAAGAGTCATGAGAGCAGCATTCTGATTGGTTGCTATAGGTTACCACTCCAGAATATAATTTACTTTATTTTTATGAATTTCCCTTTTGTATGTGTACAATATACTTGTTTTTTACTTTGTACTATCAGGTTTGATCCATCAAAACTTGAGGGGCAGTCAGTCTACTACATAGTTTACTGTGAAAACGTATCCCTGGGATCAGAAACAAAAATGCAATAAGAGACCTGCCCTGTGTCAGGTGCATTATCTGTTAACCAGGTTTTGATCAAAAACCAGGTTTTGAGTTAAGAGGATGTTAAATAATAGTAACATATCTCATCTTTACACACTACTGTAATTTGGAAGCGTGTTCAGGCCCCTAGGTTACATTTTTATTGGCTTCTTCCAAAAATCGTTATAGACATGTATTTTATCTCTTTTTTTTATTGCTTTTGCAGTATTTATTATTATTATTTGTGGCCAGACGTGTATATTTGTCACTGATGGCATAATTTACATCTAGTGTTGCCATGTAACTGTGAAGACAAATATAGTGGAGTAGTGTTGGTGACTGTTATTAGTGAGGTAACCTCTGTTATTATTTTTCTTACCATATCTATCCCATATCTTATAGGCCTATCCGTTATCTAATATTATTTGTGGTTTCATATCAAGTCCAAACAGTTACATGATTCTCCTTGTGCTGTTTTAAACACCTGAAAGCATCAGGCTTCAACATGCTTGACAAATTCTCCTTGATTCCAATGGTGCCTGGTTCTCCTCTCTCCACAGAGCAAACTTTCAGATTTCCAGACAACATGTATTCAGGTGTAATTGGAGGTATCCTGGTGTACTCATGGGAAGAAACCTTGTTTTGTTTTTGTTCTCTTCTATTCTTATCCCTTTTTCCAGTGTTATAGCTAGAGACATGATTTATTACAGCCATCCATCTTTGGGCCTCATCCATCAAAGGCTGGTTGCTAGGCAATCATGGCAACAGCTGTTTGCTTTGAATCAGACAGAAAAGTTGTCAATCATCACAGGCAGGTGAATAGCATTAGAAACCCGCTATTGTCAGACGGAATAATTAATCAAAGAGAGAAAAGATAATTAAAAAGATATGACCCTTGCAAGTACTTGCTCTGGGTTGCCTCGAAAAAATAGAGAAAGAAAAACTGCCTGGTCTGTTCTAGACACTTAAGCAGCTGAGAGCTGATAAAATATGCACTCTGCAGTGCATAGTTTTTAATTAATTGAAAAAGGTTCAACATTCAAAGACGAAGCTGGAGAAAAGTCTGATTATGAGCAGAAGTAATATTTATTGTTTGCATGAAAGGCTTGACATGGAGTTATAACATCCCTGTCACAAATCTCTTGCATAGTCCGCAATAAGTCGCCTGAAGCATTTAATCTCCACATTGGTGCTTTCTTCAGTAAAAGTTGGACAGGCTTTGGTTTAACCATTTTAATGGAACGTGTGTATTTATAAGCATATTTGCAATGCCTCTGTGAATTAGAGATCTTATGCTTTGAGACCCTTATGTATTATCTGCACCTGCTTTATTTCAAGGTGGTGTTGAGTTCACATCATAATGGTGGAGTAAAGAAGAAGTCACTGTGCCTCCGCTAAGGATGGGTGCTTATGCAAAACGACAACCTCATGGTGGCAAATGGGTCTTTTTTGTGTCTTGTTATCATTATAAATAATAAATGCTATAATTTTTGATTTATCAAGAAGTAGTCAGATACAGTATATAACTTTTTATATACCCATTTATATGCCCATTTTAGAGTAATTCAGAAATGCTATTTTTCACAGGTAATTATTTCCCATACAAAGTTGAGCTAGATTATTATACCGGCCTCTTTAGCAGCTAAGGAGTTAATTGAGCCGTAACGTGTACATGTGTGTGTAAGGATATGCATACACTTCCACTTAAATGTTTAGGGTCAGTGACCTGACACATAGCTCGGCTTACATTTTTCTGCAACACATTAAGACATTCTAAGAAGTCTAGTCTAGTTGAATATTCAGAATATTGTAAACGGTGGCTGAACCAAACACATACTGTGTATCCAGGCATCATTTCACTGGCTAAGAGTTATAGAGCGTTCCCCTACTCCTCCATATGATTATTTAGCACATGTAGGTTTCGAAAAACCTCAGGCCCATGGTATCAATGGCAGAATGAAAGAGAAAAAAACCCAGGGCAGAAACACTGACATGACTGATCAGGAGAGAATAAAAGAAAGGCTGGGGGGGTTAGTAATTGCAGAAGAGTTCTATACATCACCTCCAAAAAATGTTGGCATTTCACAGTTATAAAAGAATAATTAAATAACATATGAGAGAAAGAGAGTAGATACTAGCCAAAATCCAAAATGGAAACATTGAAAAAACTATGGTGGCTATGGTTCCTGAGAAGTTATAGTCTGTGTGTGAGTGCATGTGAATGGTTATCTACTGCACAGTGCACAAGTATCAGCCATGACACACACTCATGAACCCAGAAATCTCAATTTTCTTAGCAACATTCAGCTGTTGCCAGTAAATTATAGCCAGAAGTAGTCAGTCTAGATTAGCCTGCTCAGCATAGATGCCCTAGAAGATTATTTGCCATCTATTTTATTGTCCAGATCCAATTTATAGCAGCAGCTTGCTCCCTGGAAGACCATGCAACTGATACAGTGTCACATTTGTTGTCAAAATTCTCCCATTGTGACCTTAAACTTAGATAACTGTTATAGCTATTACACTTGCATTTTTGGTCAACAATATTGACAAGTCTGTGCATAAAAAACTTAGGAACCATGACAGAAAGGATGGTGGGACAAAAAAATTATTCTCACTGTTTGATTGTGTGGGCTTTGGGAATAACCTTGGAAAGGATTTGGTTCCAAAAGCCTGAATCAGATTACAACCATTTACGATTTGAATAGAAACTGTATCTGACATGTTTTAAATTAATTATTTAGCTTGAGGTTAATGCATGAAATGGCAGCAGTTTTAGAAAAAAAACTTTGCAGGAGAAAGTGCGATTACTTTGTTGGGAATGTGCTTTATGGCATTAGAGCTACATAGTTCACTGCCCAAGAATGCCTTTATTGGAACACAAATCGAATTGTGGTGTGTTATCTTTTTGTACTTTCTTAATCCATAGCAGCAAGCAAAATAACCTTTATATTTGCAAAGAGAAATGTAATGGCCAAAAAGTATTTTTATAAATGCATTACTACATCCAGCCACTCTGAATTGGCCATTAAAACTTAACGCTTCTTAGCAAACCTTGTTTGTTTTTGGGTCTGACCTGCAAACACTTAGGGGTAGTGTTATGCAATCTGTAAGCAAGTATATTAAAGAGTGTACATCATATATCAAATATGGTTTATCAAAACTCTAGCAAGTAAGTGAGATCCCCTTCAACACCGTCAACAGGTCTTCAGTTATATGATTTGTTATATATGCCTAGGGCAGCCAAAAAGGCGGATGGGCGGACCATGGCTGCAGAAGGAATTTCGTCCCTTTATATGCCCTTTACATAACTTTGCAAATATGCTGATGATGATAATAATAAGAAGAACTCCTTTGTGTAGCCAGTCTAAAGGTGGCCATACATGGGCAGATTAAAACTGCCGATATAGGTCCTTTAGTCCGATTCGGCAGCTTATCTGCCCATGTGTGGGGGCTCCCGACGGGTCCTCCCGATCGATATCAGGCTAAAAATCGGGCAGCTATCGATCGGTCAAGTTTGATTTTTGTACGATCCAGGGCCACATCGGCTATCTTATACGGTCCTGCGACCAGTCGGAGCCCATTCGTAGTATTGTAATCCGATCGTTCGGCCCGAAGGTCGAACATTCGGATTCATCTGATATTGCCCAGCAGTTAGTGGGTATATCGAGTTAAGATCTGCTCGTTTGGCGACCTTGAATAAAGTCATTTTTGTCAAACTACACTACAGCATGGGGATCTCTTATCTGGAAATCCGATATACAGAAAACTCCAGATTATAGGAAGGCCATCTCCCATACAGTTAATTTTAATAACGTAGGTTTTCTCCTGCCTTGTACTTCATCCTAGCAAAGCTGCTATGCATCCATATTGATGTTAAAACAATACCATTATTTCATGTTTAAATGCTTTTTTCATGTTTAAGTGTTTTTCAGTAGATCTTAGGTATTCTGATCCAAATTATAGAAAAAAACCTTATCCGGAAATACCCAGGTCCTAAGTATTCCTGATAAAGGATTCCATAACTGTGTTAATTTAAAACATCAAAACCGCCACGAGCCAACACTATTCAGACGGCTATTGACTTTAATGATGATGTCAAAATTGACGCGAGCGTCAACTTTCAAGTTTTGCAAATTTTCTGTGTGGGTGAATTTCTCCCATTTCGATTCACCAAAAAATTTGTGAAATTCGGGAATTTTTCGGCGAATCGAAATGGGAGAAATTCGCCCATAACTGGTGATTATCACTGAATTATATAATATTTGCTTTAATAAATGCTTAAAAATAAATGACATACAATTTTCATGTGCCTTGACTAAATTAATTTTGACAACGCATCTACAGGTATGTGCATTAATAATAACATTTTGCAAATAAAGGTCTTGCTAGTTGCTCCATAGGTTGCAGTAGAGCGCAAACACCCTAATTTCTGGCTGGGTATGTTTTTTTTATGCTGTGCCACCATAAACAGCCTGGTTTGTCTTTAATTAAAGAAGATAAATGGGCTTAGCACATGTCTTGGGTGGGACCATTTTCAGTTATATTGCTGTAAATTGAGAATATTATTATAGGGGGGGGGGTCTAGCCATTGTTTCTAGCAAAGCATGTCAATATAAATATAATTCATTATTTGTCTTCTTTTTCCTATGTCTTGTTCTGGGTAATTAGACAAATTGCATACAGTGTTGAATTTGAATGATAACTGCCAGAGTGTTATGACTGGGGCACTGTTAAGAGAGGACAAACCTACCAATCAAGACATTTCCATGGCTAACCAGTATTACTAATTGCTTTCATTATTAGGGAAATGTATAGAATCCCACACATAACACTCAGGAGTCTAATACATAGTGCATTACACGCATTAAACATTAGAAAGGACAGCAATAAAAGCAGCACCCAAGTGTTGCTCTTGCAATTATTTTATATAGAGATTCTTTTCCCCCACATTTTCCTCTAATACGGATAATAATATGTCAGCTCCAGTTTATACCAGTAAATGTAATATGTTGTTTAAAACGTGGTGTCACATGGTTAAGCTAGTTTGCCTTGTTAAAGTTAGGAAATAACAAATCCATATTTATTTTGTACTTTAAGCAATAGTCATGCGTATGTTCAGCACAAGCGTTAAGGTTATGGGAAGCTTTAAGGTTATGGCACACAAGATATTTTGACTACCACTGCAAATAAGCAGAAAACGCTTTCCATAGAGGTATATGGGAAACACTGTCTGATATGTATCCAAAATCACCTGTCATCCTATTCATTGGAAAGGAAAAAGCCTGAAGGTGCCAGTACTGCAGCTTTTAAGTCTAAAAACACTCAAGTGAACATTGAGGTTAATGGTAGAGGGTTGATTGCTATCGGCAAAGGGGATGTGATTGAGAACATAAACTCAAAATGCAACATATATAATCAGAGAAATAAATCAGTCTTAGATTGAAGTGTGCCACCTTGCTAGTGATCTGTGTTTAATAAAAAAATGATTACTATACTGTGCTTCCATTTATACAACTTTGGGCTCATACACTCAGCATTTTATGTGTGGCTTGCAACTTTAGTTGTGTCTTGGCTTTGTGTTATAAACATGCTAGGCACAGGGTGTATACTAGGAGAAGGGTGCTAGATACAGCACAGCACTGTGTTTGCACTATAACTGCCCCATAGTTAGAATGACACTACTAAACTCTTTCCAAACTGTGTCAGACTGGGAGGGGAGGGGTCTGGGCCCACCGGGGTTGCCACATCAGCACGCACCCGCTCCAGGCCCCCAACCCCCCACCACCAACTTCAGGGCACCAGACTGCCCCCCCCAGCCAACATCAGGGCCCTCCTCCATCTGCTTCCCTGCCCCAACCAGTGCGTTTCTGCAATTTTTCTTCTATTGGTCGGGTGGGGAGAGATCAGGGAGCGCCAGACAGGTGGGAGCGGATCTGAGCTGGCTGGGCCCACCTACTGTTTTTCCCGGTGACCTGCCTGCCCAGTCCAAAGCTGCATTGTTTACTTTGAGTCTACATACTGTAGATGTAGCTGTTAGCTGCCTCGAGGGATAAGTATATATTTTTAAAGCTGTACTGTACATTGTACTTGAGCAACATGTTTTTTAGAGTTGAAACTAATGAGCATTATACTTTAATAACTCAATATTTCAACACATCAGCCAGTACCTTTTGCCTCTCTCTTTCTCTGCTCTCTGCTCATGTGGCCCCTTGCCTATGGCAGAAAATTATATTTGGGCATGTTTATTTTTAAAAGTAACTTTACTGCACCCTGACAGTACTCTACACGAACTGTAATGTGCTGCACTACCCA
Source organism: Xenopus laevis (assembly GCF_017654675.1). NCBI lineage: Eukaryota > Metazoa > Chordata > Amphibia > Anura > Pipidae > Xenopus > Xenopus laevis. The sequence goes on from NC_054378.1 coordinate 51,971,715, forward strand.
ACTCTTTGCACCCATTCTGATCACTGCCTTAATACAAACATAATATACAAAACTGGCTGATTAGTAGATTTGGGAAATTTACCCATAATTTCACATTATTTTACAGGTAAATATTAACCCAATAAGCTGTTTTAGAGATGTCCACAGAATGTGAACAGTGATAAGCAATTTAAACAACAAATGGTGGAATATCAATATTATTTGGGGTTTTTTTTCATTCTTTAGTCCATTTATATTTACATGTAAACCATACTGTTGTACCTGAGCTGACATTGCATTTTTTAACCATTTGGTGACATGGATGGGATTTTTGGTTCATGCTCTCAAAGAGACACATCTCCTAGTTTCAAGGGGATGAGAAAGTGCTTCTGTGATATACAGTGTAACCAGGGGCGTAACTACAGAGGAAGCAGACCCAGCGGTTGCAGGGGGGCCCAGGCAGTATAGGGGCCCCATGAGGACCTAATTCATACACAATTTCAATAAATATTGGTCAAACAGGTCAATCTCTAGACATTTTGGGGGCTGAAAAATAATTTGCTGTGGGGCCCAGTAATATCTAGTTACGCCACTGAGTGTAACAAACTCTGTACAAATCCAAAGCAAATTTCTACAGATGTTCCAAATTCCCAGGTTTTTCTTTTATGTATCTAACTAAGCAGGATTGCAAACATTTTGCATGTTACGGAATAATTTTAGGGATGCCACATTCAATCATTCCTACCAATCTAGTACCCTACATGCTGTCGTCGCTCAGTCTGCCGGCTGATTGTCTGTTACTAGAGAGCGAGCTAACTGTGTTGGTTGTATCACAAGATGATTTTGTCTAGCAATAATAATTTTGAAACTAAAAAGGAGACAATTCAAGGCTAAACTATTCATAGATATAAACACCAACTTAAAATACACTTATAAAGTTGTAAATGCCTTTGAATGAGCATCTAGGAATTTCTGTGGCAATGTGGAGGTTAATTCAGCCACACTGTTTTAGTATCATACAAGCACCTCTTGTCTTTGATTAATCAGTAAGCACTGAGGAAACACAAGGATCACAATGTCTCCACAGACCTCAAAAAAACCTGGCGGAATGTCAACATCTTCCACCACAATTGTTCTCCGTCTCTTCCACTGTAAACAACGATAGGAAACTTTTCTTACTGCCGCAGTTCAAATTCCCCTGTCTGACAGTCGTAAATAGGTAAAAAGCCCAAAGCTCGGCAGGAAAAGATGCCGACCAATTATATTTTCATAATGACAAATTTACTGTCGGGCCACAACGGAGGAGAAACTCACAAAGAGTTATGGAAGCACAGTAGGTCACTCTTTGACTGCACTATCTTTTATTCTGATAAATCTCCTATTTCCTTGATTAGTCCCAAAATCCTTTTTGCAGAATTCATGTTAAATGTGCCTTTAATGGATTTAAAAGGGCAATGTATTTAAAAAAGACGAACAATTTAAAAATGTAGCTCAATAGAATGGTATTATTGCCACTAGGTATTGCAGGCTGTTATTTTTTTCTCTGTGCGATAAATAATGCTGTATACCTTTAAGTAACAAGTTGAAAAAAAATTATTAATATTTTGAAACCTGTAAATTACGATCTAGCATGCTATAATAGAAAAGAAGATAAAAGAGACAATCTGTTACATATTTTGGAAGGAAGTGGTATGGATGTATTGTTTTGTATTGCAGAGCCTGTGTTTAGATGAAGATAGAGAACTATTGATCTAAAGACTCTCTAATGCTTTTCTGAAGAGACTTTGAGATACTTTGAGACATTTGGCTTATTTGGACAAGCGTTTTTATCTGGCAAAAGACCTGAATTGTACCTTTGAACAAATGTAGAGGCTCAATTGCTTTTTAAAGGCACATGTTCGTTTCAGGCTCCATAATAGTGTTTATTTAAACAAAAGTCAGGATTTTTCCATCATATCTTTAAAAATGGCTAGCATAAAATTTGAAACAATAGTAGTTAGGGATTAATCGGTTTACAGATCATACTGCTGTAAACAGTGACTGAATACAAGGCCCTGAACTTTAGACAGTAGACATAAATATGAACCTATATAAAAAAAAGTACAGCTTTAATTGTTCTACCACCTACTTATTGTCTGAATGCTATTTTGGAGACTGATATATATTAGCTTTAATTTATATTAGCAAAGATAGAGTATGGTGAAGGATGGGGCATGGGACCGTACAGATTAAAGTAGTAATGCCCAATCTGCCCTCTTATGCCCCTCTTGAACTACAACTCCCAGCATCCCACTGACTGCCTTTGAATTCTTGTGAAATGTTTGGAGCTGCAAACGTGTGTCACATATCCTTTATATACCCTCTGTCCTACGATTAAGCCAGCTAGTAAAGCAACCATACCCCCAAATAAATTAGCCCTGTTTAATATACAGTGCATATGCAGCCATGTGTTGCCATCATATTTATGCAAGATATTTTTTGCTGTATTCAGTGATTTTCTTTTGTATGCCCTGTTTTGATGACTACCAACCCTGGGCCTAAAGAAACGCTAAAGCATATGTTTTGCTATAAATAGTTGTTGGATGACAACATGTAAAGAAGAAACCGCACCGACAAATCATAGAATATTCTCTTAATTCTCCATCCATTTAACACGTTCAGCGGGCATCGCTCTGGATAAGGAGAAGAATGCGTTGGTTAAATTAGTATTTTTTTGTTCTAATATCGTTTTCACATTTGAAGTAGGCTCCTCGATTAGGATTCATATTGAGAAAAAATTGGTAACATTTTCCTGACCGAGAAGCAGTCGACGTGAGAAAAATAATACAGATAGTCATTGAAAATAACTTGTCTTTAATATAGTAGCAGGCAACAGCTTGGTCAATCTGTATTTGTTTTAAATACTTCATGGGGGTGAAAAGCCAATATATATATTGTTATTCCTGATACATCTACAGATGCTTGCACAAGCCAGAATGCTCACATTTCAGCAGCCACAATGTAAAATTCAAATTATTCTACTTCTACGGAATGCAGTAAGGATGGGTCTGGCCTGCATCCTGGGACACACTCTTTATTCTTAAAATCCCCGTGTTTATATTTTGTTTTGAGAAATCCTTGTGTTGTTTGACAGACATTGACGAGACAGCGTTTCTTCATGTGTTGGCAGTAAACCGTTAATCTATAGGAAGCTGAACTGACCTTCCAACCTGTATGGTTGATAAAGTGATGGAAATGGCTCAGTTCTGTGCTGCTGCTGGAGATGTGAATATGCATGCATTAGGTGTCGTTGAACCCTTGCAAATGATTCCAACATTAAAACCTTTTTAGCAGAATGGAAAATCATCCAAATAACAGAAAGAAGTATTCCCCTGTAGATCTCAGTGAAATGTATTCCTGGGTTAAATCTGCAAGAGTTGAATGCTGTTTCATGAATTGTCCCCATAGGAGCTGTGGCACAACTTTCACAGAGGCAGACTTCAATTTGCATCCAAATGTCTTTTTTTCGCCAAAATGACATGCATTTATTTTTTTTCCCCTTTGACAAAAATAATGTTTTTCAATTCCTGTCCAAACCCCCAGCTGTATATGCCCACCCATGTTGTTTTGCAGTACAATCTGGTGGGTTTAACCCTTTTCCTCCCATGGGGCAGGCAGGGCACTTGACTGAAAAGCATTAAAAGGAGGATTTTTGGATGCACTATATTATGGAAAATATGTCAAAGACTAGTGAAACACAGGGATATCCATTGTAAAGTATGTATTCTGACACTAAAATCTGCCCCAATGTGCTCACAGGCTATGTAAGCCTCAGTGGCTGTCTGTGGACTTGATATGAAGGAGTGGATAGGAGTGCATTGGCTTATCTTTACCTACATAGAAAACGCCAGCAGGGAAAGCCAATGAACAGCCCTGTATCGTTCTAGCCTACAGACAGCATGACAGTTAAGACATTTATCAAGTTAAAGGAGAACTATCGCGAAAATGAGAATTTAATATTGGCTTCAGCATTCTGAAATAAGCAACTTTCTAAATAAAATCAATTCAAATTTCTGTACTGTTTCTCAAATAATCAAGTTTATCTTCACTATTCCTCTCTCAGCATCTGTTTCTCCACATTCTGCCTTCATTAAAAGTAGTAGCGTTGTAGTTCAGCACTGTTGACCACTGCTGGTTTCTAGTACAGGTATAGGACCTGTTATCCAGAATGCTCGGGACTTGCTGTATTCCGGATAAGAAATCTTTCCATAATTTGGATCTTCATACCTTAAGTCTACTAGAAAATCATGTAACATTAAATAAACAACATAAACTGGTTTTGCTTCCAATAAGGATTAATTATATGTAAGTTTGGATGAAATACAAGTAAATGTAGAAAAAAGAAATACATTTTATAAATTTGTATTATTTGATAATAATGGAGTAATTCGGATCTTTCTGGATAATGGGTTTCCGGATAACCGATACCATACTTGTATCTTCTACCTTGATTATCACAGGAAGAAAAGTAGGGGTCATGCTGATATGCATATTCATTTTCACATTGCTTTTTATGTGGTTAGTGAGAAGGAATTGGTTAGTGGAAACCACCTTGTATACTTTTAAGTTGTCTTAAAGCATAATGTTTTCCAATTATGGGAAGACCTCTTACCAATAATACCCCAGGACCCAAACCACATATAAATGACATCCCATTCCTATATAACAGCCATAGGCTAGGGGTTATCAGTGGATATCTTCATGCTGTTAACCCATTGCCTCGCTCTGTATGTAGCACTGCCAATTTTTCAGAATTTACCCATTGCCAAGCATCAACGGGTCCTTATGTTTTGAAATCACCTTGTAATACATGTAAATCCTAGCCTAATTAATAAAGCACCTATGAGTGGCTGATATGTGGTTGAAATACGACTAGTCTGCTGTTCCTGCCATTTCCTACTTCCTGCTGCTAATGGAGCTTGTGCCATTTTCTCTTGACAATACATAAATTTGTCTCTCGTTGCAGCCAGTCTAACATCTGCTCATTAGAAACCTGCTTGCAAAAGTCTTGCATTGTGTTTTGTTTCAATTCTACATGTTGTGGTAAAGTTAACAAGTCCCATCCTTATTTAATGCTAAGTTTGTGCTTCTATGCTTATTGCATGCATATGTCACAGTACAGCGCTGCAGAATATGTTGGTGCTATATAAATAAACATATAAATAAATATACACAAGTTAATAATAAAGTATGGACCTCAGTTCTTGGTGTGTATATATATATTCAGCACCAGAATGTTAACTATCACTGTTACGCAGATTTGTGATACAAATTTGTTCATTTGTAAAATCATTTAAATCCCAGCAACAGAAAGGAGGAAACAGCAGGTTTCAGTGTTTGTACTGCTGTTTTCAGCTACATAACAATAATGCATACCAGTGGTTCCCAAGGTCCACTAGCAAGTTCAGGGTTCAGGCCCTAAGCACAAATGTGTAACAACTGAGTACCCTAGAGTAGTGTCTATGACATTTGGCCTTCACATGTCCTTTGAAGATTGAAGTAACATGCAAAGGCTGATGTGTTAAAACAGGCAAATGAAAGAAGCTTTTTTGAGACTGTAACTTCAATTGTGTCTAAACTAGGTCAAGGCTATCCACAGAGGTCCCATGGTAGGTCCACATCCCTCTATTAATTATAAAGGGTCTGTCACTCCAAAGTTCCCAAAGTGTACGGGGGGGGGAGCAAATCTGTTGTATAGAACTGATCTCTATCAGTTTTTTCCACAGTAACTTATTTCATTACAAAAATTGCAGAGCTCTACTATTAGGCATCTGTGCTTATAAAGGTGACCACACACAGGCTGATCAAAGCTGTCTACCTAGCCAGCAGCTTATTGGCCTGTGTATGAAGCCCTTCTCATGTATTTGCGTAAATACCTTTGTAAGTACACATTACATTTTGCATGTAGACTATGGCTTTTTATGAGCCCTATGGACACCAAGTTGCTAACTCATGCATTTGTTCTGTTAACTAGTACAGGATACAACAGAGCTCATTTGGAAATAAAAGCATCCAATTGAATTTACAGATCCTTTGTAAACTTTGGAAACATGGGACGGGGAATGCCAAATCAAGTTCTGCTTGTAACATATAGTTCTGAGCCCAGTTGACTCAATAAATAGTTGTTGAATTCACCCGTGTTTCTCAATACATATCACTTACACTGCACTTAATATGAACTCACTGCATGTAATTTGTAGCACCTTATATGAATACAGAAAACAATATCCAATTTGCATCCAAGCAGAATTAACACCAGGAGATCTCCTGTGAACATTTCTTGTTTTAATCATATAAAATTTGCTTGCTTAGCTTCCCTTTTCCTGTGTTTTTTCCCCTTCTGTTTGTGTTTCTGTAACAAAAAGGCTTGGTGCTTATACAAGGGATTACTGTACATTGTGGATAGGAAGAAAGGTGATGTGGATTTCTGTGGACATCATAAAGAACATTCTTAAAAAAGGATCAAAGGCAGTCTTACTATGGCTGTAATGGCTGTGAAGAGCATTTATTCTAAAGAGAAATATGTGCCTCCTCCTTGGGAAAACCTCATAAAAAGATTTTAGCCGTATTAAAATTTTTACCCATTTGAGAGGCATTTGGAGAATGTTTTCACATGATTGGTAACTATAGTTCTGGTTTTGTGATTAGTGTGTCTTTTTGGTTATTGAGAAATTGGAGAAATTCAGTCCATGTAACCCAGCTACTATATAACCAAGCACCTGTAATGTTCCCTCTTGCACTAGCCTCAGAACTGCCATTTCTAGCATCCCACTTTAGACTCTGCTTAAGAGAGAATACTGAAAAGTGTCATTCTGGAACAGTTTGAGTGCCAGATAGGATTTATATACCAGGACTATTTCAGGGTTTATTTCTATTATTAATTGTAATTTCAGGAAGAATACATGAATAATGATGAGCTAAATTTTGCCAAGTTTAGCTGCAAAAATGACACCCATAGACTCTAATGGAACTCTAATGCATTTCTGCTAATTTACGGCATTTCATGATATTTTTGTGCGAAGCAAAACTGGTCAGATTCACCCATCACTATAAATGAGTCATGTAGAGAAGACCTGGATACAAATAGTTTTGATTTTAGATCTTATAGCAGGGAGCACAAAACAGGACTAAAGATTGACAGGGAGATAAACACTGAAGGTGGCCATAGACATAACAATTACGATCTTTCTTGGAAAAGATCTTTCCAAGAAAGATTGTTAGTTTTAATACACACATGTAGAGCTTAATTGTTAGATATACAGGTAGAAACAATAGAATTGTACCTGTATCTGTCGATAACAATGGCCGATGGTTGGGTCTCTTCAAAGGCACCCGATCAAAAATTTCTGTCCAGCCCGATCGACGAGCCGACCAATATCCAAGTCTTCTGCCGATATTGGTCGGCTCTTTTTCCACCATACACGCACCAAATATCAAACGGAAATTTGTTTTCTTATGATATTATCTGTGCGTCTATGGCCACCTTTACAGATAAACTAGTTAAGAGACTCACTTATCTCCTTCTTAACTTTCTTGTAAAGTAGTCACAGTGCAGGGCATACACATTAGTGACATACAGACAGACTGATATAGCACATAATGCAAGTCCTGTCCTTAAAAGCTTACAATCTAAAGGCTACCTGAGACTCAAGGTGAAAAAGTATGCTTGATGAGTTTCAGGATGGTCATTAAGTTTATAATGTGTTGTAGCTACAACCATTCTTAAAGCAAAACACCACCACCAGCTTCAGGCTGTTGGAGACATTTCTGTCCTTATGTAAAGTAACTAACTTTACACATTTCCTCATTATGGGATGAAAGTCAATGGAGTAACAAAGAAAGAAATATACTAAAATTTACTTTGTCTTATGTACTTTGTAGCATATAATTGTTACATTATGTTATTAGTGATAAATCAGAGTATGATTTGCTACAAAAAATTGGAGAAAGTCTATGCTGTGGGTTTAGAGCTCCAGCACCTGTGTGACACAGCAGTGACTGTTATAGGGTCCTGCTGTTTGATTTCTCTATTCTTTAGGTGGATTAGAAAAATCCTGTTGCTCCTGGCAGTAGTGAATAAACCTCATATTTAGAGCACAAATCTTCGTGTTATACAAAAATATAAAAAAAAGTCTTCATTCAATATGACAATGAAGCGGAAAATGTTTATAGTCACTACTATAGATTGTAGGTAAGGAGCTGCAATTTTCAACAAGTATTTGCGTGTGTCTGTGAAAATGCAAGTCACAATCCCTGGCATCTGAATACTGGAAGGAGAGCGAGCACATGTGTAATAAATCATACATTTCTATTGACGTGATTCTGGATTCTTGTTTTAACAGTTACCAGCCCAGTGGATTTCACATCTTATATTATTTCCATGCATGAGGGCATTCTCCTGATACTGTATGTTTAATAATTGTGTTGCACTTAATGTAATATTAGATAGTTGTTTAAAAAAAGAAAAGCAGGCTATGCTGCAAGTTAAACAGACAAGATGAGGGCAGAACTGTCTCAACTTTTTCATCATCTCATTTGCAGTATCATTCAGGTACAATTCCATAGCAGGTAAATACAAATCACTGCTTTAGTCCTACCAATGGCTATACAGAAACAACATTAGAGATAAATGAGAAAAAAAAGACCAATGCAGAATAACTCTGCTGTGTGCTCAGTGGAATGTTTAACTCTTCCTTAATGTATTTCATGAGAACTTCTTAAATCTTGATGCAGCCAATTCAGCAGTTGATGTTTATACATTCCAGAAGCATTAAACAGGTTGCAGGAATGAATGTTAGCCGTAATGCTTTTGGCCTGGGTATATGCTAGCTTTGTTTCCATCAAGTACAAGGTGCTGGCTTATTACTACAGAGAAAAAGCAGCAACATTTGATTGTCGTATTTAAGGGCATCCAGGATAACTGGTATATTACCTTAACAGTGTATGTTAGCATATCTAATATGGAATCTTTTTTTTTCTGTAACTGTGCAAATGGCCATTATGCCTATAGATAACAATAGCAGAATGTGATTCTTCTGTGGCCACAAGGGGCGCTATAATTTTTTGCAGTCTGTTAAAAAATTTTAAAACTGAATAAGATACTGTATTTATGCAAGAACTGCATATTTGCATGTATTCCTATGAACAAAACCTGTCTTATTCCTTGCTTAGGTAGGCGTTTCCTGTAGACTTCAATAGAACAATGAAAGGTGTACTTGACGGATAGAACACGCTTGACAATTTCTTTTATTTCACATATAAAGTTTAATAAGTAATAGTTTTGATATTTGCATTCATGTTATCTAAAGACATATTATTATAGGGATTCTGTTGTGATTTTTATGGTGTAGTTTTTATTTCTAGATTACACAGTTTACACTGCAAATAATTCACTCTAGCATGTAAAATGTAATTCCTATCCCAACAAGTGTATTTTTTTTAGTTGTGATATTGGTGTGTAGGCAGCCATCTCAGGTCATTTTGCCTGGTCATGTGCTTTCAGAAAGAGCCAGCACTTTAGGGTGGAACTGCTTTCTGGCAGGCTATTGTTTCTCCTACTCAATGTAGCTGAGGGAGTTGCAGTGGGGCATGGATTTTTACTATTGAGTGCTGTTCTTATCTACCAGGGAGCTGTTATCTGGTTACTTCCCATTGTTTTGCTGATGGGCTGCTTGCTTGTAGTGCAGCAGTAAGGGTAAGTTCACACTGGGAGATTTAGTTGCCTGGCGACTAATCGCCTCGTCTTTGCGACAACCAATCTCCCCGAATGCCTTACCTCTGTCTTGCGCCAGCTAAAATGAAAAGTCGCCTGCTGCATGGCACACGGATCGTTTGGTATTCCGAAGTTTCCTCCCGAGGCAACCTCGGGCGACTTCGGAATACGAAGCAACGCGTGTGCCATGCCACAGGCAATTTTTAATTTTAGCTGGCGCAAGACAGAGGTAAGGCATTCAGGGAGATTGGTCGCCGCAAAGACTAGGCGATTAGTCGCCAGGCGACTAAATCTCCCCGAATCGCCCAGTGTGACCTTACCCTTAAGAGTGACTGAAGTTTATCAGATCACATGACTGAGGGCACATGGGACACTGACGATATGTCTAGCCCCATGACAGATTTCAAAATGAAATACAAAATGTATTTGTTCTTTTGAGAAACATATTTCAGTGTAGAAGTCTCCTGGAGCAGCACTATTAACTGATGCATGACCGTATCTCTTTAAAATAAATGTTTATGTATATTACAAGAAGGATTGTTGTTTGTACAAGGACATTCCTGTATCCATTTTTACACTCTATTATAAAGAATTCAATTTTCACGAATGTGTTTTTAATTGAAAGACATTTTTATGCACAATACACCATCCTCTAACACCTGTTGGGAAATGATGTGTAAAGGCATTTTTTTGATAATTATTGTATGCTGTTTTACATGCAGGAAAGGGATTGAAATTTCATCCCTATACAGGAAACAACTAGAGCCAGAGGCCAGTTTCTTAAAGGAAAACTATACCCCCCAAACAATGTAGGTCTCTATAAAAAGATATTGCATAAAACAGCTCATGTGTAAAACCCTGCTTCATGTAAATGAACCATTATCATAATAATATACTTTTCTAGTAGTATGTGCCATTGGGTAATCATAAATAGAAAATTGCCATTTTAAAAAATAAGGGCCGCCCCCTGAGATCGTACGATTCACTGTGCACACATACAAACCACATGTAAGGTCACATGAGCCAATTAACAGACAGAGTTCTGCCTTTTGCTTCCTCACTTCTTCCTGTTACAGTTAGTGTTGTAGTATTTCTGGTCAGGTGATCTCTGAGGCAGCACAGATAGAGTCACAAAATGGTGGTTCAAGGCAAGAGATGTAAAAGGGCAATATTTACTTAAATATATATTCCAGTTTGGTAAGATTCTTTAATATGTCATTCAATTTGATATAAACTATCTGTTGCTTAAGTATTCATTTTGGGGGTATAGTTTTCCTTTAAGAACTGAGTGTAGGTTAGAGTCTGTCGCTCATATTTTCAAGGTACAGTGGTAGAATATCGAAGCTCGTTGTTTTCTCAGTGACATAATTAATAGCTGAGAACAAGAGCCAGTTTCTAAGTGGATGACAATTTTTGTCCAAAACATCAGTACAGCCACCCAACCATTCTTGCCCAAACTCACTAAGGAGCACAAGAAGTCAGGTTACTGCCTGCTCTCTTCTGTGGGAAACAAGTAGTAATCTGCCAATAATTATGCATTTAAAAAAAAAGACATCCGCAGGAATTCAGGTCATTTAGAATATTTCTTGGTGGTTTTAAAACTATATCAGTGTCCCTTTACCAGACCTACAGGGGAAATGTAACCAGAAGCAGCATGTACGTTGAGTTTAAATTGAAGATTTTACATTTAATATGTGCTGCCCAGATCCAGACAGAACTGTGCATGATTGAGGACTGCACAAGGAATACTGCAGCAATAATTTATTTGTATTAATCCTTATAAGGAAAAATGACAATGCATTCAGATTCGATCTGCAAAAGTCTGAAGAGCATATTATTGCAATATGCTGCAGATACATTTAGAAGCAAATTATTAAAATTATAATGGGCTTCTTGATTATATGACGACACTAAGAAGTAATTACAGTCCGACAGATTGAGAGCTATCAGAGTTCTCTTAATATTGTTCCATTCAACATTTTCTAGCTGAGTAGCTCTCCTGACTTTTATCATTCACCTCGAGACATTCATTTTCCTTGCAAAGAATTTTCTCCTGCAAACTACAATGTGTGCATAATTTAATGATAAAAACTCAGCATTTCATTTTTGTCCCAGAGTAGGTGTTTATGATAAGAGATTCACATTTGAAAACTAATATAATTTTGTCGGAAGAGTGCCAAAAGATTTAACAAAGAAACACTAAACTACTTTTCTTGAAGAGACAACTGATGATATTTTCATTTGAAAAAGGTTAGCCATCCAACCTCTTGTTTTCTATTATGCTTAAGTACCTATTTCTTTACTTGTAGACTTTATACAAGTGAGTACACCGGTGCTATGGCTAATATTCACGTAGAATAAATAAATGTATCTAAAAAAATTAATTAGCTGTGCCAAAAAACAGTTGTCTTCTTTTTTTGACATGTTTTTGACAAAAGGTTTTTACAGGTCAAGGAAAAGGGAAGTGAGCAAACTGGTTTTATCTATCTATCTATCTATCTATCTATCTATCTATCTATCTATCTATCTATCTATCTATCTATCTATCTATCTATCTATCTATCTATCCTATATACCTGTTTGGCTAGGCCATTATGGAAACAATTTGTGAAACTGTTTTAAATAAAATAAATACTAATCATCACCACCGTGCTGACCCCGCAGTTCCATGAAAGATTAACAAATACAGTTCCATCAGATAAATAATAATATTCTAACTTTACATGACGTACAAGTGCCCATTGCAGGTTAGTATATTTAATTAACATTATTATTGTTTACCAGTGTTACTATACAAATTCTGTAAACGGTTTTGACATTTTTAGTGATGAAAAAATTGTAGACATTTACCATATATATGTTTACAGGGTTAATGAATGTTTAAATTAAGGGACAAATAAAAATTAAATATCTAGGATATTTTAATTTGCAGGTTTTAGCTCCTGAGTTAATGCTTATTTTTATGTCTGTACCAGATAACTGTGATGTAATATTACAAAAAAACTTTCTCTAATTCAGGGATCCCAAATATTTTTTTTACCCATGAGCAACATTCAGATGAAAAAAAGATTTTGGAAGCAACAAAAGCATGAAAAATGTTCCTGGGTGGTGCAAAATAAATGCTGTGATCAGGACCGGATTTACAAACTGGCCGCTCCTAGGCCAGCTCTGCTCATAATACCCCTCCCCTGTCGGTGCGTCCCCTCGCTTCCCCCGGCAGCTGCCCAGCGATGTCCCCTTCCCCCAGCCAGGCGGCGTCCCCTTCCTCTTTTGTTTTGCCATCCCCTTCCTACTTGCCAGGAACTGTTCCCATCCTCCTTTGCTTCGCCGTTCCCTTCCTACTTGCCAGGTGCCATCCCCTTCCTCTACCTCTTCCTGTGCACAAAGGCGCACACGTGCAATAGGCCAGAACAGCACTGGAGACTGACGTGTGTCTCCAGTGCTAGTAGCTTGTCCTGATGCGGCTGGGCGGCATGCTGCCCTACGCCCGGGCCTTTGTGGCCTTGCAACAAATCCGGCCTGGCTGTGATTGGACATTTGGCAGCCCCTCTGTGCACTGGCAATATACAAGAGGTTCTGTTTGGCAGTACACCTTTTTTATGAAACCAAAATTTGCCTCAAAACAGGTGCTCCAGCCAGCACCTGTTTTAAAGGCCACTGAGAGCAAAATCATCAGGATTATTAATGGGTCCCACTAACTGGGGATCACTGCTCTAGTCACTTGGATAACCCATGTGCTCTAAACATCTCATACTCTGAATATCCATTTTTTGCAATAAGCGGGATAGAGATGTGGTTGAAAGAAGTAGTTCAGAAAATGCTATATTCTGTTGTGTAATGTTTGTTTCTAATCATAATTGTCACGGCCGGCACCCAATACCAGAACAAATGCCAAGGACCCTGGTCTTGGCTCGGCTTCACCAGTAGTGTGACCACCTTTGGGCTTCGGGAGGAGCCCTCAGCTTAATTGGGTGCCACCTGGACTTAATGAGGGGTACAAGGCGAGGAGTTCTGGTAGGCAAAGGGGCACGACCAGATAGCAAGAGTCTTTGGGCAGAAGGTCAAGGACAAGGCGTCTGGTGGAAACGGTACAGACCGGATCAGGACAGGCAGATAGCAGAATCGTCAGGCAGGCAAGGGGTCAAAACCAGATAATCAGACAGACTGGATAAGGCAGAAGGATGGTCAGACAGGCTGGTTCGAGGCAGGCAGATATCAGAATCGTCAGGCAGGCAAGGGTCAAACCAGGTTGTCAATCAAAGGGTTAAGCAGGAATCGTTGTCGTAGGCAAGCAAGGGTCAGAATACAGAAAGCAGAGTAGTCAGGAACAGGCAGGGTCAAACACGGATAATCAGTCAGGATAGCAAATTCAGAAACAGGTAGCAAAAGCTCAGGAAACCACAGGATATGATCCTATAACGGGCACTGGCTACAGGTCTGAATGGGCCTTAAATAGGGATCCAACTTGCGCCAAAACGTGCGCAATTTCGCGATGTTGTGCGCTGGCGCAATCACGCCAGCGCGCCCTAGGAAACAAAGATGGCGCCGGCAAGGGCAGGATAGGAGCGGCGCAGCGGGCGTCCACGCCAAGGACGCGGCGTGGACCCCGCTGCCCAGTAGACCACCAGGGTAAGTTTCTTACAATAATGATGTGTAGATAAAGTGTATGTGGCAGATTGTTTAGGCCTGCTATTTACAATGCATCTCAAAACATTGACTCTGTCCCCAAAACAAATGCTTATTTTGTCTTCTAGTCATCAGCTAATTAGCCCTAGTTAAGATTAGCCCTAGTTAGATTATTTTATACCGGTTTTATACTTGCAAGAAAGGCAGTATACTTTCAATTTTTTTCAGCAAGTAGGGAAATCTAGAGAGGCAACAGATAATTTTTCTGCAGAAGGGAATAATGTCCTGATCAGATTGATGGTCTAGAATTGACTTGTTTCCTATAATGAAGAAAAAACGTCAGTGGGTTTTTTTTATGATCCCAATTTCAATAATTTTTCTTTGATCGTTTAGCTTTTTGTTTTCTGTGTTACCATAATTTTGTAAACTTGTCATATTTTTGGTTTAGTTGTAAACCAAAAATATGTCTATGACTATAGCCAGATGTTCCTCTGTAAGAGAAAAGAGAATGGGATTTCTGCGGAGTTTGGTGGGGTTAAGATAGATATAGGCTTAGGCATATCAGCAGAAGGGTTAGTAATGGTTTAAATCATTTTGAAATGTTGTCAGGTATGATACAGCCAATGGGAAGCTGAGACTTTGCTTCACTTTCCTTGAAAGACAGTCTTTAAATTAAAAAGTAAGGAGAAAAGAGATCAGGTAGTCACTACTCTACAAACTTTCTAGAACAAAAGTTACTTCTAGATTCTTTTTTGTATAGTCTGTTTTTATATGAGTTAATTCCTTGCTCTACAGTAGTAAGGTACACATCTATTTTCTGTTTTACACCATAATATGAGGCTTATAGCTAGATGCCTTTTAAACAGAGGTCCATGGGATGGATAGATACCTGCATTCTGTCTGCTCTGCTGCAATACTCCCCTGTACATATATAATTATTATAAAGATAGGTATGAGAAGCTAGAGAAAAGTAATTTGTAAATATTTTAGTAGTGCATCATTTCACTTGAAACCGTAATATGTAAATTTTATATTTGTCTATTTTAATTTTATGTTCTGTATTAAACTTACATTTGTTCAAATAAAATCCATCCTGGCTAAAATCAGTTGAGTAGAAAGATAATCAATTTGTCCAGTCATACTTTTGGAGTGTAATTTTAATGTAGGGCTGTACAATTTTGACAGCTGTCCTCTTAACAGTTAATAATTCAGCCTCTAATTATTTTGCTCTTTAAAACCATATGTATTGTGAGATTCATCTTGCAAATCTGGCACAGCAGAAGTTGTAGGATTGCAACACATTCTGTCCTACTGCGAGGCCAGGAAAACAAACATGTTACTTTATAGTACAACAGCACTTACTAAAAATAAATAGCCGTATCTGTACTATATGCCATGTGATGAGGCCAGAGCATCTTCTCTTGGACATATACATGGCCTGTACAAGCAAAGATCATAACTGTTTCACTAATCAAACCTCATTATTCAGTCCAAGGGTTTATAATCCAGAAAAAAACTTTTTCTCTTCCATTTTTGCTGTTGAAAGGAAGCAGGTTCATTGTAATTCTACGACACTTAAAAGAGAAACGCAAGGTCTTCATTACTTATTTGCAAAGACACTTATCAGACTATCCGTAAAATCACAAAATAAATGGCAAATGACCCTTACCCCAAAAAATATTTTGCATTATTAGCTGTTGCACAATGGAATGCATATAGCAGTCAACCATTGGAACCATATTTGGAACACGTCTTTTACAATGAGCAAAATAATTTACAAGGATAACTTTTATACCTCTTACAAGAAAATAATACAATTTCATTAATTGTCATGTGATGTCATCAAAATTTCCCCAACGCAGTATTTGGGTAACATAAATGTAAATGTTTGTGCAGTTTCAAGTGGATATTTGGCCATCTTGGTATGCCTTGCTAGCTTTCAAACCAAAGAAATATATTCAGCCTATTAATTTCCATATATATTTATTCAGATCCTCTTTGTGTTTCAACTATTCCTTCACCCTTTGAGTTCTAACCCTTGTTTACTAAATTATTGTAAGACCCCTGTTTGTTATAAAGTATTGTAAAGTGCTGCATAACTTGCTGGCACAATAAATAAATGGTGATGATTATTCTACCTGCACTTCTTAGTGATTTGTTGCTAGCAGGTTTTTGCACTGGTAAGAATGTCTGAATTTATATATATATATATATATATATATATATATATATATATATATATATATATATATATATATATATATATATATATATATATATATATATATATATATATATATATATATATACTGTATGTATATATATATATATATATATATACTGTATGTATATATATATATATATATATATATGTAGAAGGGCTGTGGCACACACTTACTGAGGCAAAAAACCAGGTGCTAGTCAGAAAAAAACATGAATATATATATATATATATATATATATATATATATATATATATATATATATATATATATACATATATACATATATACATATATACATACAGGTATGGGATCCACTATCCATAAACCGTTATCCAGAAAGCTTATGGAAAGGCTGTCTCCCATAGATTATTAATTAATTGATTTGTTGCTAGCAGGTTTTTGCACTGGTAAAAATGTCTGAATTTATATATATATATATATATACTGTATGTATGTGTATATATATATATATATATATATACTGTATGTATATATATATATATATATATATATATATATATATATATATATATATATATATATGTAGAAGGGCTGTGGCACACACTTACTGAGGCAAAAAACCAGGTGCTAGTCAGAAAAAAACATGAATATATATATATATATATATATATATATATATATATATATATATATATATATATATATATATATATATATATATATATATATATATATATATATATATATATATATATATATATATATATATATACATATATACATATATACATACAGGTATGGGATCCACTATCCATAAACCGTTATCCAGAAAGCTTATGGAAAGGCTGTCTCCCATAGATTATTAATTATAATCAAAAAATTTTAAAATGATTTTCTTTTTTCTGTAATAATAAAACAGTAGCTTGTACTTGATCCAAACTAAGATATAATTAATCCTTACTGAAAGCAAAACCAGCCTATTGGGTTTACATGATTTATATGTTTACATGATTTATATGTTTACATGATTTTCTGGTAGACTTAAGGTATGACAGAAAGATCTGTTTATATAAATATATATATAGTGACATTATATATACAGTTTAGGTTTTTCTGTTTCGCTAATTCAGCCCAGTTTCCTCAATGTAAAGTATGCATTTGTCTTGAACTACCCCCCTACATCTCTTCTAGTCCTGTCATTTCATGCTAAGCTTTCCATTAGTATCGCAGTTGTTGAGCAATTAGAACTGAAATGACAATTCATACTGTATAATATTTCAAAACTTTTAGCATTGTAATAGGGAACGAGATACTGGGAGAAAAGTCCACATCAGGCCACCACTTTTTCATGAAAGGAGCTTTGCTCATTCATTTCCCTGGTTCTTAAGCTAAAGTTTACCAAACTGTTTTGCTAAAGATATTCCACTCTGTTTTTTCTCAAACTGCATTACTTATATTAAATTAATATTTTAACTTGCCAATATGTATTATTGTAGGTAAATATATATATAGTTTGAGAACACAACAATCCCTAAAGTTAATTTGTAGCTCATGTTTTTGTTTCATTCCTTTTACATTATAGACATGCCCCAGTCGTTTATGCATTTTGAAGCAAAGTGCCATTGGGCTTGTTTAAAAAAAAACTCATAAAACTTAACATCTGATAAAGAAACCTATCAAATTTTAAAAGCCATAAATTAAACATCTTAGAAACTTTTACTGCAGTTATTTTCCTTTTAGCCTGTCTTGTTAGTGGGACCTAAATGACTATACCCTTCATTGCACTAAAAGCACTTTCCAAATAATCCTGACTGACCTAAGGGTTCTTAAGTAAAACAGCTTTTAATATACACAATACTTTGATTAGGATCCAGCAGATGCGCACTACTTATAACTTTTATTAAAATTAATTTCAGCTAGTTTTCTATTAACCACTTACTAGAATACTTTATAGCGTAATATTTTGACACTACAGGAATTCAGCTCTTCAGGACACATAGAGGCCTTTTTACTAAAATGCAACTTTTTCTAACTTCATTAAAAAAAATTTGATCAAACTCCCAAATCCCCATTTATTTACTAATAAAACGTCCAGGAAACTTCTCGTCAAGTTGATTGATGCATCAATTTCAAACTGTTGCTCCAAAAACTTGATTTTATCGAATTACTGCCCCGAAAACTAGAGTTTATTGGATTATCGAACCAAAACCAGCACAAACAGTCCAAAACGGTTAAGAATCCTGAAGGTAAAAAACACATGTTCCAATTGATAAAGGGACATTGACTTCTACGTGTTTTCAACTGGTTTTAGCTTGAGTATTTTCAGATTGGAATTTTTAGAGCATAATAAATCTAGAAAAATTCTAGTTTTTTCCCTCTACAAATTCTACATTTCCCCCTTTAAAAACTCAACTAGAAAAATGTGAGGTTTAATAAATAGGCCCCTTAGGGGCAGATTCACTAAAAGGTGAACTGTCGCCAGTGATCACTTCGCACATATCGCACTACTTCACCAGGAGCAAATTTGCTACCACTACACTGATTCACTAATATGCGAAGTTGCGCCCTGGGCGCCGAACGCTGGCAACTTTATGCTAGCAATACTTTAGCAGTGCGAGCATTTAATAGCGAAGATGCGCTATCGTTCATTTGTGATCTTGCGCTTAGGTCAATTTGCATATGGCGGGTAATTTAACATTGTCTGGAGGTCTTTATTATAATTGTTTGTGCAAATGTTTGAAGTTACCATATGTTATGACATGTCTGGAGAAAACAGGTTACCCAAAAAAAGTTTGTCAGCCAAAAAAAATTAAAATTTGGACTTTTATAGGCAATTCTGCTTCAAAAAAGGAAAAGTCGCCAGCATTTTTGGAACGAATATGGCCGAAAATACATTTTGCAATGAACGTGAATCCCCAAACCAAATTCAACTTCTAACCTTTTGCACATTTCTGTGCCTTGTGTGTTTGTTACACTGCAAAAGGTCATTGAACAACATGTACAGATTCGCCTACTGTCCACTAGATCATACTTTGCCAGCCAAGAAAATTTCACACAGAAGAGATATTCCACACCAATCTTTTAGCAACAGATGGCAACAGACACATGCAAAGTGACTGTAAAATAAAATAGAAAGAAACCCAGACTCTGTTAGAACTCATGTGCATTCTGAAACTCTTTATTTTATTTTTTTTGGTTTCTATTTTATGGTGAACTGTCAAATTATCTGTTATACCAGCTTCCAATGAGGTTTCTATTAGGCATAAAACAGATTTATGTTACTATTAAAACACAATATCAAAGAATGAATAAGCAATTCAATAAAATTACAATAACACAAAGATAAAATGAAAACCCTTTCAATAACCATTTTATGTAAGAACATTTTGCAGACAAATATGTGTTTATAGATCTTTTAAATGTATGTTCATCATTCAGGCGTTTAAAGAGACCCATAGGTGGATTTTCTGCATTGATATTGCCTTTTGAAAGGGAGTTTGATCCATTATGGGGGTATTTGGGTAGCAGATAACCAGTACATGCAAAATATTGACTTTTCAGAGAACCACTGCTTTTCCCAATGTCCACGATGACCATTTTTTTTGTTTGTAATACAAATCTGATTTTATACTTGGAAGGCAATGTATATAGGTACTGTATCGCATAGGCATTATAACATATTTCGCCATTGCTCATGCTATTTCTATATGAATACTATTATGATACAACTGTATACACAAATTATGGGCTATAGTATAGCATTCTATATCACTAGTTTTTTAAACAAGGCTTGACAAATCGTGACATTTTAATACATATTTTAGCCAAATGCTAGATCAAACACTGTATTGGGTGCACCCCTTTTTTGTGGTGTTTCAAATATGCCTTTGACATTTAAAGAGCAACAGTGAGATGTCTCCTGTCCAAGGTGCATGAAAGCGAATGAACCTTGGTTTAGTTTTTTCCCTGTGCAGGTAAAAACATTCCAATCTCACCCTCTGACCCAGTTTCCTGTGATACAGAGGGGTGCTGTGATAGGAGAGAATATCTTTAGCTGCATAGGACTTCTATACTTGAGAGTCAGTAATACAGGTTCTAGTGCACCATACTTTAGTTTGAATATTTAGTTCACCTTGAAAACAAGGAAAGAGTGGTTAAAAAAATCACGGGGCGAAATCCTTTTTTGTTTTTGGTAGTACAACTCTTGACATTTCTTAACACAGCCTTTTTATAACTGTTTATGAAAACTGTACATGTCAATATTAAAAATATATATGCTTTTAGGTCATGCTGCGATCATTTTGATTCAGCTCCGTATTTTTTTTTTTACTCTAGACAGATGCTTAATTAAAAAGAATCCTTGTGTAAAGAAATGGATATCCATCAGACTACAGTGATATAAGTGGATATTACAGAACGCACGCTGTGAAATGAAACCGGCACAGCCCATAGTGTAGAGTGAAATCCAGCCCCTTCTCCTATTCCTGCTTCTCAGTGTTGTGTCATACAGCAGTCATGGTGTCTGGCTCAGTGGTGTCTTAATTACGCATCCTGTTTACATCCTTTTGTTTTTAATTGTAGCGTGTAGCTTCCAGTTCTCCTGTAATCGCCGCCACCCTTTCACCTGCAGCACTAATGGTTACAACGCCAGAACTGTGGAGGAGGATTGAAAGAGCAAAATCAATGCCTATGACATAAAAATATAAGTGCATTTAGCATCATTAGTCCATCTTTCAGAAACCTTTCTTTGATTTCATTACCCCTGGGGCTGTAATAGCAGAGTATGTTAATGCTCAAGAGCTCTCTAGACATTTACTGAGAAGCAAATCCAGCATTGACCTTCGTGGCATTCTGAAAGAGTGTCTGCTCTAAGTAATCTTTTCAGGACCCAGCCATCTCACGTTTTAAATAATAGCCATTATTTTGGTCCTTAAACTTAAATTAAAAAAAATAGAGATGCACCCTTTAAGTGCCTGGGAGCTTGTAACCCATTTAGAGCAAGTACAAGAACCTTGTAGTGCTTATAGCTCTGTAAGAGCTATAACAGATTTCAGCATATTCTTTTTACGGCCACTAATCCAGTCTGCTTGGAAACCGCAAACACATCGCCCATCATTCACTGTTCTTTGTAATTGTGGCATACCGTGGAGTTTTGTTTCGGCGTGCTATTTGGATTCAGTTCTGGAAATGTTTAGCACACTACATGAGTGCAGAAAATCACGCTATTTCTACGGCACAGGCTGTTTGATTGCAAGAGCCTTGATTGCATCATTAGTTCTGAAGTGCTGTGCTCACTGAAACAAGTCAGCATCGTGGACATTAAACTGGTATCCTGTTGTTTATGAGGAGAGGCCTCATATATAGCACTTCATCTTACAAACCTGCCTTTCCCCCAGTGTATTCCTACAGCATTAGGTAAATAATTAGACCAGATGACTTTAGTGGTACTTTCATCCTCCTTAATTCATGCCTACATGCATTGTGCTGCCTGATAGATAACAGAAATTTTCAAACAGAGAGTTTGGGATTTCAGCCTCATTTTTATACACAGGAGAAAGGAGATATTGTGTGTGTGTGTGTTTTTTTTTTCAGCAAGGCATTCTGCAGCACGGGTATTAATATTTTCTTTCTGTAACTGAATATTTTAGCAATCACAGCCTTTTCCTTGAAAATGGAATTGGAATTACGCTTTGAAAACAAACTCCGCTCATTTGCATTTCCATTGTGTTAGACTGTATTATTATTTTTTTTCTCTCCCTCTCTCTCTGTTTTAAAGTCTTTAGAAGAGATATATAAATTGGATAGCAGTAATTACTATATTCTATCCACTCTTGCCTCAGGTGGCCCTTTATTATTGAGGAATTACTGAAAGTGTCAGCACCCTCAAAGAACTGAGAACAAAAATACAAATGGGGGGACAGTGTCTCTTTAACATCTTTGTCCAGCTGGTAATACTTTATATGAGCTCAGCTCACATCACTTTTTATTAGCTTAATAAATCACCTTTCTTGTCAATCAAGCAGAAGAGAATAATTGGATATGGTTGAAGCCTTCGTGATGGATTATAAATCATTCAAGATTAAATTAAAAGATAATGCACAAACTTAATGGTTTGTGTTTTGCAGTCTAAATTGCCTCGGAGCACTGCTGTTTTCAGCTTTATTGCAAGCAGTTTCCTTCTTTGAATACATCTTTTTATAAAAAACAGACTTTTGCTCATTTTGTAATTTTACTTTTTTAAATTTCTTTAGTACTATATTTAACATGCATATTATTCTTGACCCATGTAAAATGCAAGATCGTCAGACTGTTCTGGGTCAGAGGTGCCTAGTGTGAAATGAAGAGCAGTTGTATCTTACAAAATACTGCCATACTACTTTCATGATAACTGATTCAATTCTAAGTGCATCTTTCATTATTAATCTTTCTTATGCATTAAGTACTATATGTATGTATGTATATATATATATATATATATATATATACTTTTATTTTAAATCAAAATAATCCAAATTTTTAAAAATTATTTCCTTTTTCTCTGTAATAATAAAACAGTAGCTTGTACTTAATCCCAACTAAGATATAATTAATCCTTATTGGAAGCAAAACCAGCCATTGGGTTAATTTAATGTTTAAATGAATTTCTAGTAGACATAAGGCATGAAGACTTGATTTCTCTCTTTCTTGTCAAATCTCTATGTCGCTCTGACTGTACATCATTTGTGTTCTATAATTTCACCATATTAATTTTTTGTTTGCAAGGCACTTTGATAAAGGGTGGACTTCTATAACGCCTGCAAGTTGCCAGAAGAGCTTCTAACCACCACCCACCACTAACAGACGGATTGTGATGGTCACATCTGCATGTCAGTGCCATACGGTGAAAGCTTGATTCTGTCAGAGTGGAAGGCAGCACATTAGTGATTTCAATTCTGCTTTATTTACAACTTGAAATGGATAAACACAGACAAAAAAGAAAGGAGGAAAGGAAAACAAATAAGGAAGCTAAACAGTTGTGTGAGAGCCAGTCATTTGCTGGGTTTCCAGTGACAGACACTGCATTATCATAATTGTCTCTACTACATGATAGGACAGGGAAATAATAATGTCATTTTATTTATAGCCGGGATGCCCCTTTTATGAGAGCCATGCAAGTTACTGCCAAGTGGAGTAGGTCAAATGACATTTTTTGATCAGGCCTGTCCAAAGAGATCAAAAATGAATGGCAGGTAATGGATACCCAATGACAAACCAAATCGAAAACAGAAATAAGGCTGCCACAGACTGCCAGTTACCCATTAAAAGCTCACCTAACTAAGGCAGGCTTCTTGACACACTGGCCGACCACCTAAATCAGCCAAGCGACAGTGCTAAAATTGTGTATTATCATTGGAAATGGCTATTATTTCCTTGGTAACATTTCTGTTAGGGATTTGTTTGCATAGGGATGTGTGGCAGCAGAGCGAGGGTTCCTAGCAGGTACATTTCCAGCTGTAATGCAATACCAGCCCCTATAAATGAATATGGAAATATATTTCTTTCTCAATAGGGGTTATGCCTGTCAGCTCAGATATTCTCCAAATATTAAGCACTATTTTGTAAAAGGTTATAAGGAAAATGGTTAATTCATGGACTGAATTATTTTTAATAGGAATAGGCAAATATATAGCATTGTTGGTGTACAACATAGACAACCTTTTAACATAATGAAACAATCAAAAGACAGACAGCTCCTTGCTTTCATCAGATGAACTGTTTGGTAGTTTACTGTAACTGCTAAAACAAATTGGAACTTTGGCAATTATGGGTACTGTTATAAAAGTCTGTACTAGGTGTAATAACACACCAATAGCAAGCCAATCAAATTTGAAAACCTGACCAGTAAATGATTGGTTTCTAAGGGCAGAAACACACATGGAGATTCAGGAGATTTCGTTGCCCGCCGACAAATCGGCTCTTCTCCTTGGGGCGACTAATCTCCCCAAACTGCCTTCCCGCCAGCTAGAATCTAAATCTCTGGCGGAATGGTACTTGGAGCGATTCGTTTTCCGAAGTCGCCCGAAGTTTAATCTCCCTGAATCTCCACGCGTGTCTCTGTTCTTAGGGGCATGTTTATCAAAGTGTGAAATTAGAACTCACCACAAAAAAACTCACCCACTATGGGATCTTTATATTTATTAATCAAATAGTCAATACCCATTGATAAATATGTGTCTAAAAATCCCATAGGAATAAATAGGGAGTGACATAATTTTACTGTGGTGAGCTCTAAGTTCACGTTTTGACAATTTTGCCCCTATTTGAACTCTTTGGGGGTTATGTAATAAAAGGCCCTAAGTTTGCCTAGGTGCAGTAACTCATAGCAACCAATCAGCAGGAAGCATTTACTGGTCATCTGTTTAAAAGCAAATCCCTTATTGGTTGCTATAGATTACTGCTCCTGGGCCAGGCAACTTAGTGCCCTTTATTACATATGGGGGTTTGTTCCCATTTCTGGACAAATGTGCGTCAACTCTTTAAAGCATTATAGCAATGTTTGAAAGTTATTTTTTACTTTTGTATTAAGGCTATTAATATATGTTAGCTAACGGTTCTAATAAAACCAATAACTTAGAGGCTGAATGTGTGATGGAATGTCAGTGTAGATATTGTTCCTTGCCCACAGCACAGCTGGATATTTCCAACTCATTTTCCAACAGTGCAACTGGTTGTCAGCTTCTTCCTCTCTGTCCTCAGCTCTGCAGGGTGACTCTTTCTCCATTTAGATTCAGGACACATTGGCAGATTCAAGGAGATTAATTGCCCGGGGACAAATCTCCTCTTCTTCGGGGCGACTAAGCTCCCCGAACTGCCTCCCCTGCCTTCCCGCCAGCTAAAATGTAAATCGCCGGAGGGATGGCACTTGTTGCGATTCGTTTTCTAAATTCGCTCGAAGTTGCCTTACGAGGAAACTTCGGGCAACTTGGGAAAACGGATCGCACTTAGTTCCGTCCTCCGGCCATTTTCATTTCAGCCGGCGGGAGGCAGTTCTAGGAGATTAGTCGCCCGAAGAAGAGGAGATTTGTCCCCAGGTGACTAATCTCCCTGAATCTGCCTGTGTACCCTGACCATTACTAGTAATGTGCTTCTTTTATGCTTGTATCTCTCTACCATATTCTCTATCACTACACCTACCTTAAGTTTTCATCATTTCACCTCTTCACCCCAACCTTTGCAAACCAAACAGTTTTGATAAATACAATATTTTTGTTTGCCCCCCACCCAGAACCCAGTAACTTTCTTGTCCCATCTGCACAAACTACAAAATGCATTTGCTCCATTTTTGCTCACCATTTACATGTATATTTTTTCTTTATCCTTGTCTCATACTTGTATTTTCTTACCCCATATCCATTTATTACAACTATATTTGCACTTTTCTTCACCAAACAATCTTTACAGTTTCTCAAATCTCACATACCCCTTAGGTTTAACCATTTATGAGAAAGCAGTGCAAGCGCCATGGTTGCTGGCAGTTAGGCATACCTAAACATTGATCAGAAGACTTGCACCTCTGACAGTAATAATGCGTGTTTTGGGATGGCTAGGATGATCTGGTAACCTTAACTTAAACATTAACAGTCAAAAATCTGTCGTTACCAGCAGTTTTACACAGGAATCCTATTAGATCATGTTTAAGGGAACAGTAATTTCAAGTGTTTTAAAGCAATGAAAATATAATGTACTGTTGCAACCACTCCAGTTTTAGCAGTGCAGGGCAACAGTTCATTATATTGTCATTAGCTTCAAATACTTTCATTTTTTGGTGTTACTGTTCCTTTAAGACCCTGTAATTCTCGTAATGAGTAATCCCAGTTAAAACAATGTTGCATTTTCCTGGCCGTTTTTGAATTAAAGGAACTATTGCAACTTTAGCATATACATCATATGCAATAAAATAATTCACCTGCTCTTGTTTACTAAAACATATGGAGGATGAATGCTCATTTCATAAATACAAAGATGCAGTATGTGAATATTAAATGTTACTTTGTAACCAGTGATTAAGTATGCAGTTGTCTCGGCATTAAAGTATGTAACAGATTCATTGTGGGAGTCGCACTAAATTCACCCAATCACTGTTGGTTATAGTGAATACACATTTCCTATGGGACTCAAAACTACTGTATCTGCGATATTACATATATTTGACTTTTGTGTGCTGTTGCATTGTAAAGTAAATTTTAAAACAAAGTAAAGTTAAAGTACCTTTTTAGCGCTAGTTTAAATCACTAAATAAACTTTGAGAACATTGTTGTGATTGCAAAATTGAAAATGCAAATTAAATTTTCTGATAAATCAGCCCATAAGTGTTCCACAAACACTTCCTCATCCACCCTACCATAAAGCATGTAAGAAACAATTCTCTAATTCAGTGGTATGTTCCACATTTTTAAGTGATAATGTTAAAAATGAAGAATAAATGAAGCTCAATTCCCTAAAAGTACTATAAGAGACGATACCAGTAGTCATTTCCACTGGTTTTACTTATTCATTTTAGTTTTACTACCAAAGGAATTGAAATTGTCAGTTAACAGTGCATTTCTGGTACCAAAGATGTAACAAAAAACTCATACAATGGACCCGTTATACTCTATAAATAGTATGATGCATTTTCCATAATGCCTGCTCTGACTTGGTATTATCATTTAATGCTCATGTTATTAGGAAAGCACATTTTATAGTTCTAGTTACGTAACAGATGAGGTTGAAAAAAATGGCACATATTTGTCAAGGTCAACTTTTATTCAATAATATCCTGTCCAACCAACTAGAGATCAGAGTGTAAAACTCGCCAGTTTGCTTCACAGGGGAAACACTTTATTATTTGACTCTAAAGGGCAATCAGTCTCTTATCAACTTTGCACTAAGAGTTGCACAAATGTCATCCAAATCTTTGTTTAAATTTGACTATACGCCTACTTCAGGGTGAGAATTCTAGAGCTTTACAGTTCTTGCTGTTAATGCAAAAAAAAATTTTTGTCTTTAAGGAGATGGAAAAGTTAAAACTAAGCTTTATCAGAAAGGTCTATGCATATTTAGGGGCAGATTTACTAAGCTCAAGTGAATGGTTAGAATTTCAAAAAGTTCGAATTTCGAAGTAAATTTTTGGGTACTTCCACCATCGAATAGGCTATATTCGACTTTGATTCGAACGATTTGAAGTAAAAATCTTTAGACTATTCAACCATTAATAATCGAAATACTGTCTCTGTATAAAAAACTTCGACTTCATACTTTGCCAAATTAAGGCTACCAAAGTGCAATGGGGACCTTCCAGAGCACTTATTTTTTTGGTCGAATAGAAATCCTTCGATCGATCGCTAAAAATCATAAGATTCAAAAGATCATTCGATTTTTATTTGACTGCAGGATTGACAAATTTGTTAAAAAAAACAGGAATTTGATATTCGAATTCGAAGTTTTTTAATTCTATGGTCCAATTTAGAAGTTCTTTGTACTTCGAAATTCGACCCTTAGTAAATCTGCCCCTAAGTACGCTAGTAAACCCTCAAAGTAATGCTGCTCTGAGCCATCTGTCAAAAGAAACACCTTATTTCTTTCCTTGTATTTTGTACACATGGGCTTCTGAATCTTCAGCTTAAACCTCCAGGGCAAAAGCTTGAGCATGCTCAGTTTGCTCCTCTTTGCCCCTCCCTCCTCCTGCCTCCCCTCCCTACTGTCACGGATCCCATAGTTATGGGCAAGCAGGTAGAGACTCAGGCAGGAAGTTGACACTCCAAGCTAATATGGCAGCTGCCTAAACAAACAGAGAGAGCTTCTTGAACTATTTGGTAAAGCAATGTACAGAATAAATATAGCGTTCCAGCTTGCACTATTGTGGCTAATCTATTGGCAATAAACTGCCTTGGTAGCTTTCCTTCTCCTTTAATATTGACTTCCTTTCTTCTATTCTCAAGGAATACCTTGTGCAGAGATCTTCTACTAAATAAGGCACTAACGTTTTTACTATATGGTTTTTAAGTATAAGTTCAATAATGAGACTTTATGGTGTTTATATGTTGTACAATGTTGTTATTAACATCATTGTGATATTAATACTATACTAAAATATGTGTTGTGTGTTACCAAAAACAAACAACAGATAAAGTTGTCCTTGTACATGCTCACACACTCTTACTTATAAATGTATGTGTATAATGTAAAATAATAATTAATACACCCCTTGCGGCTTAGGTAACCACAATAAATTGTAAGCAGTATTTTTTTCCATTTCAATATTAGCGATGTTATAACTGCTGGAATAGACATCTGGCATGGACCCCAGGAAATACAAGTGAGTCTAAGTGATTAAGTTAATCATTCCACCTAAAAATAAGAAAAAAGTTAATGTACTCTTAAATCCTAGCATTATTACCACAATTAGCATTATTAATAGCAAAAATGATTAGTACACGTAATGTGGGAGTTATCTTACGGACAATTCAGCTCTATGCATTTGTAACATTAGCTGGTCTTTAGTGGCTGGGGTTCATTGAGCTGTATTTTTAGGAAGTGTTAGGTAAAAAAGAAAGTCAATAGTATTTTGGTATTCTGAAAGTTTATACCTGTCCCTGAGCATTGTATGCTGTTTTTAATTATTTGCTTTCGGTATAATCTAAAAATACCACCTGCTCAAGAATACTATAGGTGCAGGTATAATCTTTTTCATGATGAAACCTAGTTCTTTCCATCAGTACATCACTCTCAAAAACACAAAAACAGTGAAATGTATACTTGAAAATTAAAGGAAGCAATCGGAAGAATGACTTTGATTTAAATGGGGTTTGCTGAATCACTGTCTAGAAGTTTAGAAGACATTTTACCCCATTTTTGAATTTTAGAATATTCACTATAGGCAAAGAGAAACTGCACATTTTCTCATCTCAGATCATCACACATTTTATCTTCTGTTTCCATAGTCCTAGTTTTAATCGGCATTTAACTCCATGGGTACTGAGAGGGCTGCGTTTCCTTTCAGTTTCTCTTTCAGCCGGCATGTCTGTTAGAATTCGAAGAGCAACACAATCGCGCCCTGTCGTTTCAATTCTTTATACGTAAACCAATGAACTGCGATCACTTTGAATTTTTCGGTAGTTCCAATCTATCAACAGATTGCAATTTTGCTTAATTTTAATGTGGCTAACTTAAGATGTTGTATAGTAAATTTATGCAACCGATCACAGTTATTAAATTACTGCATCTGCAAAAGAAGCAATCAAACCCCTTATTATAGTTGCTGTGTGTGAATGTTAAATGTCAAGGAGCTACCAATGCACTGCAGGGAAGCGCGTTACAGTTAAGGATGCATAAAATATCAGCACTTTTTTATGCTTGTGCATTCAGCAAAGACTCCCATCGTAATTAACTAGTATAAAAATAAATAATTTTTAAAAACTACCGTGGTAACAGCGCTGCAACTCTATTCTTTTCTCACTGTAGCAGTCGTAACGCAGCAAAGGGATATTTAAACCTTTATACAAATTTAGTTTTGACTTTCACATGCAATAAAATATTTAAACCCCACATGGAGATTGGGAAATTTTATTACAAATATAGATTGCTGCGGTAAAATCTGATTTATAATGATGAATTTAAATGTGGGTTTTTTTTTGTCATTGTGATTTCAATCCATACATTATTTATACAGATCAGAAGTGTAGGGTGTAGAGTGTCTTCTTTTTTAATTGACAGCCATCTTTCTATTTTTCCTTTAATTGCTTTTGTTATATTTGCTTAATAGAAATATTAAGAGGTAAATGAATAATTGTTGTCTTCCTGATTTTTACTTTAGCTTTATAAGTTTCAAGCTTGCATGTGATACCATTGTTCTCTAACTGTATGGCCACTTCTTTTCTCCTTTCATTCACCTCTTTAGACATCGTAAGTATTGTGGTGATTATGGTTGAAGGACAAATCATACTGAACTCATGATAATATATTAAGAAATAACTTAATATATTGTATTGACTTACCTGAAACCCCGGGCTGGTGCTCCTATAAGCAGAAAACTGCACCGGCCCGGGGCAAACCTCTTCCAACTTCTTCTTGCTTCAAATTTCCTGGGGCAAACACATGCGCAGTTGAACAAATAGCCAAATTTTGTTAAAGTTTGGCTTTTAGTTCTACTATGAATGCGCAGCTACGCGAAGAAAGTAGAAGACGGACTGAGAGCTGCTTAAAAAAAACCACAAAATAAACATAAAAATAGAAATAAAGGCCAATTGCAAATTCTCTTAAAATATGACAGTGATCCCCAACCAGTAGCTCGTGAGCAGGGGTGCTTCGCCAATCAGGCAAGTTGAGGCTGTCGCCTCAGGTGGCAAAGCCCCACTAGGTACCAGGGGCAGCAAAAATGCTGCTCCTGGTACTTTAAGAGCGAATTTCCGGGGGAGGGGGGGAAGCAGCAACTGCTGCTGCCTCAGGCGGCGGAGGGGCCAGGATCGCCCCTGCTCGTGAGCTACATGTTGCTCTCCAACCCCTTGGATGTTGCTCCCAGTGGCCTCAAAGCAGGAGCTCATTTTTGAATTCCAGGTTTGGAGGCAAGTTTTGGTTGTATAAAACTCAGGTGCACTGCCAAACAGAGCCTCAATGTAGGTTGACAATCCTCATAGGGGTTACCAAATGGCCAATCACAGCACTTATTTGGCATCCCTGGAACTTTTTTCATGCATGTGTTGCTCCCCAACTCCTTTTACTTCTGAATGTTGCTCACAAGTTCAAAAGGTTGGAGATTGACGCCCATTGACTTCAATGTGTTTCTGCAATTTGTCTCGCAAATTTTTTTGCCGTTCAGCTAATTTTTCCTCGAAACAGGCCAGATTCGGCCATCAATAATAATTACTTGTTCATTCTATTCTACTCTTTCGCAAGGTGTGTAAATATGCTGTTATTCTATTTTTTGTACCCTAAAACGTACATTTTACCTGCAAAGCCTGACTAGTTAAGGTTTCCTTACAATTGTTTTAATTACATTAAAGTGGACCTGTCACCCAGACACAAAAATCTGTATAATAAAAGTCCTTTAAAAATTAAACATGAAATCCAATTTCTATTTTTTATGAAAGCATTCATAGCTGTTGTAAACTCATTTAAAAATATCAGCTGTCAATCAAATATTGTCTGCACCGCCTCTATGCCTAGGCATAGAGGCGGGGCAGACAATTACTTTCACTTTCCATTCAGCACTTCCTACATGCCACTTCTCTCCCCACATTCCCTCGTTCTCTTCACCATTTAATTGTGTAGCCAAGACATGGGGATGGACATTGGGTCCCCCATTCTGGTGCACAAACAAGATTCTGAGATGATACAAGGCTTGTCTCAATAACAGTGCCCACAAAATGGCTCCTGCCTGCTTGTTATAATTATGACTTCCCAGACTGATGGAAACAAGATTCAAATAATTTATATAGTGTAATTAAAGTTCATTTTGCTTGACTAATGTGATAAAATAAGATTTTGAATAATTTTTTTCGGTGACGGGTCCACTTTAATGTTTAAAGAGTCCTGTTAAATACTAGCATCAACGAGTCACCATTTCAAAGCAAGTTCCCGTTGTACAAATTGTGTTATTCAAATTGCATAGTTCAAACATCCCCAAGAGAAATGTTGAAGTAGCAGAGTTACTCCCTCATCTACAGACTTATGTACACACAAGTACTTTATGATGAAATCTGCAGCAACATGGGATATAGAATATGCTAAGTGTGTATATTTTTTTTGCAAACTTTTTGCCTTCAAGTTTATTTTACATTTTTAAGAAAAATATACATTTTCATTTGTAAAAATAAACCACCATTGATATTTGAATGCCTCGCCAACCGAAGCTGGAATGCTGCCATTTAGCACCATTCAGTTAGAGAACCACCATGGCTTTACTTCACACTTTTCAAAATCTGACTATATAAATAATGGAAGTTGGGAAAGTTTTACGTAAAGGCCTCGTTAACATAAGGCAATTTGTATCTTTAATTTATGGCTGAACAACACAAGCTTTTCACTTATATCCACTAATCACATGCAGTATGTGAAAGAATGTTGGCACATACAGTATATCAGAAGCACTGCATCATGGTGCAGCCCAAATACTATATCACCTCCTATATGAGGGATGTAGGCAGCCCCGGACAAGGCCGGCCTGGTGCTCTATGCAACCTGGCCGGTCGCGCCACCTCTCACACATGCAAATAGATGCATGCTAGTCCTTCTCAGCTGGATAATGTTTGGCATGAGTGTGGAGAGAGGGGACCGGACTAAGGGTGTAGGAGGCAGAGAAGGTGCCCCCAGCTTTGCGCCCAAGGCATGTGCCTACTCTGCCTACCCCTATTCCAGCCCTTGATGTAGTTGTACAGTAAAATGATAAAATGTTAAATATATATATATATGCAAATGTGTATATATATAAACCCGCCCAATCAAGATATCGATCGGGAAAGCCCGTCGGATGGCCCCACACACACTGGCCAATAAGCTGCCAACTTGGTCTGTCGGCAACTTGGTCTGTATGGAGGCCTTTAAGCATAGAGGCGGGGCAGCTAATTATTTTCACTTTCCAGTCTGCACTTTCTATATGTCAGCGCACTTCTCCCATTCCCCCTCCCTCCTCACCATCTAATTGTGCAGCCAGAGCATGAGCATCAGGTGCAGCCTTCTGAAACATAAACAATATTTTGGCATGATGCAATTGTTGTCTTGATAAGTGTTCACAAAATGGCACCTGCCTTCTTGCTGTGATTGTGAATTCCAAGACTAAAATAAACAAGATTCAAATAATTGAAGTAGTGAAAGTGAAGCTTATTTTACTTGACTAACATCATAAAATAGGGTTTGGAATTATTTTTTAGAGTAACGGGTCTCCTTTAACTGCAATTTGATGTCAGCATATGCTGTAAACTACATGGCTACATTTTTTTGGATTAGCTATGACAAATGAACAATGCATTACAAAGATTTTGGTTAAAACTCCTAAATCTGATATTAAATTAACCTATATTAAGACACAACAGCCGTCTCAGTGTAGAGGTCAAGAAAGGGACAGTAACAGGAGTTCAAACCCGATCACTAACAAACCCATGCACACTTAATATTCTTAGCCTTTAGGGCATTTGTCATGACTTTGCATCCCTGCACAGAATTATACTATGCTATTGCATGGATGGAAATAATATATAAAACTAAGATATAATGAAAGGTCAGAAAGTTTTACAAGCATTTCCATATAATGATCTAAAATATAGTGCAGAATGGCATCTGCACAGAGATATGTCAGGGGCAAATTAACATAATTGTTGATTATAAGTCGTGATTTTAAACATATATGTTTTCTGGTATTAGAATAAACACATTCATTACAAAACATTTTTGATGAACCACATGTAGAAGGAAAGTTGTTCCTAGACTTATAGATTAGAGAGATACAATGATTGGAGGGATAAATAATACTTATTCTAAAACACTACATGGAGAATGAACGTAAATCATTCGAAAACAAAAACACATTTGCATCCAAAAACCATTAAGGATTTATGTACATGCGATTAATGTATAATTTAGGAACAACATAATTTATGCCTTTTGAATTGTTAAATCATAAGATTCATACAGAGTAATAACTAACTTCACAACAGTCTTAGACATAACCCTAGGGAGATGTACCCCTGGTAATTTCAACAAATTAAGGCAATAAAGTACCTTTTTGCAAGTGATGCTTAAGGAAAGTATTGCACACACCTAAGGGGCACATTTACTAAGTTCGAGTGAAGTATCCAAAGAAAAAAAACTTTGAATTTCAAAGTTTTTTTTTGGGTACTTAGATCACCGAATAGGCTTCTTCGACCTTCGACTACTACTTCGAATCGAACTAAAAATCGTTCGACTATTCGACCATTCGATAGTCGAAGTACTGTCTCTTTAAAAAAAAACTTTGACTTTCTACTTTGGCACTTTAAACCTACCGAGCTACAATGTTATCCTATGGGAACCTTCCCCATAAGCGTTCTAAGCTTTTTTTGATCGAAGGAAAATCCTTCGATCGATGGATTAAAATCTTTCGAAACGTTCGGTTCGAAGGATTTAATCGTTCGATCAAAGAATTTGCGGTAAATCCTTCGACTTCGATATTCGAAGTCGAAGGATTTTACTTCGATAGCCAAATATCGAGGGTTAATTAACCCTCGATATTCGACCCTTAGAAAATGTGTATGGTTTTGTATGAACTGCATCTGGAATTAAAGCACAGGTATGGGAGCCGTTACCCGAAAACATGTTGTTCTGAATTATGGGAACTCCCATAGATTCCATTTTAATCTACTTATTTTGATATTAGAAATCAGTTAAAGTTATTTATATAATGAGAATGGGGTTTTAATTGCAGTTATTGACCTTGTCATGGGTTTAGTGGTGGAAAACTTATAAATAGAAAAGTAAGTTTTAATTAGTTTTGCTTTATCAATAGATTTTTTTAAAGAAGAAACATCAAATGACAAAAACCATATTGTGAATAACTTGTCTGTTTGCTAAGATTCCCAACAGCTGCCAGAGATTTTATTGCCCAATGCAGTGGACTTACTTGTGGACAAAAATATATAGGACTGCACCAATACTTTGGATACTCGCCAAATAGAACTGGCTACCAGCGGAGACTATTATTATTTGCAATGCCCTGTGAAAAGCATATTATTAAAGACATGCATGTTTTTAAGATTTTTTTTTTTTTTCATATAATTAACTAAATATCTGTTACCATTAACTGAAAGTATGCTAATGATGCATATGTGGCTGCTAGACCTGCTATACCTAAATATGCTGAATTCAAGAGTTAATTTCCAAATTGTTTCTTGACATTTTTAGAGCTCAGTTGTCCTAGTGTTTTTGGCAGATTTAATGAATGTTTGACACAGGTAGGGACAAGCCGGCTGTTTGAATAATGCTATAAAGAAGGAAAATTCATGCTAAGATAAAAAGTAATTTATCTTTATGATCCATGTGCCAAGTCCAATAACCCTTGGTGTAGTGACTTCCCCTGGACGTGTCTTTATGCTACAGAATA
This sequence comes from Xenopus laevis, assembly GCF_017654675.1. Taxonomy (NCBI): domain Eukaryota; kingdom Metazoa; phylum Chordata; class Amphibia; order Anura; family Pipidae; genus Xenopus; species Xenopus laevis. The sequence continues at coordinate 52,007,347 of NC_054378.1, forward strand.
CAAGAAAGGGCAGAACTGGAAGTCTGCTTTTCATGAATATTCTATAATAGATGCATATTGAAATGAGCTTTTTTGGCTTTTTTTTTTTTTTTTAGAACAAAGTGTCATGTTTCTTTGAACTTTGCACCTTTCTCTTCCTGGAATTTGTGAGTAGCATCACAGGTGCAACCAGAAAAAAAGTGGAAAGAGTTGAGTTGTTTGAGACTGTCTGCACTTGTTAATGTTGAATGCATTAGTGCAGTGGCAACCATAAAGCAAATCAGAGTGTAATTTGAGGATACATTTCTATATTTTAAGGTTTTGATCATCCATGGAAGAAGTGTACCTTTTATAACCATGTTTTCATATATGTGTGACTTTGTTTTGAGCTAAGGGGGCTCAATCAAATCTCATTCTGAACCCAGAATTTTTTTTGTCTGATGTGATGCAAATATGGTTATAAAATAGTCAGTATAATATAAAATATTCAGTATAAAGCTGATAGACCCTTACTTCAAAAGGTTTCTTTACAAAAGAATATTTGCCATAAATACAAAATTCTAAAATAATATGTTGAAATGTTCATATTCCTGATCCATAAAGTTGCTAAATATATATATATATATATATTCTTACACACTGCTCTCGCTATACAGAGCCATGGAATTTGGTACCACTTTAAATACTGTATATGACTTTGAGAACAAATAAATGATTTTATGTCAGTTTCTTTAAAAAAAAAAAAAGAATTGGGATAAAGTGCAGTTACCTTTTCCACAAATGAAAGGGCTTATTTCAAGAATATATATTTGTTCTGAAAAGTATTTCAATTTAGCATTAAAGGTTTTTGCTTCTGAAATGTGTTTAATGTAAATATACTGTCACATAGCCTTCAAGTAATTGACAAGAGCAGATGATTAGCAGCGTTTTCAATAGTGTTTTTGCATAATCTTACAATCTTGACAGAAGTCTTGTCTGCTTTTTTATTGTCAGTTCTCTGCAATAGTTTTTTTTTCTCTTTGACAACATTTACTTTGTCATTATAAATCTCCTAAGTGGTCATTTAAAGTGTTTGTTATGTACAGCACAGTTGAAAGAGATTATAGGAAAACGTCTTATTTTAATGGAACATTTGATATGTTTTTCTTTATTTGCAGTAAACCTTTCACTTGCAAGATAAAAAATTGGTATGACTTAAATCTCTTTGCTTTTCAGAAAAGAGAAATTGCATTTACGCAGTGTAGAAAATGGCTGTATACGTTTAAATGGGGATGAATTAAATTGAAAATTCAAATTTTTTGGCCCCAAAACAAAATAATTTCTGTCCAGCAAGGTAATCATGATGTTGGTAGAAACAGCCCTTCCTTGGTTTGGCTGCAGCAGTAAGTAGGTCTTTTAGTTGGATTGTTGTGGGAGGATGCAAATCTCAACGTAAGAGTTGCTTACTTCCATAGCAACATTGACTGTTCTGATGTCAGTCACATTACAAGAGCCATCAACAGAGGAGAATTTTTTCAGCATATAATCATTAAAAAAATAAATATATATATATATATATATATATATATATATATATATATATATATATATATATATATATATATATTCATATTCATTTTGCAGCATTATTTTTTTAATGTAAATATTTTGCTGTTTTTTTAATCTAATTGATTATAAATAATTTACTGAGTATGTGCAAGGCTATGGGACTTTTTAAAAAACAATGGTTTTATTACCACCCTTTTACCCTCAAAATCTTGTTTCATTCCAATGGATCGATTCACAGACTTTCAGGCTCTGGGCCTGTTGTTTGCCTACATAATATCCAGTTCTTTGCTATGAGTAATGGGCCACACTACTAAATCCACTTTTTAAAACAGTACTTTGAGTTGGTTATGATATACATTGTGTGTGCCTTACGTGCTTCCCAGGATATTCTGCTCTTCAAAATTAATGTTATACAGATCTGAAGTTTTGTCTAGATGCCTAAAGTTTGTCAAAAGATGACTACCAAAATACATTAACCTACATGGAATGACTGTAAATGTATCTATCATTGTTGGTGTGATTTATATGAACAAAGCTGCTTCTTTACATTTTTTTTTTTGCCGTCAAATCTTGCTCTACATTATTTAGAATGCAATAAATGAAAAGACAAAAACAAACAATTAGAGAATGTGTAAAATACACTCTGCTTTCAGCAAGGTTCATATTAATACTTTTTTTTAATACGATTCATGGGCTTTGTCTGGTACAAGTTTGCTTATGGATAATTTTAGGTCTAAAACCAAATTATATAGGATTCTTTAAAATTTTGCAGTACATTGCTCACCTTAACCTCACTGATTCATAAATTCTCATTACCACATGTGACATTAATACTCTGTATAATAAAACTTCACCTTTATTGAAGCCTCTCTTGTTTCTACATCAGTATTCTAATCTATCTCAATAGATTTCTAGGGTACAGCTCATATAGATTTGGTCAGTGACAAGGGTTACACTAGTCTTGTAGAACATTTACTTGTAGCTTTGAAAAGCCCACATTCATCAGCGGATTAGGTCGATCAGATTGTGCTAGGATCAATGGAAGGCTCTGTGATCCCTCTTAGACTGTAATGTGTTCAAGAATCCACATACAAGCACATTTCTCTGTCTTAGAACCATTTATCTTGGAATGTCAAATTGCAATAATTAACCATTATTGATCTTAAATTCAATTAACTTCATTAACACAGGTCATGATGAGAGTTCTTCTAAGGGAAAAGCTTGTGACAACTGTCTTTTCTTCTGTGACGCTGATATTTAATGTTTGAGCCTCAGGAGACCCATACAGTAAAGTACAAATGTATGGTTGTTCTTAGCTCACATTGAGCCAATGAAAGCTATATTAGCAAGTATTTATTACGCTATTAGCATTAAACAGACCAAGCAGCATAGATTGCTTTTTTGCCTAAGGAGTGTTAAACAAAGCTTAATTGTATCCTTTAAATATTATTTACCTATTATGTCATTAAAAACAAGACTTTAGATTATTCTAATAACTTTCGCGTGTCTGTTTTTTTTTTTTTTAAACAATATACTGGACTTTAAGGGGGTTATTTATCAAAGTCTGAATTTACTTCAATATTTTCTGCTACAAACTCCGATCAAATCCACTCGGGTTTTTTACGCTTATTTATTATTACATTTTCCTGAAAACGTGATTTGCGGGAAAGAATCAGATTTTCAAAATTTTTTTCTGATTTTCATCCGATCCGGGGTATTGCACAAAACCCAGCGCACATCATAAAATCATGGGACTTCTCCCATTGACTTATATGCAACCTCGACAGGTCTGAAATGCCGGATTTTCAGATTCAGACTTTTCCATCCTCAGGGTTTAATGAATTCCGAAAAATTTGTGATTTTTTAAAAGTCTGATATTATAAAAAAAAAAAAATCACAAATCTTTCGTGATTTTTGCATTCGGAGTTTAGTAAATAACCCCCTAAGTATTTGTGTATTTTATAATAGTGACACCAGCATTGTGTCCACTGCCTAAAAAGTTGGATTGTAAAAATTAGTGATGTAAAAATGTAGAAATTAGTGATGTAAATTTGTTGGGCAAAACACAAGCCCGTCATGCAGTGAGTGGTCCATGGACATCCACATGTGTTGGTGCAAGTTGTATTAAGGGTTGTATGTACCACCTGCTCCTGACAGGCTTAAAGTACACATGGGGTTGGACTGGGCCCACCTAGACTGCGACTGAAGGGCCCTTTTCCTGGTACCTGGCGTCCAACCTAAACCCCCCCCCACCTGCAACCTCCTACTCAATTTCTCACTATTGGTCTGGCTGGGGAGACGCTATGTTCTGGGTGGGGAGTAAGCTAGGTCAACGGCCCACCAGGTTTTTTCCAATGTCAGGTGACATTGACTACAGGACTTTCATGCTCAGTGCATTACAAATGTACTGCAGATCACAGTTTCACTCCACTTTGCATTAGTGCTGAGTTAATGGTATCTTGTGGGGCACAGTTTTGCACCCCTTGTCACGCCAATACTTGCACCTTGTGTTACAGTTATCACATGACCAGGATTCAGGAGGACTTAAAAAATCAGGCTTGCATCTTTAATCATGCCCTGTAGCATCACATGATTTTTTGTTGTGTTTATGTATAAATCCCACAGCTTCTACAAATAAAAGGAAATAGGAAAAAAATAAGAACTGGAAATGTGATACGATCTGAAACCACAGTATCCTTTTATAAAGTGAGCCCAAGTAATAGGCCATAGTGAAGCTGTTATGAGACACCAAAGAATGCCAAGCTTCATTTTTTTAATCACAAAGGAAAATCACCCATAAAGTGCCTTTTTACCATTTCACATGCTGTCCCTGCAATGCTATTATAAATGGCTGATATATCTCTGTATATTCTCTTGGTAAGGACGCTGCGTTATTTGATATTGTGACCTTAACTTGTTTGCAGCTAAAGAGAGAAGTGGTTTGATGCACTGAAAGGTACATTGAAATGGTTAATCCTTTTTTTCTGATGCAGAATTATATTAGCAAAGACAGTAGAATTTAGTATTCCCATTGCTGAAAATGTTCACTCTGCATAGTAAATATAAAGAAGAGCTGTATGTTTGACATTATCTTTGCCATGTTTATTACATTGACACATGAATGTGTATGCAGGTGTAAAATGTGTAAACATAAAACTGAAAATGTTCAATAGGAGGAAGCTCTTAACTACTGCCTATATAACCACCTACTGGAAATGTCTGTAAAACACAGCATGATGGTTTTCCTTTCATATACAGTACAATAATGTAGCCAGTATTCAATTAGTTAACTAAAAGTTAACTATTACATAATATTAACTTAATAGATCTTACAAGGATAATTGTAATAATAATAATAATAAGTTAAGTGAATTGGAGGCATCTTGGGAGAATGTACTCGTATTCCTGTAAAATAAACACAAGAATAGGGTTTTTATATTTGACTTACTGAAGGAACATGATTGACAACATTATGGGGGCTATTTATTGGAGTCCGAATGACAAATTGTTTACTATAAAATTGGAATTTTTAGTGCAAAAAAAAAAACTCGGATCTTTCAGAATTTATTAAACCCTAAGGATGTTAAATGTCTGAATTAAACTCAGACCTGCCGGGTTCATATAGAAGTCAATGGGAGAAGTTCCAAAGACATCCTGACCTGCCCTGGGTTTCGTGCAATAATCTGAAGATTTCGTGGTTTTCAGGCAAAAATCCAAAAAATTTGTAAGATTCAAATTTTTTCAATATTTTAAAGAGTTTTTCCCTGCACAGGAAATTTTCGGAAAAATGGATTGAATTTTTACTGAAAATTATTAGAAATTTTCGAACTTGTATAAATAATGCCCTACGTGTGGTCATGCTTTAAAGGAAAACTATACCCCCCAAACAATGTAGGTCTCTATTAAAAGATACTGAGTAAAACAGCTCATGTGTAAAACCCTGCTTCATGTAAATGAATCATTATCATAATAATATACTTTTTTAGTAGTATGTCCCATTGGGTAATCATAAATAGAAAATTGCCATATTAAAAAATAAGGGCCGCCCCCTGAGATCGTACGATTCACTGTGCACACATACAAACCACATGTAAGGTCACATGAGCCAATTAACAGACAGAGTTCAGCCTTTTGCTTCCTCACTTCTTCCTGTTACAGTTAGTGTTGTAGTATTTCTGGTCAGGTGATCTCTGAGGCAGCACAGATAGAGTCACGAAATGGTGGTTCAAGGCAAGAGGGCAATATTTATGTAAATATATATTCCAGTTTGGTAAGATTCTTTAATATGTCATTCAATTTGATATAAACTATCTGTTGCTTAAGTATTCATTTTGGGGGTATAGTTTTCCTTTAAGTGGAAAACATGTTAAAGATTACATAGAACGCACAGTCATCTGTAGAGTTCCTCACCATACGTCATGGATAGTGCTGAACAAATCAGTCCCGTTTGGCGTCGCCGGTAAAAATGGGCGTCAAAATTTTTTTTTTTACATGCAACAACTTTTCTCTCACTCCAAATACATTAAAGTCAATTGACATTTTTCTTGTGGACACTTTTTTGTCTTGGCAACTTTTTTGTCCAAATGCATTAAAGCCAGTGGACATTTTTTGTTATGGCTGCTTTTTTGTCTCTGTGACAACTTTGTCTTGGCAACTTTTTTTGCGGCGGATTTTTGATGCAGTTTTATGAAACAAATTGCAGGTGGCAAAAATGCAGAAATTTTCAGCAAATCCATGCCTGGCAAAAAAAAATTGCTTATCCCTTATAATGTAATGTAATATGAATGTTGCATATGTCTTCTGGTAAAATGATGTGCCTCAAAGCAGGTCTATATATGGCATACATTTGGTTAAAAGATATTAACATTTGGTTAAAAGATTAATTAACTGGAGTGTAGCTAAAAAGAACTTTGCATAGAGCACTTAAAATAAAGGTGATTATAAGCTTTTAAGCCATTTTCTTTTTCACACACAAGACGCATACAAAACCTAAATCATTTTTTAATTTATTGTAATTGATGTAAATTTCTTCCATTGTAGGAATTATATTGATAGTTCTGTACTTTATGTTTATTAAAGGTTGAGCATCAGAAATGTAATGAGCAAAAAAATGTGTGCTTAATTTAAATTGTGAATCTGTCTGTCAAGAAATGCATTAGGGGTAGAAAAAGCATAAGACATATTAATTGACAGACAGGAACTGCTGTCTCTAAGGTTGATACAAGTAATTTATTACTTTAGAAATGAATGCCACCTCCAGAATCTGCTTCATTAATTTCAAATTTAGTTTTAATTTCAAGCTGTTGCCCCTTGAGAAGAATAAGGTGGCAAATTATGCTTGAAGAATCTTTTTGTATTTTTTTTTCATAGCGAGGAAACGCTACAGTTTAACTATTTAATATTATGAGTAAATATGCAGCTGTTTCTGATTTCTGAAAAATATACAAACAGCTGTTATTGAGGTCACCTCCACTAACTCCTGCCTTTTTATCTCTACAGCGTATGTATCGGATGAACTGAAAGCAGCAGCACTTGTTGATGAAGATGTGGAAACAGAAGACACTTTGGTGGATGGGGAACCTTCAGCAAAGTATTCATGCTCTGAAAAAGAATTCACAAGGAACTCACCGAATTACCAGCTCTCTCCAGCTGCTGAATTTTCCAGCCATGAAATGGACAGTGATTCACATGTCAGTGAGACCAGTGACCGCATGGCTGATTTTGAAAGTTGCTCCATCAAAAATGAAGAGGAGAGCAAGGAATCCCTGGCTCCTCTTGAGGATTCTAATGTCTCAGACAGCTTAGAACAGATGAAAGCAGTGTACAATAATTTTCTTTCCAACTCTTACTGGTCAAACCTCAGCCTAAACCTTCACCAGTCAACCTCTGAAAAGAACAATGCCAGTAGTAGTAGCAGCAGCAGCAGTAACAGTAGCTGTGGAAGTGGTAGCTTCGATTGGCATCAAACAGCCATTGCTAAAACTTTACAGCAAGTTTCTCAGAGCAGGGTTCTTCCGGAGCCGAGCCTTTTCAGCACTGTCCAGCTGTACAGACAGAATAGTAAACTGTATGGCTCTATTTTTACTGGTGCGAGTAAGTTTCGATGTAAAGACTGTAGTGCTGCTTATGATACCTTAGTCCAGTTAACTGTTCACATGAATGAAACAGGTCACTACAGAGATGATAACCATGAAACTGACAACAATAACCCTAAACGGTGGTCCAAACCAAGGAAACGGTCTTTACTTGAAATGGAAGGAAAAGAAGATGCTCAGAAAGTATTGAAGTGCATGTACTGTGGTCATTCCTTTGAATCTCTTCAGGACTTAAGTGTTCACATGATTAAAACAAAACACTACCAAAAAGTGCCTCTCAAAGAACCTGTTACACCTGTAGCAGCCAAAATTGTACCAGTTTCTAGGAAAAAACTGTCATTAGAGCTTGAACTTCCAAGTTCACCTGACTCAACAGGGGGCACACCAAAAGCAACAAATCTAGATGTAAATGATGCTCTACAAAAGAATTCAAACCCATATATCACACCAAATCATAGATATGGACACCAGAATGGTGCCAGCTATGCCTGGCATTTTGAAGCTAGGAAATCCCAGATTCTAAAGTGCATGGAGTGTGGCAGCTCGCACGATACTTTGCAGGAACTTACAACACATATGATGGTTACTGGGCATTTTATAAAAGTGACAAATTCTGCTTTGAAGAAAGGGAAATCCATTCTAGAGGCACCAGCTACACCAACATCATTAACAGAGGAAAAGGTACAGTCTGTGCCACTAGCAGCTACAACATTTACACCTCCTGTAAACAATAGTTCATGCATATCTCCAAAGCTTAATGTTGAAATAAAAAAAGAAGTTGATAAAGATAAAGGTATACCAGATGATAAAATTAAAGATAAGACAATTGAAGAGGAAGAAAAGTTTGATGTTAACTCTAAATACCATTACTTAACAGAAAATGATTTAGAAGAAAGCCCCAAAGGTGGCTTGGATATCCTCAAATCTTTAGAGAACACAGTAACATCTGCTATCAATAAAGCTCAAAATGGCACCCCAAGCTGGGGCGGCTACCCCAGTATCCATGCTGCTTATCAGCTTCCTAACATGATGAAGTTATCATTAGGTTCCTCAGGGAAAACTACACCATTAAAACCAATGTATGGGAGCAGTGAACTTATCTCACCAACCAAAAATCAGCCTATAGTGTCCCCACCAAGCAGTCAGACTTCCCCTGTGCCAAAAACGAACTTTCATGCAATGGAAGAACTTGTTAAAAAAGTTACAGAGAAGGTGGCTAAGGTGGAAGAGCGAATGAAAGATCCAGAAGGAAAGTTTTCTCCAATTAAACGTGCAACGCCATCTCCCAGCGGCAGTGAAATTAGTGAATCACCAAAAGGTGACGGGTCTAATGAAGTTACCTTTAAAAGCCAGCAAAACAGCCCAATTCCACAAAAGGACAGCTGCAAAGAAAGTCCTTCTGTAGAACCTGTTGAAAATGGGAAGGATCATGTAAAGTCAATCCTTGGCAGCTTAAGTAGCGGCACAGCTATTATTACCGACCACCCACCTGAGCAACCATTTGTTAACCCATTAAGTGCATTGCAGTCAGTTATGAATATTCACCTTGGAAAAGCAGCAAAGCCATCCCTACCTGCATTAGATCCCATGAGCATGCTTTTTAAAATGAGCAACAATTTGGCAGAAAAGGCTGCTATAGCAACCCCAACTATTCAAGCCAAAAAAATAGACCACTTAGACCGTTATTTTTATCATGTCAACAATGACCAACCCATAGACTTGACAAAGGGGAAGAGTGACAAAAACTGTTCTTTGACTTCAGCACTTTTGTCATCAACATCTACTTCAGCTTCATCTACAGTGACAACAGCAAAGACATCTGCAGTTGTGTCATTCATGTCAAACTCACCGCTGCGAGAGAATGCCTTGTTAGATATATCTGATATGCTGAAGAACCTGACAGAAAGCCACACATCAAAATCTTCTACGCCTACCAGTATATCTGAAAAATCTGACATTGATGGTACTACGATTGAGGAACCAGAGGAAAACACACCAGCTCAAAAAAGGAAGGGCCGTCAGTCCAATTGGAACCCTCAACATTTGCTTATACTTCAGGCCCAGTTTGCAGCCAGTTTGCGTCAAACCTCAGAAGGAAAATATGTGATGTCAGACTTGAGCCCTCAAGAGAGAATGCACATTTCAAAGTTTACAGGACTCTCAATGACCACAATTAGCCATTGGCTAGCCAATGTGAAATACCAGCTACGAAGGACAGGTGGGACCAAGTTTCTTAAAAATTTAGACACTGGACATCCAGTTTTCTTTTGTAATGACTGTGCTTCACAAATCAGGACTCCTTCTACTTATATTAGCCATCTTGAGTCACATTTAGGTTTTAGAATAAGGGACTTGTCTAAACTATCCAATGAACAGATCAAAAATCAAATAGCACAAAGTAAATCCCCTTCTGAAAAAATGGTTGTATCTTCTCCTGAAGACGATATTGGGACTTCGTACCAGTGTAAACTTTGCAACAGGACATTTGCGAGCAAGCATGCTGTGAAACTTCATTTAAGTAAAACTCATGGGAAATCGCCAGAGGATCACCTTCTATATGTCAAAGAGCTAGAGAAACAGTAGTATTTAATGTTTTTTTCTTTTTGTTTGTTACAATGACTTGCTTTAAGGAAAACTGACAAAAAAAAAAAAAAGCCTTAAAGCTACAGTTGGCACATGTTCCTATTTTATCTCTGGAGAATCACTCTGGGCTCTGAACTGTTTTGTAAAACTGTACAGTGTTTAATAGAGGCGGGTAATCAGCTGTTGTTAATGGTGAAATATGAAGGTCAAAATGCAAGGGGGATAAGTGGAACTTTTTGTAAATTGGATTAGCTTTGTGCATTTTCCGATGTGCCAGGCTGCATGTGTTATCAGACAGTTTAAAAAGCATTTACATATAAATCTGGTACACTATTTTTCATTTCACTTACGTGTGCTGGTATTTTTCTGCCTTTAAACTTTAGCCCTCTGAGTACTTTGGGACACTCATGTTCATTTGGTAAGCTCTGTTTTTTTTAAAATAAAAAATTAATAAACGTAGCGCACTTGGGCCTCGGCGCAGACTGGATTGAGTGGTTTTATTAACATTTCATCCTTTTTTGCTTTCACTAGGGTTTGCGGTGCGTTGCAGAGCAAGGCACTACCTGGCCTCCGGCAGCAAAAGGGTTAAAATGGTGTAAATAATGTACAGACTTGCATTATGGAAATTGTGGTTGATGTTAATGGTATTTTCCCCCTTTTGACATTTTTTACTACCGTTTTTTGGTATGAGATGCAGTATTCTCCTTACATAAGCTGTGCCTATGTATCGTTTTAATTTTGATTTGTTCATTTTAAACCTCTTCTGTGCCATAAGAAACGCTGTGTTTCTTGATCCTCCGGCAGCGAGAAGGTTGTCTTTTTTTTTTTTTTTTGTTTGCTTTGTTTAATTTTTTACACCTTGAGCATTGTAAATTATTAAAAAGGATGCAACAAATAGTCTTTATAAAATATTCAAAAACTATTATTCTAAAACAAAACTATACTTGTTTTACTATACATCTATATTGTTAGAAGGTTCATGATTAAATTATACATATTTATTAGCAATGTCATACCATTCCCCCCCGACCCAAACAATAAAGCCAAACCACAGCACTACATGCCTGGCATTGAATATACCTGTTTTTGCACAACATGACTTTGAGAAGGTATTTATTAAGGGAAAAAGAAATACTCAAACCATTGCTCAGTGCTCAAAGGGTTAAAACTAGACAGAGGAAAAAAAAACTTGTACTGTATTTGCCAAGACTTGCTAATACTTTCAAAATGTTTGTACTAAAATAATTTTGCTTAAACATTAAGAGGCATTCTGTAATATAATCTCTTTTACTTATTTATAAGCACCCCGTGTTGTTATTCTGTATTGTAGAATGCCTTTTTATTTCATTTTGTACGTTTTCTGTTTTGTTCTGTCTAATTATTTTCCCAAGATTCCATACTGCAGCTTTATCTTAAGGCATATGAAAGGTAACCAGTGGTTACCACGCACTAAGTGATTCTGTTCGTCTCCATTTTTGGCAGTTAATTTGCTGAAGTAACTGACAGCTGACACCATACAAGAAAATGTGTATAAAATATTGGCATGTAAACAGCACAGACACTGTAATGCACTCTGTGTCCCTTTTTTGTTGTTGACAATGAAGCACCATTATATGATTCTTCATATAACCTTTTTTTCTACAGCAGCATTAAAATTGTTTTTTTTTTGCTATAATTTTGTGTGGCGTTCAGACTTTTGTTCAAGATGTGCTCCATTTAATGAGCACATGACAAGTAAACGGTGTTCCGTGTGTTTATAACTGGAGCATAAATAGGTATCCTCTGTTTGCTCAGTGCCGGAGGGGAAGAAAAAAAGCAGGTAAACTTCACGGTTTTCCAGTCAATGTGGAATTCAAAGAACAGATGATATAAAAGGTCCATAAATAAAATAAACATGTTATTTTTATTAAGAATAAGGGCTCCCCTGCCAAACGACAGAGGGTATTCTACACTGACAATGCCTGTTCCTGCTCAGCTATATTCTTTGGCATTACTTTGTAATATCTGTAAATGATCTTGGGGATGTCAATTTTGGCACATACCTTGGAGCTATGATCCTTAATCTCAAGTACAGCCATCAGGTTAGACTGCATGAATTATGTTCAACAAATTGCTGAATTCCTTAGTACAGAGTTATAATATCATTTTAATTTAATGTATCTATTTTAATGTCTTAGGCAGTGCCATTGGGGTTTGAATAGCTTGAATCTACAGTCTTTCAGAGTTTGAGATCTTGCACATGGCTAGACAAACTTACTTGGAGCACAGGCTTGTCATGTTATCACTCCTTAAGGGGTTTTGTAGCACCATCATCTTATTTGAAATGTTGTCACTATTTTGGAGCTTGGCCATTATTTTAAAAACCCCTCTGCTATACTATTAGGGTGAATTATTTGTGAAATTGGAACGAGGGGTAAGCTCCAGATGCCTACCTGATACACTTGTTCACATCAGGACCTGTATTAGCCAATTTATATTTCTTACTAGAGATCTTGTTTATATGAATGAATGCAAGCACTGGCTGAAGGAATGTGGTTACACACACACACAGAACACATGATGGCTAGTTTGGTTAAATATTGTCTAATTTCTATTTAGTTTAGCTCAAACTTCAGATGGTAGGAAGGAATGAAGTAAAACACATTCAAGAACATGATTCATTACACTGCAACGAAAGTCTTCTTTACAGAATAATGCTAGAAATGCTGTATTTTGTATACTAAACATAAACATAAACTTACTGCACCTGAAGCCTAATTAAACAAATGATTTATGCTTTCAAAGTTGGCCTCAGGGGGCTTTCATGTTGTTACTTTATCACCATCTTTGCAAGACCAAGACTACGCACATGCTCAATGTGGTCTGGGCTTCAGTTGGGAGGTTAAGCTTAGGGATCATCATAAATTATCAAAACAGCACAAGTCAAATAATATCTGCCATAGAAGTCGATCAGAATATGCAGACTCCACTGGGTCTGTGGATACGAATCTCTACACAGTCGCTAGCTGCTCTACAGAGAAACAAACAAAGCTGCTTGAGTTCTGGGAACTTTTGTTTGAACGTATGATCATTTCCCTGCAGAGCAGTTAGGGACCATCTGAAGTTTCCTAGCCTCAGCTGTCAGAGCAAGTAAAATGAAAGGGGAATTTCACTGCAGATTTATTATAAAAACAGTTTACATTTTTTAATTAAAAGTATATTGAAGATAGATTTCTTTTTCATTAAAGAAAGTAAAAATGGGATTTTATTTTTTTGCCTTTAAACAAGTAATGAAGAATACCTGTCATCAGGCCACTGAATAAACCTGCAGGTAGAATAGCACTATTTCTGAAAAGTGACAACTCTCTAAATATGCTGCTGCTCCCTTAGTTTCTTTATTTATTACACTTTCATTAATTTATATTTGTTTTAATCTAGTCTAAAATAATGTACAGGTATGGGACCTGTTATCCAGAATGCTTGGGACCTGGAGTTTTCCAGGTTAACAGCTTAATACCTTAAGTCTACTAGAAAATCATGTCAACATTAAATAAACCAAATCGGCTGTTTTTTGCTTCCAATAATGATTGATTATATCATAATTTGGATCAAGTACAATGTGCTGTTTTATTAGTATGGAGAAAAAGGAAATCTATTTAATTTTAATTTGGAAACAATGAAGTCTATGGGAGAGGCCTTTAAGTTATTTGGAGCTCTGGATAATGGGTTTCTGGATAACGGATCCCATACCTCTATTTGGTAAATCAAGTATAACATGACAGCCATTTGGATTCAAGGGAACACTAAAGCTTATTTAATATAACATGTTTTCAGTTTTACCTTTCATTTAACATAAAATTAATTGAAAAGACCATACTCTAATTATCTTATTTTTCTTGCTTGGGGTATAGGTTATATGCATTAATTTGCTATAGACTTTCTCAAGTCACTCACTGACTTTAAAGGTCTACTGCCACCTCTCTTCTGTAGATCTCTTCTTGGAGCTGCCATTTTTACAAGTTTTACCTTAAAGATCCCAATTAATTATTTACAGAGCTAGATTTAGTTCAATAAATGATGGGGTCTCCATAATTTTGAAATTCAGCATTTTTGTGGTATCTGTTGGTTTTCCTGAATGCTAGACTTTGCCTAAAATGATACTTTAGTGTGATTGCTTTTAAAAAGAGTATCTCTCTAAAGGAGTGTTCCATCTCAATTATTTTCCGTTGAATATTGATAACACATTGAAGCTTGAGATTATTCTTACCAGTACCAATCAAGTTACAAATTGTTCTTTGTCCACACAATGCATGGTGCCTTATGCTTTCCCATGCAATCAAAAATCAGATTGCTCACCAGAAATAGTATTTTTTCAATTCCTCTTCGTTTTTTATATTTTACCGTTCTCCCGAAATGTACGTTCAAAATTTAAAGTTCCTGTCTCTAGTATTTCAGCTCAGAAATCCAGGAGCATTCAGAACTGTTACAATTTGCTACATTTAGCTGATACTTTTAGTTGATACATTTCTCAGCAGCATCTGTGGGCTATTAGCAACTATTGTATCAATTCTAACAGGTGCCTGTAATGTAACTCAGGGATTCTGCTCAGCAGGGACAAAGATAAGAAATGTATCAACTAAATGTATCAAGTTAGCAGAATCTGCAACGCCCCCCCCCCCCCGAGTCGCTTTAGAAGGTGAAAAATTAAGCTTTAGACTTCAATATTAGAAAAAAGGTCACACATAGAAAACAGAAAGTACTGTAACTGGGAAAAAGTCTTTATTTCTGGTGACCAATCTGAAACCAACTGAACTGAAAAAGTGTTTTCAAGGTTAACAACCCCTTTAAAAA
The DNA here is from genome assembly GCF_017654675.1 of Xenopus laevis. Taxonomy (NCBI): domain Eukaryota; kingdom Metazoa; phylum Chordata; class Amphibia; order Anura; family Pipidae; genus Xenopus; species Xenopus laevis. The sequence goes on from NC_054378.1 coordinate 52,022,382, forward strand.
TAACGCTACAAAATCAAAACCCCAAAACCATCACGCAAACTGGAAAGAGAAAGAAGAGCAAAGCTTCCTCATCACTAGGAGGCAGATTTATCAAGGGTCGAATTTAGAGTTCATGGGAGTTTCTAAACACTCCATGAACCCGAAATTCGAAAAAAAAGACCAATCAAAATTTTACAAAAAAATTCAAATTTTTCAAACTAGGGTGAATGGGAATGACCCGCAAACTCGAATTGAATTCGAATCGAATTGAATTTGAGTTTTTTTCACTGCAAAAAACTTGATTTTCAGGAAAGCTGCAAACAACTCCAAATTGATCCCAGGATGTCCCCCATAGGTTAAAACAGCAATTTGGCAGGTTTTAGGTGAAAATAAAATTCAAATTTTTCAAAAAATTCGAATCAAATTTTAACTATTCCCTAGTCAAATTCCACTTAAGAAAATTCCACTTAAGAAATTCTAAATTTCACTTTGACCCCTTGATAAATCTGCCCCAATGTGCCTCTATTACTGCTTAACTTGACCATAAAAAATATAATTAAAATATAATTAAAAATCCACCCTCTTTCCACAGACAAAATTTGAATTATTACCCAACAGAGCTTCTACTTTACTCAGGGGACTTTTAGGTATATTTATTTGTCTGCCGTTCTGTTTTTAAATGTATTCCTGTTGGGTGATCAGCACATTAATGCTACTAATGGTATTTTTTTTTGGCAGGGATTCTGATCTTTTAACATCTAGTGTGGGTAGTATTGTATTTTGGTCTTTGTTTGTCTCCAGTTATTTTTCATGCTTTGAATGGTAGTACACATTATAGATATCAGAGTTTTATAAGGGGCAGATGTATCAAGGGTCGAATATCGAGGGTTAATTAACCCTCGATATTCGACTGGCAAGTTAAAATCCTTCGACTTTGAATATCGAAGTCGAAGGATTTTGCGCAATTGCTTAGATCGAACGATTGACGGAATTAAATCCTTCGAATCCTTCGAACTTGGAAAGCCTATGGGGACCTTCCCCATAGGCTAACATTGGCCTCGGTAGGTTTTGGGTGGCAAACTAGGGGGTCGAAGAAATTTTTAAAGAGACAGTACTTTGATTATCAAATAGTCAAATGATTTTTAGTTTGAATTGTTCGATTCAAAGGTCGTAGTCGAAGGTCGAAGTAGCCAATTCGATGGTTGAAGTAGCCAAAAAAACATTCGAAAATCAAACTATTTTTCCTCTATTCCTTCACTCGAACTTAGTGAATGGGCCCCCTAGTGTGAAAGGGTACACTATCAAGCAAAAAAGGGAATCATAAGAAAGGTGAAATGTATATAATCAATTTGCTAACTTTGCAACTGGAGGCAAAGGTGGCTGTACATAGTTAGTAAGTAATACAGATGTTACTTTCCTTGTCCTTAAAAATATGGGAAGAAGCTAATGTTATGGAATATGGTAGAAAGAATAGGGGTTTTAAAAAAACTAGCTGTGCCTCTAAATCAGAGATGCTCCCAACAATCATAGTGGGGAAGGCTTACTTCAAGGCAAGGATCCTGCATACCTCCCAGCTGTCCAGTATTCTGTAGGGATGTAGCGAACTGTTCTGCTGCGAACTAGTTCGCGCGAACTTCGACCGTTCGCGTCCGCCGAATGTTCGCGAACGTTTGGGAACGTTCGCATTTTGAGTTCGCGTTCGATTCGAATACAAGTCGTTCGACCATTCGACCATTCGAATTCCTTCGACCGCTAAAAATCGATTTCCATTCGTTCGAACGATTGTAAGCATTCGATCGAATGAAAAGCATTCGATCGAATGGCTTCGATCGTTCGATTCGAATGAAAATCCTTCGATCGAATGATTAAAATCCTTCAATCATTCGAATCGAACGATTTTAGCGGGTGTTCGAAGTTCGCGAACTGTCCGCGAACGTTCGCATTTTTTGCCGATGTTCGCGAACGGCGTTCGCGAACACCAAATCGGCAGTTCGCTACATCCCTAGTTTTCTGTGGGACAGTCCTGATTTTGACAACTCAACAAAAAAAAAGCCCAGAGTTTTAATCTCCTGCACTGATGCCAGAAAAAGATATGCAGTTTCTGAAACTTAAAATAAGAGGCTTTTTGGCAGAGAGCCCAGAACACTCAGAACCTGCATATAAATACATTTGTAACAATTTAAGATAAGCAAAGATATAATTGTAACTATTCTGAGACTCAAAGCTTAAGGGCAATTTCAATTTAGTTAGCAAAACTGTTATAACATAAAACATGGCCCTAAAACTCCCAGAAATTTATTCAAATTTTCATAACCTGTCACATTTTGTAAACTGGACATGGAAATTAGGGGATGTGGCCATAAAATGAGTGTGGTCAAAAAAAATTGTGGCAGATCTTTTTGATCCTCTTTCCATTTTTGAAATGTTGGGAGGTATTATCCTGGTATGTGCCAGGCAAACAAGACCGTAGAAGGGAATAATACAGAGGTAGAATGTGCTATAAGGGTTAAAAATGCAGTATATTTTCTTAATTGTACCATCCTGATCAAACATGACCATCAAACATTACCCTTCTTAAAGTGTTATTATGGAACTATATTACCTGATTTAAACATACACATAATATATACACATATACTGCAGTTAGCAGAGTTGGAGTATTCTAAAGGCAATCATGTGGTACTTCTTGTATTCTGTCGATGATACAGTTAATGTATCTGCAGGCAACAATGATACTGTGTTTGCTGTTATAATAAAGGACATGGCTTCATTCTTGCAAAGGCAAGGCCTTAATCACACTGTTAATTGCAATGTTAAATTCTGTCTAATGACTGATGAATTTATCTTGACTTTTTTTTACTTAAGGGAACTGTCATTGCTCAGAAATTAGTAGTTCCTTTAAAAAAATGCTATTATTATTAATGGTGTTTAAACATTCATTACATATTATGCATTTCCTTTTCTGCTGTCTGCACAATTCGTCTTTCCCTTGGATTGTGGTTTAAATGGGCTCCTGACTTCAGGTTGTCCTAAGGATAGGACTATAAACCCTCTCCGGTTATCTGAGGGTGCTGGGAGTTGTAGGAGAACAATAGCAAAATAGATCGAAGATAAGGTATCATAAAAACATGATCACAGGTGGGGAGTTCAAACATCATTTTCTAATTGATATAGCACTCTTTAAAAGAAATACTTTTTTTTTTAGATGATTTTAGATTTCACATAATTATCAGAAATTGTGAATGGATTATAAAAATGTATTATTATATTATTTAAAGTCTTAAATGTGCCCTTAACAGCCTTACCATGCTTGTCTCAAGAGGTGACCTACTTGTAACCCCACCCTAGCACTGAAGTATCTTCCTGCAGCAGACTGTATATATTTCAGCCATCCCCTTTATGCAGTATCTCAAAATAACATTTGTGATAAATGTGCCATTTAACTAATTTATGGCTCTGTGATGTGCTCAGGGCTACATGGAAGATAAAAATCTTAAATGAAGCTTGAACAGCTTAGTTCACAACAAGAAATCAATATGCCAGGGCTTAGAGATCTAGGCACTGAAGTAAGCATTTAAAATGACCATTGCATACGTATTACCTTTTTCAATTAACAGATGAACCGAGGGGCATTTGTCGTTAGGACTGGCGAGAATATTACGGTTTCGGCTACTATGGCGTCGGAAAGCTCACAGTGCTTCGTTATCTAATTGTAAGCACTGCTGGCTACTTTTTTGGGTGTATCAGAACAAAGCAGAATTGAAGCAGATGCACTGCTGCTTTAGGAGAGGCCCTGATACATGAGAGCTTTACCAACAAAAGACATGATGATTAAAGGGAACAATCATCTCTCAACAGTCCTAGTAAAACTGGGTTTCTTTACTCTCAGGAAGATAGAGGCTTATTTGCCAAAGCATTTTTTAGGACAAAATCTTTAATGCCAGACTAGACAGCTTTGTTAGCATATCCTATGCGTTACTTATAAAAGTAGCAGTGCTAAAATCAGGCTAATTGCCCTCAATAGATTCCCATTGTAAGTAACTACAAATGCCAAATGTATGGCTCATCTGCACAGCTGTCACCTGAAAAATCCACCATCTGTGTTTGTAGGTGACAGTACTTCTTGTATGTCTTACTGGTGGCGAGAGAAAAAAACACTGCTGCAAAACTCTCACATATCTCCTGGTGTGGCAGTAACATAAAAAAACAACCTCTTAGCAGCGATGCATTTTTCTGAGAATTTGAGGTGTATGTTGCAAATATTCTAACTATAAAAAATGTATAAAGATAGTGCAGACTACATGGTTGCCTTTAAGTGAAAACGAGAGTGTCCTTTTACATAACAACCAGTATATTTTCCCAAATCCCAGTATATATTTTTCATTAATGAAGTATTGTTTTAAATTGTAGTTAGTGGGCTTCTTTATTCAGATTTATTTTTTTAGAGGGGAACCACATATATTAATTAAAAAAAATGGTGTAACAAATGGTGTTCAGAAAAGTACAGTATCTATATATTTGCTCTAAACACGACCAGGCCCGGATTTATAAACGGGGCGCCCCTAGGCTGTCTCCGCTCATCACCTCACCTCCCCTTCCCTTGTCCCCCTTCACCCCTCCCCTTCCGCCTCCCCTTCCTTGTCCCCCTTCCTTTGCACGCCTCCCCATTCCCGTCTGTCTCTCTCTTATTTTCCTTTCCCCTCCCTGTACACGTCACCTTCTCCCCTTCCTGTACCCTCCCCTTCCTGTCTGCGTTGTCCTCCGCTTGAGCCTTGACATATGCGCACATCTTGAATATGCGTATATGCGCATGCGGAACTTGTTGAATGCGGCTGGGCGGCCCCTGAATTCCTGCCACCCTAGGCCTGGACCTTTGTGGCCTTGACACAAATCCAGGCCTGAACACGACAACATTTTAAAATGATACTAAAGCCACATTCTTTTTCCTGATTCCAAGGAGCAAAGTCAAACAAACCAGCTGCCTCTGTATAAAAGCTGCCATTTATCTAAAAAGATACCAAGCTATAGCTGGGGGAAGCGGGAGGTTTCTCAGTGGACTGTTGGTTTGTTCAACTTTGCTCTTTTGGATCAGGAAATAGAATGTGGCTTTAGTTTCATTGTCAACTTTTGCCCTGTTTAGAGCAAGATATAACAAAAACCATAGATATTCACAAGCCCTATTCATTGAACTAAGGCTAAGTAAGGGGTATATTGTTCCTTTAAGATGTGCTTTATTCTTATCTAAGCTTCTATTCTTTTTGGGTGTTTAGCCACAATCTAAGATAAGCACAAGTTGAGATGAACATAATTATGAATATGGCAATATGGCCATTTAATCTATTTTTCCCCCATTCCTTCTTGTGTTGGTACTGTTACTACTCTTTCTTTTTTTTCCATTTCTTTTCTTCATGTAGCAAAGCTTGGTTTTTGACAGTTACTAATATAAATGCTTAATATATTTGATCACATCATCAAACATGTTTGTGATGATCATTAAAATGTCTTTTAAGATACAGGTTGTGTGTAGAACTAAGCTTGGATCAGTTCCCTTTCATACTCTGTCATACTCTATCTGCCATCTCATTTTGCTTATGGTTTAACCCTACCTCCTCCAAGTTTGCTATTTTACTTCTATTTTTACACCCCTTATGTTTTTAATTCTTCTCATCTAGTCTTCTGCCCTGTTGCTGCCAACTGTGCTTTCCTTGTAGCCTCTTGCTTCTCCAAAACATTTTTCTTCTCTGTTGTTTTATTCACCTCCAATCATCTTTTTGACGTTTTCTCTATTTTCCAGAAAGATATTCCGCTAGTTGAGATTTTATCACTCATCTGACTTTCCCCCTTATCGTTGCATCATATGTCCTTAATTGTTTTTCTTTAGGAAAAAAAAGAGAAAAATCGCTGCGTGCCATGCACCAAGAGTGGTAAGAAAATGGCTGCAATAAAAGAATTTGACATAGACTAGAAGAAAAGATATTTTCATTGCATTGGGTCCTACTGGGACTTTTGTTTGTGGTTCAGTGTTTACATTTGACCACCGTAAAGTGTAAAGAAATACTTTATTAAAATAGATTACTTATTATAACTTTGCCATTAATGTGCAAATGAAGTGTAGGTTTTTAAGGTTTTCCTATACCCCAGGAAATCTATTAGCAAGCTTGGCTGGGTCCTTTTTCCCATAGGGGAGGGGGAGTAGTTCCCCAGAGGTTGTAAAAAGGGATGTTGCCATGTGTTCCCTCTCTTTCATTTGCACCAACTCGCTGGAGGAGGTGGTGTGTGGCTGGGAAGGCCTGAGGTGGAGGTAGGCTTCAGTATAGGAACAAGCAAGTGTCAGGTCACAAAATGTAATAGGTCACTATAAACAGATAAATTCAGGAAAGTTAGTGAGCAGCTAAAAATGGCCATACACGGGCATACTTTTATCGTTCTGCGATGAAGGATCATATCGTTAAACCATCGTCTGGCAATTATTTTACCATAAGATATGCCATCCACGGAAAACGATTATATGAACAGTTATAATCGTATTGTTTGCTCCATGTATAGACAAACGTTATTCAACAAACAAGGAGTGATGCTAGCATTGTTTCACTGTCTGTAGTATATAGTCAGTTTCTCCTTCCCTGCTCCATGCAGACATATTTTGCTATGGCATAATAAAATCCTTTCACATATGAGGTGATAGGGTGATATTCCTGCAGTCAGCACCAATTTATTTCTTTACATAGTTCATATGGTTACAAATGAAGCTTTCAGCAAAGCACGTTCGGGTCCTTCCGTATATGACATGCTCAAACAGGGATTTTATACCTGAATGACTAAAATGTTTAAACTCATCCGATCAATTTTGCGAACAATAATGTCGAGACGATAGGTTATCGATAATATCGGAACGTTCTGAAATAGATCATTTGGAAGTAAAAAATCTGCCCGTGTACTCAAGTGGAAAGGCTCAGGGATAGAGAGATCCTTGGAGTGTAAAACCAGCTGTGAGGTCGTCGTCAATGGGGAATTCACCAAAGGCAGGAAAGGCAGCAAAGCCAACTAACAAAGGATCAGACAGTATTCGTGAGTAACATATTTCATGTAAATGACCTGCTGTTCTAAAGAACCACTGATGCCCAAAGTTTATTTGATCAAGAGTGAATACTGTGTGTGCTTATATCAAGTGGTAATTCCTTCCTCCATACCATAAGGGTAAGGACACACCTGGCGATTGGGGGAGATTTAGTCGCCTGTCGACTAATCGCCTCTTCTATGGGGCGACTAATCTCTCCCAACGGCTTCCCCCTGTCTTCCGTCGGCTATAATGAAAAAACGCCTGCGGCATGCACACGTGGCGCTTTGTATTCCAAAGTCGCCCGAAGTTTCCTCGTGAGGCAACTAAGCGGGGGCCCCACCTGAAGATAGAGTCTAAGTATATCATGCCTACCGGGAGTTTCTGGTAGTTGGACCCCATTTCCAGGTACCAAAACCAGGGAAGGGAAGGTTTAGAAAGACCCTGACCCATCCACCTGTTACAGAAGTATAATATAATATAAACAATGAACTATTGTTGCTTTGTTTCCTTAAGCGATAACTAAGGAGAATCTGCACCAATAAGCAGCTTTCTGGTTGATTATGTAATATGTGAGCTTCATGTTATCATAAGGCATAGGGTGGCAACATTCAGTAGTTTATATTGTATTAAAGTTTCCAAAGGCAGAGTAGGATGAACTGATGTATTGCATTGTCAGTACAAAAGAGTGACAATTTTTCTCTCAGCATCTCTTAACAGGTTGATTTGACTCTGTTCTCAAAATCTCTATGGGCTCTGCTCCATATATTATATATACATAAAATGTAATTAGCTATCTTTGCATAATGCAGCATTCCCCATGTTTTTAGCAAGCAGGTCCATTTGGTGTCGGATAGTCTTGCTTGGCAGGCTGAAGGAGCAGTGAGAATGGATTGATCTATAGCGTTTGACTCTATTATATTTGATCTAGATTGTGAGAATGGAGTGAACAAAAGATACTAGTTATCCATTAATACTGCATAAAATGGTTATGTCTAACTTGCGGTGTTTATTCACTGCCTTCATGTATTTAATTAGTATGGATATTATATAATTATCACTTGTGTTGCCACCATCATTGATTCTAAATGTAATATGTTGTGTGATACCCCATGTGTTATGATTGTGTCTTAAAATGTTGGGTAAGCTAATATTGCTGTCAGAAATATTTTCAACAGATGGCATCCATATAGAATCTCACACTTTTTTCATTATACAAAGATGTCATTTTTACCAGTTTTTCCTGTTATGCAAAAACAGTCTATCATTTTTGTACTCCTTTATAATTTTTACATAAAAACCTTAAAAGGAGTAAATTATGAAAAATAAAAGTTTGGGATAAAAAAGGCGCAATGTCAAGTATATTTGAGAAGGGTTAAAAAAGAAAAGTAATTTTCTTCAAGTCTGAGAAGTTAATTTCCAATTGTTGCCTGCATTGCTTGGTTACTTAAGGTACTGTTATTGGATCAATCATCTGAAATGCTTAGGAACTTTTAGGGTCAGGGCACACACTCAGATTCGGGGAGATTTGTCGCCCGGTGACAAATCTCCTCTTCTTCGGAGCGACTAATCTCCCTGAACTGCCTCCCACCTGCTAGAATGTAAATCATCGGCGGGGTAGCACTCAGATCGCTTCGTTTTCTGAAGTAACACAAAGTTTCCTCGTGAGGCGACTTGAGCGATTTCGGAAAATGAAGTACTCTGAGTGCCATCCCACCTTCGATTTACATTATAGCCGGCGAAAGGCAGTTCAGGGAGATTAGTCGCCCTGAAGAAGAGGAGATTTGTCGCCAGGTGACTAATTTCCACGAATCTGAGCGTGTGCCCTGACCCTTAGGGTAGGGGCACACTGGGCGATTTGGGGAGATTTAGTCGCCTGGCCCATACGCCTTCCCTCTCTTGCGCCGGATATAATGAAAAGTCGCCTACGGCATGGCACATGCGGCCCTTCATATTCCGAAGTCGCCCGAAGTTGCCTCACGAGGAAACTTTGGGCGACTTCGGAATACGAAGCGCCGCATGTGCCATGTTGCAGGCGACTAAATCTCATTGAATCGCCAAGTGTGCCCCTACCCTAAAATCATATGAATCCTTGATTCGTACAATGAGATCTTTGCGTCTAAGGCCAGCTTTACACACACCAGTATTTCAATTCATCCCACAGATGTTCAGTTTGGCTGAGGACATGGCTTTGTGCAGGCGAGTCAAGTTCTTCTGCTCCCATTTTAGCCAACCTATTATGTATAGAGGCTTGTGTATATAGTTATTTGTCCCGAAAAACCGAAAGAACCTTCCTCAAACTGCTGCTCCAAAGTAGTAATCACAGAATTGTCAAGCATATTTTTGTATGATGTTGTTTAGTGATGGGCGAATAAATTCGACAGGCGCAAATTTGCGGCAAATTTCTGTGTTTCACCGCTGGCTAATAAATTTGAGAAACTCCCGCAAAAATGTGCCTGCGTTTAAAAAAAAATAAAAAATTCGGACGTGTGCCCGAAAAATTGCTTGCGTGAAAATCGCCGCACGTCAACACTATTCGGATGCCCATTGACTTTAAAGCCGGTGTCAAAATTGATGCGAGCGACTTTTTGCCGTTTCGCAAATTTCCAGTGAACTTTGTCTAAGCCAAAAGGGAGAAATGTTGTTATGTTGTTACATAGTCAAATTGGGTTGAAAAACGGCCAAAATCAAGTTCAACCCCTTCAAATAAAACCTAGCCTCCATCCATACACACTGACCCCTCCATACTTTCACATAAACTTTATATACCCATATCTATACTAAGTATAGAGTTTAATATCACTATAGTCTTGGATATTATATCTGTCTAAGAAATCATCCAAGCCATTCTTAAAGGGAATAACTGAATCAGCCATCACAACATCACAACATCACCCGGCAGTGCATTCCACAACCTCACTGTCCTGACTGTGAAGAACCCCCTACGTTGCTTCAAATGAAAGTTCTTTTCTTCTAGTCTATAGAGGTGGCCTCTGGTACGGTGATCCACTTTATGGGTAAAAAGGTCCCCTGCTATTTGTCTATAATGTCCTCTAATGTACTTGTAAAGTGTAATCATGTCCCCTCATGTAGTGACAAATATATCACCAACGATGACTTGTGGCTCAAATTAGCCATATAATAGGGTTTACAATAAAATAGCCCACATGCTATTTTATACATGGGTTTTTTGATAGCTGGTTATTGGCAGGGGTATTCCTTATTTCACTCGCTAAGTCTGGGCACTTTGTAAGGGAGGAGGATCATATATTGAAGATATATTGGAGATACAGGTATATACTGTTCATGTGCCAAAGCTATTGGGTTCAGGATTACACGGAAGAGTTTGATCGGTTTTTAGTTTGATGTTGCTGTTGGTTTGACCAGTGAAGAAATTGCTTAGGATTGTGTGAATAAACATTTAGGGGCAGATTCACTTAAGGGCGAAGTAGCTAACGCTAGTGACTTTTCGCCAGCATTACTATCCGCAGCGACATTGCCAATTTGCTAGCAAAAGAGACCAGCGCTAGCGTCCGTTTGCACTCTATCGCCAGGCGAATTTTCACTCTAGAGAAAGGTTGTTACTCCGCAAATTCAATAAAGTGCAGATTTTACTGAACGTTACTTCTTTCTCCAGTGCCACCTCAGACCAGACAAAGTGCTAAAAAGAAGCCAGATCTTCTTCAATCTTCTGTCACTTACATCATATCCTGTGTGCCGAAATTGCATTAAGGTTCCAAAAACGCTGGCAACTTTTCCTTTTCTGAAGTGGGATTGGCTGCAAAAGTCCTAACTGAAACTTTTTTTGGGTATCCAGTTTTCTCTCATAGCATGTGAAACATTCATTTTACAGTGGGCTCATGTGTAGGGCATTTTATTAACTCTCTTGTCTTTATTAAGGTTCCCTGGACATTTGTAAGAAAAAGTGGTAACTTCAAGCATTTGCATAATAAAGACCTCCATGCAACTTTAAATTACCCGCCGTATGCAAATTGACCTAAGTGCAAGATCACTAGCGAATTTTTGTTCGGCACAAACGAATGCTAACGCATCTTCGCTATAAAATACTCGCACTGCCGAAGTAACCCTAGCGAAAAGTCACTACCGTTCAGCTCCCAGGACGCAACTTAACATATTAGCGTAATGGTATCGTATTTGCGCATGGCGAAGAGGTGCGATGTGTGCTAAGAGTTCGGTGGCGACAATTCGCCCTTTAGTATATCTGCCCCTTTATATATATTTTCTAGATTCTAGGCGTGATTTGACATTTATATTATATATATATATATATATTTTTGGGTAATATCATTCAAAAAATATGATGTAAGAAAGTGGAGCAAGTATGGAAACATTCAAAAACACTACTCATTATCCGGGGTTCCTACTGCCTGCTCCACATTATGTATGTTGGCATAGACCAGCTCCTCATAGTGCTAGTTAGGTAACCTCCTCAGTTTGTTCTTTGGGTATCATGTGATTAAAGGTACAATGTTTGCTACAGGTCTAGTCACCTATTGGATTCAACTCGCAGGTAGCATTTACTATTCACCTATTAAAAAAACAAATTGTTATGTGTACTGCACCTGGGAACTGTGTCCTATGTATTACAAATAGCAGTATTTCTGCAAAGTACAGTATAAGAGAGGACTAATGTCATAACAGCAGCTATAACAGGAGCAGCTACAGTATATTAGTAAGTTGCTACAGTTTTACACCAGGAAAAAGTATATTTGCTTTTCTCTGTAAAAAAAGATAACCCAGTTTTACAATGTAGGTAAACATATATATTATGAAATAAATATGTTATAGCTTTGCACACTGTATAAGAGGGATTCTTCTACGCAGATTGCTTCAGGCTGTTCAGGGTTTCTCAGGGAACACTTGTTCTCTTCAGCTTTCAGATTTTCAGTCATTCCAGAATATATATATATATATTTTTTATCTTTACTTGTATCTTCACTTCAGTGTTACTTTGGCCTTGTGTCTTGGTTGATTGTCCCACTGAAATGCTCATACAAGCTCCAGTTTCTTGGGTTTAATTGCATCTTTTTTTTAAAATTAGTAACATAAATTCTTCCTGTTGCTTTTATAATATCTCTGCTGATGAAAAGCAGCCCCACAGCATCATGCGTCCGCCATCCAGTGACCTTATAAGGGTGACACAAAATAAGTCAATACTAAAAACTCTTCATCCACTTAAAGAAAGCCCTATACGGACAGCAACGTTTGGTGGTGATGGTAGTATCATGCTGTGGGGCTGCATTTTATCAGCATGGTTTTATGCTATGGAAAAGTAATAGAGCAGTTTGGATTTCAGCATATCGGGGCTCTTTCACACATTCCATTGCTGTCCTTCAGGCTGTTATTGGCTAAGATTAGTATTATGAGTATTATGTTTTAATCTTTTGGTCTACAGGTTCTTGTTGTGCCTGCTTCAAGTTGTAGATGTACAAGTCAAAACTCAACTGCAATCCACACTCTTTCTTTGTTAATCCACCCAAAATGTAACTCCAAATGTGTAACTTTTGTTGCACCAACTATGTAACTATATAAGTATATTAAAAGAACACCATTTGGCATGGTTTGCCTGATTTTTCACATTCCCCAGAGACTGATCATCTTCTACACTAGTCACCTTCAAAATGTATTGCAAATAGCTGCTTGCGATTGGCTGGATGTCCTAAGTCATTTGATTTTTACACATTACGACTTCCAGTTCTGCAAATCCAAAATACTTTACAGAAAAATTGTGCTTTGCCATTGAAATAAATCCGAAATTTATATAATGTAAGAAGCCGTGCTTATAAACAATAGATCACAACCCAACACATCAAAAATCTATACTAGAGAGGCATGAGATTTTTGTATTAAAAAGTTAATTGAATATATTCACAATAAGTTCAACAAACAGGGGGGGGAGGCTTTCTAGTGGTGATTCATTAAATATGTCACTCAGATCTTGTCAACAAATAAATACCGGACATTGGTTAATCAGGCTAATAATGCAAGATAAAGATTTGGATTTAATAATGCGTTTTCTCTGGTCAGATAAAGATTCATCGTCAGTATAAAATGCACTTGCTTCTTCTGTACCAGCAACTCATTTCAAATGTTTTCTTTATACCAAGGAAAGTTTTAAATTTTCAAACAAATGTTCAAAAAAAGTTCAACTGCTTTGTGGGGTGTTAGTGCTCAGCAGTGGTGTGTACCCCTCCATTTACTTGTTCCCAAATGGATATTGCATGCAGAATTCAGACAATTCACTCTAGCAATTATACATGGTTAAATCTGAAAGGCTCAGTTAAATTTTACTAAGCAGCAAGTAATGCTTGCACTGCACCTAATTCATCAGACCAGGCTAAAGAGTCCCTGCTCTAGTACAGTCTAAAGTTCCTATTACATATAAGGACTCGTTTGCTAGATTGCTCCAGTTCAGTTGCTCATAACAATCAAAATGTTCTTTTTTTATCAGTCCAATACCACTTAAAAAATAAAGCACAGATCTAATTGATGCACTTTAGCATCTATGTTTATTAATCAGCTCCGTAAACACAAGCTATGGTCAATTATATAAGAAGCCACATTCTCTTTCCTGTATGTTTTAAGATTGTGGAGGAAAACCAGAGCACTCTAACACATTGATGAAACTTCTGTGAAACATATTTTGTTCATCCTTCAGCAGGAACTGGTACCTTCTTTGTAGAAAAGAAAGATGGCACCTTTATATATATTTACTACAGGGTTTTAAATAAGCTAAAAGTTATTTGCTTTCATCCTGTGAACTATTTAAAAAATGTTACTATACCCTTTACTGCATTTCCTGTCCCAATCCATCTTAAACATTCTCATTTTTAGTGTCCCAAATATTACCATATTCATATTACCATCCATATTACCCATTGGTTTCTCTGCAAGAAACATGCACTTATTACAATTACTTTTTACAAGATATACAGTATATGGCACTTTACAGATATAATACATCAATCACGTCAGTCTCTGCGCCAGCAGAGTGTACAATCAATATTTTAAAGATTAGAAAATTTAGCACAAATTTTTGTCCTAGACAAAAAAAACATTTCCCATGTTAACATGAAGCTCTGTTAGTAAATGTCATCTGAAGAAGCTATGATGTGAGGTACAATTACATAAGCTTTCAGGTGTGCCCCTCCCCCCCGCCTTGTGAATATTTTCTGCCATTAATAAATGCAATAGCCCAACTAAAAAAGTCCATGTTCTCTTCCCATCTTTAGCATTGTATTAAAGAAGAAGGAAAAATAGGGCAAATGTTGGGCACCCCCTCCCAGTGATCACAGACAATCTTCTTGTGCTTCTTCATGTTGGGTGATTATGCGCAGTAGAGCAAAAGCCAAAGTTTAAAGTACTTTAAATGTAAAAATTTAGAATCCATTCTGCCCCCCCCCCCAATAATTGCTCTGTCCTGCACCAAGTTAACTTTAATGCTTTAGGCAAAAATGCAGTGAAAAATTCTGTATTTGGTCTTCTCAAATAGAGGGTAGAGCGACATGTCCTCTGCAAGATTCAATGTGCGTGTTACTGATCCTTTAAGCAAAAAGCCGCCTTCTTTATCCAATGTCTCATGGTGGAAGATTGCTCTGTGGTGCTTGCACAGAAGTAGCTCTGGTCGGTGCCGTTCTCTGCTAAAAGGAGCATGACCCATGGTATCAGATAAGCTATTAAAATCACTGTAGGGTACACTGGCAAACCCAGTGATTTTAACTTTCCTTCTTCTTTAAGGATTGGCATTATCATTACAATTACTCAAATTCTTCTTTCTTCAAATCAGAAGACACAGTGACAAATTAGTTATTCTAACTAATGCGACTAACCAAACTTTAATAAGCTTTAGTAGGTTACACTGGCAGGGCCAGGAACCCTAGGCCACCCCCGCCCCCTTGTGGGAGCACGCTTGGACGGACCCATTATGACAGTGTGGGTGGGGGCAGGGAGAGTAGCGAGCGGAGGAGAGAGGCAGGACCAGGGGACTCTAAGGCCAGGACTAGGTGTATGCAGGCAAAAGGTAGGTGCCCATTGCTCCTCCAGCTTTGCGCCCTATGCATGTACCTCCTCTGCCTACCCCTAGTTCTGGCTCTGTACACTGGTATCAGGAAGCTCATATACTGGTGAGGCACCTTTCTTGTGGTTTGCTATTTGTAAGAGCTGTATTGATTATATTACTTTGAGAAACAAGAGTTAAGTCCATGGATCTTCTGATACATTTGCCTTCTGCTAAGCCACCTTGGAAGTTGATATAAACTTTGTTGTTGAGAAACCATTAGTGATGGGCAGACACGAATTCGCAGAGAATTTCCGCTTTTCGCCACAAGCAAATTAATTTGAGAAACTGCAGCAACAATTCGCTGACGAAAAAGCCGCCGGGTTCAAAAACAATTTACGTGAGTAAAAATTGTTACGCTCATAAAAATTGGTTCGTGTCAAAATTATTCGGACGCCCATTGACTTAAACGCATTTGGACCAAAAATTGTCGCTCATGTCAGAATTGACACTCATCAAAATTATATTGACGCCCGCTGACTTCACTGCGTTTTGTGGATTTGTCACCGTTTCGTGGATTTTCTGGCACAGATTCTCCCATCACTAGAAACCATCCTCTCTATAAATAAAACTATTTTTGAAATTTTGACTTACTTAACTAAATTTGTGTACTGTATATTGTTACATTAATTCACCTACTACTTTTTTTAGGGTGGGGGGGGGGAAGGGACAGTCCTCTTTCTAATAATGTTTTGGGACATTCTCCTTCTCTTCTTCTCCAGAAAGTGTCCTGTTAGGACAGAGATCAGTTTGAACTAGAGGTAACTGCTGATTTTAGGGCATGTAAGAGGTTTATTTTTGTGGAGAATTCATGGAAAGTAAAATAATATTGGGGTACTGTAATAAATGCCACTTAAGTAAGTTTGTCTTAATGCAAGCATCCAAATGGTTGCTATTTGGTACTAGATGAAGGCAAATTTAAGATTTTTGATTACAATACCCGTATGTTTATAAGCTGGTATCTATAGTGAGACTCATGGGATGCTACTCTTCTTGCCACTATTCTTTATTGAACTCCAGTAAGTCATTCTTATGCAACCATCACCATGCCAGGGTTCTGTAGAAACACTACAGTAAAAATAAATAGATTTATTAAATGCATTCATTTCGCAGTGAAAGTTTTTGTGCCAAGTTACAAGCAAATGTTGAATTTTGTTTGATTCTGAAAAACAAAAGTGGCAATTAATAAATGTCATCTCCGAAGTAGCAATGTTTTAACTACCTTTAAAATTAACCTAGTAAAATACCTTATTCCACTTACTTGTTATATGGCAGATCTATTTCATGCTGCAGGAAGCTGGGGACACATTTATAACCACCATAACAGTAAATTAGTGACCTTTTTAGCCAAGAGAAAGAAAATCACTTGAAAATGAAATTCTTTTTAATTGCTGCATTCATAAAAAGGTAAGAGAGGGAAAAAAAAGAATTTTATGTGGGTATTTGGAAAGTGAAAAGGGTGGATATTCTAACGAACTGACCATTTCATTTCCAAAAGCAGCAAAACCCATACAATGAGGGGGTTATTTATCAAAGTCCGAACTTGTCTCAATATTGGCTGCTACAAACTCCAATCTAAGCCGCTCGGGGTTTTAAACGCTTATTTATTATTACATTTTCCCGAAAATTTGCTTTGCGGTAAAAACTCAGATTTTCACAATTTTTCACCCATTTCAGATTCTGAGTTTTCCAGCCTCAGTGTTAAATAAATTCCAAAAAATTGTTGATTTTTTAAAAGCCCGATTTTATTAAAAAAAAAATCACGAATTTTTCATGATTTTTGCATTCGGGCTTAGTAAATAACCCCCTTAATAAGGGTTAAGGTCTGAAACAAGGTGGGAGTTCCATATAACTGTGGCACAGTATTTCTTTTAAAAACTGGAGGTGCAGAGTCTGTAGTTATGCCTCAATGACCATGTATGCGAGTCTGCAAAAGCTGAAGGACTCAGCTCCTGAAAGCCTCATCAGGACTTGTCATCGCTCTAATGAATATCATTTAAATTGCTTTGTATATTGGTGGAATTTGGATGTCGATTTAATTTGTGCATGTGTTTGAGTTCTTCTGCTTGGCCAGGCTAACAGAGAGCAACAGCCTAATGAAAAGTGAGTTGGTGACAGTGTGATGAGCCCCATCCCAATCAAATGGGTTTGAAGGCTTGTTTTGACAGGGCTATTAACCCTGTCATTGCTAGATAAGCCTCAGATTTTCTAATCAGCACTATAGTCAGTGTGGTTGAGATAAAGGACATTTAGCCATAACATTAAAATAGCCTTTTTGAGTTTAGTTACGTTTCTAGCATCTACTTTCTGGATTGCAATGAAAATATTTCATTATTTGAGTTTGCCTGTCTGTCACACTCATAATATTTCCTACCTGCTGCCTTGAGCCATATTTAAAAATAATGCTTTTCGATTGGTGAGTGGAATAAAGGCACGCAGTGTCACACTTTCAGTTGAGCGTGATCGTTTTAAAGTTTTTACAAATCTGTCCTTTGACACTTTACTCTACAACAATAAGTAAGGAGACAAGATTGTGCCGAAACCCTACAACACTGACTCTAACAGCACTATGGGGTCTATTTCCAATGGGTTACCCTTCTTAATTCCCAAGGCAACATCATTGGGATAAAGTAGGCACATTCACACATATGTTTTTCTTTAAGAGAAATTCTTTCATGTGATGAGGCTTAGTTGGATACTTTTGGTACAGGTATGAGATCCGCTATCCAGAAACCCGTTATCCAGAAAGCTCAGAATTACGGAAAGGTTGTCTGCCATAGACTCCATTTTATCCAATTTAGCCACATTTTTAAAAATGATTGCCTTTTTTACTGTAATAATAAAACAGTAGCTTGTACTTGATCCAAACTAAGATATAATTAATCCTTATTGGAAGCAAAACCAGCCCATTGGGTTTATTTAAGGTCTACATAATTTTCTAGTAGACTCAAGGTATGAAGATCCAAATTACGGAAAGATCCGTTATCTGGAAAGCCCCAGGTCCCGAGCATATATATTATAGGGAAAGAAAACACCGGCACCAGGGGTCTTTTTGCATCAAATAAGCAGTATATTGTGTTACATGTAAATATATTCCTAGGGACTTTTTTCATGCTTGCGTTGTTTCCCAACTCTTTTTACATTTAAATGTGTCCACAGGTAAAAAAGGTTGAGAACCCCTGCATTGGTCCATTGGCATTTTTTTTATGGCAAAATGAAATATTTGTTAACTCCACCTCTCTCCATCCCCACATTTGCATCATTGCCAAAGGCAATCAGCAGAGGTTTAAAATGATGAAACCAAGTGGTGCTATCAAAACCATTCAGATTAGTCTGGGCACCCAGTTTTGCTCATAAAACACTCAAATCAAATCAATTTAAGAATCTTTAAAAGAAGATTAGCTCACTAAGATGACAGATTATCAGAGTTCTGTAGGTATTTACCTGCAGGTAACCTAATAACATTATAAATTTGTCACTGTGCATTTTCAAATGCTAATAAATATAATTGGAAAAGACATTATAGAATTTGTGGTTTTTGCAGAGATTTCTAGAGTTATGGAAGAGTATGTACAAGTATAACAAGTCTCTCATATCTTTATAACTGCTGCACATTAAATTATATATTGCTCTAGAGACCCTAGCAAGGGTAATAAGGACATCATTAAATCATGTTGAAGGCATGACAAACCATCCATCCATCAAACAAGCTATTAGTACACATCTTTTATAGCTCTCTCTATCAATGCGATTGCTTAAATCTATGATAACTTAAGTAAACCCTGTTTCCTTTTCCTGCAAAATAAAGCAGAGCATAGCCCTGTGCTAATGAAGGGATTGTAAGGTCTAGCACATATGATTATTTTCTCTTTGGCTGAAACAACGTGACACTTTAATAAAGTCATTATTGGTTTGCTCCTATTGATTGGTAAGAAGAGTTCTTTTTACAGGGTTACACTGCGTGTCTATTTTATTGCACTAAAAAGGAACAGATATGCCCTAGTTAAAACACCTCTTACTAAGAGCTTCATTATAGTGAGAACATTTATGGATATCTCTCTATCATACGGATAGCTCTCCAATGAAAGATATCATTAGAACAATAAGTGATATTTCCTTTGACCTTGTAAAGAAATAGATCACCTGGCACTTGAGATGAACGAAGAGGTAAAAATCAGATTCATTTGCAAAATGAATGAAATTCATGTTTTTCATAAGTCATGACCTGGCCTAAATTTTATGGCAAATTAGTGGCCCCGATTAATTTGTAATGGCATAATAGGGATAAATGCAGGATTTTTGGTCTCAATTAGAGTTGCCAATTATTTGCATCAGTTTCGATCCAATAAATTAATTTGCTCATCTATACAGTAAATGGTACCATATTAGTTTTTTTGTCAGTAAAGTGCAATATACCCAGATAACTTTTTATATATTTTACTGCTAGATTTAGCCTTCCAAAGAACTATATTACAATGGGTTGTCAAACCTCTCCATGACATTCTCATTACTTATTGCTGGCAAGAAAGGGGGTTTCTCCACTTATTATGCTGTTCCCCTAAGATAACCACTTTTTCTAGGCCCGGTGGAAATTAGCAGTTCTTTACTAAAGCAATGGATCATGCTCACATATAATACACATTGTCAGACTCATTAAAAGAATTCATTTTTATAGTATACTGAATAAGTTGAAAATATGTTTTTTGGTTTTTTTTTAGAAAAGACGATCAACAGTTTTTGTTTTGAGGATCATTAAGGTCCAAGAATGGGTTCATAAAATATAATGTAAAATTCTGTATTATGCTAAATGAAAGAGTGGTACAAAGACTGATTTCCATTTGCTTGTTAAGATGCTTCTACTGTCCAGCACAATTACATTTAACAGAGGCCCATCACATGGGTTCAGTGGTCTTTGTCACTTGTGAATTGTGAATTGTCATTAAACACCCGAAGTGATAACACAGAATCTTACTATTTCTGGTGTCACCTGGAGATAGTAGGACCAATTAAAGGAATTCTAAGAAATCATGGTCTTTATAGTTGCACTTAATCCTTCCACCATTGCTAATGCACTGTGCA
The DNA here is from genome assembly GCF_017654675.1 of Xenopus laevis. NCBI lineage: Eukaryota > Metazoa > Chordata > Amphibia > Anura > Pipidae > Xenopus > Xenopus laevis. The sequence continues at coordinate 52,042,574 of NC_054378.1, forward strand.
ATCTTGATGCAAGGTAAAAATCGCAGTGGGAGCCCTGATCTTAATTCCTGCATAAGTAGTCAATGGCTCCATATTGCCTTACGTCCCTGTGTATTTTGAATGTGACCTGAAATTTTGAATGACATGCAATGAATGGGCTCCCCACCCCATATACACAGAGAGGTGCAACAGTTTGATCTCTGGAGTGCAAAGAGGTGTAGCCTGTTAAAATCAATTTGCAACCAGGGTTTGTCCCATTTTAAAGGCCTTAATGGGGAATGTAATAAAAGTCGGTAACAGAAAAATATTCGCAATGCAAAAAGTTATGCCTTTGTGTAAACAATTTTTCCTTTGCATGAATTTAATATAGCTTTTGCTAACCCAGAAACTGTTAAGCGACCTCTTCCGACAGTGGAAGAAGGTTTGCGACATTCAAAGCACTTCATAACTCTGCCCCACCCTACATGAACTCCTCTATATACTCACCCAACCGCTAACTACGCTCCTCTACTGACCTGATACTCAACTCTTCTCTCATTACCTCCTCACATGCTCGCATTCAAGACTTTGCAAGGGCTGCACCCCTCCTCTGGAATTCTCTCCCACGGTCTGTCCGACTTTCTCCCAACCTTTCTGCTTTCAAAAGATCTCTTAAATGCACTTCTTTAGAGAAGCCTACCCTCACTCTGCTTAACTACCAAATACATTACCACATACAGTACTACATCTCTCACTCACTTAATTCTGATCTTGCCCACTCCCACACCTTGTGTCGTATTCCCTTTCTTTTACATTGTAAGCTCTTTTGCACAGGGCCTTTCTCACCTCTTGTATCGGTATTGGTTGTGATGTATGTAACTCCATATGTTCTATGCAGGACCACCATCAGAAATCACAGGGCCCCATACGACAACATTTCCTGGGCCCCCTGGGCTGCACCCACCGCAAGACCCACCTTACAGGTCCACCCTCCCCACCCCACAGGTCCACCCCCCCACCACACAGTAAAAAAATATTGGTGGCTAGGGTTCCCACATGTTAATAAAAAATAAAAAGATATTGGTGGTCAGGGTCCCTGCCCAAAACCAACATTTGGGGCCAGGGCCCCCCCATTTAAAAATACTGGTGGCTAGGACCCCACATGAGAAAAAAAATTGGTGGCCAGCCCCCCCCCACATTATGAGAAAATTGGTGGCCAGGGCCCCTTAAACGTCCATGCCTGCCCGAAGTCAGCAGCTCTCAGAAAGATGGGGGGCACGGCTAAGCAAGTAAGTGTGGCGTGGGCGGGCCCCCTTTACCCTCGGGCCCCCTACAACTCTCCCCCCTGTCCCCCCCTAATGGCTGCCCTGGTTCTATGTATGTAATTCATGTGATTTAGTAGTATAAACACATTTACATTACAGCGCTGGCGCTATATAAATAAATGTTAATAATAAAATAATAATAATAGTTTGCCCCAGTGTACAGTGAATATAATAAAACGTCAACCTGAAAAAGTTGTTATGTTTGCTCCTAAAGTTTGCGACACCTTCAAGCTCTTCTTAAAAGTGGGCAATGTGCAATTAAAATTTGAAAAAAAGAAAAGTACATAACGAAATGTGATTTTTTTTAATTCTTATTTTGGCAAATAGTTTTTTCCCCATTATTCTCAGCATCATAGTCCGTTCTTGCAGTAGATATTGCTGCTAAATCAGTGTCTAAATTTAAAACCAAGCCCATTCATTTGTCAGAGAGAGACTATATGCCCCTACGTTTAACAGACAAGTTACTTTGACCACTGCCGAATTTAAACTGCCATATACACATTCTTTGATATATGTATTATTTATCCTTCAGAGCTGTCATTTTTTCAGGCAAGATAAACACAAGGTTTCAAAAGCCTGTGCTAGTATTTACATACATTTTTTATTAATAACTTTCCAAAACGATTCATCCTTAACTTGTTCACTTTCCCCCATCATGTTTATGCAGAATCACATTTCCGAGCAGCTTTGGCAAGTCATAACAATGAATCCCTCCCATGATCCACTGGAAACGAAGAAGCAAGATAGTTGCTGCAAAATGATTAGTTTCAGCTGACTGGCATATGTAATAATTCCCTCTATTAGCCGGAGCCCATCGTCTCTATTTTGTACAGGGTGCTGTATTACTGAGGTAGACTTAACAGCTACGCATATTTTAATGGTTATTTGGCAACAAGAGTAAAACTAAAAGTAGCCTCTTAATCTAATTAATTGACATTTCTGAATCTTGCTTTCACAACAACACATGGTTTCATGTTCTGGGTTTTAGCACTTGTCAGGCCTTTTTGGAGAATGTTTTGGTCAGAATGACAAGATAATTTGTGACTGAGGCTCCAAGCTAGAGAAGTGTTTAAGGCTATAATGATTTATTATCAGCACAGAATAACAAAATTTACAAAGCATTTCAGCTCAAATTCTGAAGTGCATTTGCCACCAGGGTAGCAGAATGAAGTATGTTTCATAATTCAAATACAGATTCCTGTTAGACTTATTTTATTTTTAAATAGCTGTTTTATATTCATCCTGAAATGCTATTTGACACGGAGCTGTATATACAGTATGAGAACAGAAAGATGCTGCAACGGAACAGTTATGTGGACAGATTTTTTTATATTGATCTATAATCGCACAAGGAAAGGTGTGTGGTTGAAGTTTTAACTAGAGTGCACTGAGCATATTCTTCAGAAATGAAGTGTTTTATTTTCTTACGTGATAAATCATAAAGGTATTGAAGGAGGAAAAATGTAATAATAACAGTATTATATGCATGGATCTTACAATCCAAACTCCCCACCACATGAGCAAATGAACGGAAACCTACAGAAAGAAAACAAGTTATAAGAAAGATGTTATAAAATGCAAACAGAGCTATAAATCAGTTGTGTGGGTTCCAGGTAAGGACTTATTGTTATTGCAATTATCCAATGTTGTTTTTATTTTAAGTTATTCCAGGATGCCTCCAATGTAAGACCAGCTTGAATTTTTTTTTCTGAAAATGAACAATGTGTGTGGGGGGTGGAAGGCTTACGTGCTTCAGCTTAAAAAGTTTAACTGATTCTACCAATAGAATTGCAAGGTCACACGTATACAGATCAGCTATTATAGTTCCCTACACCAGTGGTTGTTGGATTTTTTTGGTTCAAGTCCACCTTGCAAAATGAACATTGGTTTGCGACTTCTTAGCTAATTACATGGTAACAGATGAAAATACTGGCATTGAACCATAGATCCAACAATATATAGAATAGCAAATGGTAAATTCCACTCTATTTTGTTAAGCTTCCAGGGTCTCAGTGCTGTCCAACTTCTGTGGTACCGAGGGCTGGAATTTTTCTGACTTGTGGTGGAGAGACGGATAATGGAAGCCACTGTTGACCACTCCTCTTTAACCACACCGACTTTAAACCACACCCATGTTATCACAAGACATTAATAGTGGTAGAACAACAAAAAAAAAACAAATTTATGATGCTCACTGCAGGGGTATCACTGTAGGGGTATCACTGTAGGGGTATCACTGTAGGGGTATCACTCATCACTCATATGGGTAAAATATTGATGTCATATTCTTAAATCCTTTAAGATTTAAGACATACTCTTAATTCCTTCTGCCTCCTCCTCCCCTGTGGATAGCACAGCAACTCCTAGTACATGATTAGACACCTTGGGGACACCCTACCAAATATCTCCAAAAACCCCTCACCAGGTTCACTTCCCACAAGCAGAGTATGACACACACAGGCAGCATAGAGCAGATAGAGTAGGGCACACAAAGGCAGAGTACAGCAGGCAGAAAATGGTACATGCAGGGAGCATAGGGCAGGCAGAGTATGGCACACACAGGTAGTATAGGGCAGGCAGAGTATGGCACACAAAGGGAGCATAGGACAGGCAGAGCATGGCGCACACAGGCAGAGTAGAGCAGGCAGAATATGGTACACACAGGGAGCATAGGACAGGCAGAGTATGGTACACAGGGAATTTAGATAAGGCAGATTATGGCACACACAGGGAGTATAGGGCAGGCAGAGTATGGTACACAGGGAACTTAGATAAGGCAGATTATGGCACACACAGGGAGTATAGGGCAGGCAGAGTATGGCACACAAAGGGAGCATAGGACAGGCAGAGTATGGCACACACAGGGAGCATAGGGCAGGCAGAGTATGGCACACACATGCAGAGTAGAGCAGGCAGAATATGGTACACACAGGGAGAACAGAACAGGCAGGGTATGACGCACACAGGCAGAGTAGAGCAGGCAGAGTATGGCACATACAGGAAGCATAGGGAAGGCAGAGTATGGCACATACAGGGAGCATAGGTAAGGTAGAGTATGGCACACATAGTGAGCATAGGGAAAGCAGAGTATGGCACACACAGGGAGTACTGCACTGATGCCAGAAAAAGATACAAAGTTTCTAAAACTTAATTAAAATAAGAGGCTTTTGACAATGAACCCAAAATACTGAACAGCTGCATTTTGATACATTTGCAACAATTTAAGATACAATTGTAACTATAAAACAAGTCTCTTGGGAGAACTGAGACTCACAGCTTAAAGGGCAAGTTCACCTTCATTAGCAAAACTGTTATAACACATAAAACATGGCCCTGAAACTCCCAGAAATGTGTTCAAACTTTCATAACTTGCCAAATTTTGTAAACTGGGCATAGTAATTAGGGGTGTGGTCATAAAATGGATGCGGTCAAAAAAAATTGTTGCGCGTAGCACAGTGGATGTTTTTGTTCCTGTTTACATTTTTTTAAATTTTGGGAGGTATGAAACTGTTCTAATTCAGTTCCAGTATTTCCCATAGAGTTTTCATTTGATAAACAGTGAGATAAGTTCCAGATATTGCTGTGTTTTATAATGCTTCACCCATCCTTCCCTCTTTAATATTTCTCTTTATATAATTAGCCAGGTCAACTTATGGAAACATGGAAGGCAATGGGCTGAGAATATTCTGGATAATGTTGAGGATTCGAGTTACTTTAGCTAAATACTGTTCAAAATATTTTCTATAAAAGATTAACCTATTATTCAGTATCTAACCATGTTTATTCATAAAAGTATAATACATAATATACGCTGTTACTGAGTGACAGCGAATTAACATAGTGACATTTGCAGCCTTCCTAAAGATCCAGTCTACAAAGAGATGATACAACATGACACATTCTCATCATTCCACTGCTTCTAAAGCAAAAGACAGTGCCAGGATTCCTCCTCCAAAGATATGTGCACTTTCCTTCCTTCCCTCTCTGCCCTATAGCTGAGTATCTAGCAACCTTTAGCTAACCCGGTGCCACATTAAATCTATGTTGGCAGATTGTTTGCCCGCATATTAAAGGGGTCTTTACACGATTAACGTGCACGGAATTCATTCAAGTGTGGGTTAGAGCCTTTATATTCAAATAATTAGTGTAAAAAATGCTGAAACATATCATTCCTTTTTTATTTTTCATGTTTAAGGTGGCCATAGCTGTAGAGATTCGCTCGTTTTATGATATCGCCAAACGAGAGGATCTCTCCCCGCGCTCTGACAGGATTTTTTAACCTGCCGATAGAGATCTGGGTGACTTTCAGGCAGATATTGATTGGGGAAGCCCGTTGGATGGCGCAGCGTACAGCGTCTGCATCCGACAGTCGTGTCGCGTTGGATCAACGCTGCGACTTCATCCAACATTTCTCTCTCTTACCATATTTCCGTTGCTGCGCGTCGGATCTCGCCGAAAACGTCCGTGAAGTCCTACCCTAAGACGTGCTTGATGATGGCGTAAACTTTTGGAGCAAACGTAACAACTTTTTCATTCTCAAACTATATTTGCAATCGCTATCCTACTATCGCGTGAGGGGCAAAGGGTTCGCAAAATTTTTGTGAAGGCAAAATTGGTCACAATGCGAATATTTATTTGCATTGCCAATGCTTTAAAAACGTTTTTTCCGTTGGCGACCTATAAACCAATACATCACATGAAAATTCTAGATGATGCCTAAGGGCCAATCCCAAGACCGGATGCTTTAAGAATGACACTCTGTTTCTTCTAAAGCAATACATTTGAGGAGCAGCCTAAATAATACACCCAAGATTTCACTGAACACTTGGGGGCCGATTCACTAACTTCGAGTGAAGGATTCGAAGTAAAAAAACTTCGAATTTTTGTGCTCCTCGACTATCGAATTGGCGTAAATTCACCTGAGTAGAATGATTCGAATAGATCGAGCTCAAAAATGCTGCGACTATTTGCCATTTGATAGTCGAAGTACAGTACTGGATCGAGCACAAAAATGCTGCAACTATTTGCCCATTCGATAGTCGAAGTACTGTCTCTTTTAAAAATACTTCGACTGCCTACTTCGCCACCTAAAACCTACTAATTGCTTTAAAAGCCTATGGGAAAGTCCCATAGGCTTGTTTTCCAAGTTTTTGATCGAATAAAAAGGCATTCGATCAAATGAAAATCCTTAGAGCGAATATTCGATCGAGCGCCTATTCGCCTGGCGAATAGTCGCCAATTCAACTATTCGCCAGCGCGTAAATTCGCCCGAATAGCCTATTCGATTCTATTCCCCAGTCGAATTTCGAGGGATTTAACCCCTCGAAATTCGACCCTTGATGAATTTGCCCCTTGAAGTCCTTATTTTCTAGGGGAGCAAGCTGACTGTATACAGTGAAACAATGTGAGATCCCATGAAAATCAGTTCCTGTTGGGGGGGGGGCTAACATTTTGGCATGAGTTCACATCTTCATGCAAGGGTGTTACAATCGCTACCCCTCTAGTTTTTTAAACAAATCATTCACACGTGTTTGTTTATTATAATCTAATACACAAAATTCACATGTGAACAAATCTAGTCCATTAGTCAAAATGGAAATACTTTTCTCTAGGCACGCATCCTCAGGCATGCAGTTTAGCAACTGATAGACCATGTTTCCTATACTAAACACAGGTTAAATATCCACATTCCAACTTTAGGAACAAGGTCTTATTTTCATTGCTAGGGTCCATGTCTGTTTATGTTGAATATCCAGCAGCACACATAATAATGGGTTCAGCATTGTGTTCTTTGACTATATACACATGCATGCACGCAGTGATTTTGGAGTGGGATGCAGGTGCTTTGCTAACAATAAGCAGGTGCTTTGGTTCAGGTTCATACTTTCTGTAGAATGCGCTGCTCTACAACCAGTGAGTGATCCAATCACACTTGGATTACCCAGAGACTTGCTGTGTGTTAACTAACTTGCAGGGTGATAGGGGAAGCAGTCTCTCAGAGCGTAATTAACTGATAAGTTCACATTCAAGGGACAATGCCACATTTCTGTTTCAAAGACGATGCCAAAAATAGGTTGTCTCATGATGAATACCCTTATTAAAAGCTACATGTCTCTGTGGTCACCAGGGAGTACAGCAGGACAATGTCTTCCCTGCACAAACGCTCCCGCCGGAGTCTTTAACCTGTTAAATTCTAGCCCAAATGCAAAGTTGCCCAGACCTTTCCAGGTATTAACTGTTCATTTGACAACAGGATCAATATCTATGCTGTGGCTTTAGGTACCTTACCTGTATAATCATGATAAGGTAACCTAGCGTGTCATCGTGTCTCTCTCATTTAGGCAAATAATAATCCATATCCACTTTTCATTTATGTCAAATAGAGGGCCTCCTAAAATGCAAGGCCTTGTGGATACTTCCTTGCCTATTAACTATTCCATAGTGCCTTGATGTCAAAGGCAACAATAGGTTAAAATCCTCCTGCAAAGTAAATTTTATTTTTTTTAATGAAAATGTCATAAATATTAAGTAGATTTAATGCAACTAATTAAACTCCCTATAAATTATGCATAAAAACGCAGTTTTAAAAAATACTCATTAAACAAATTGATTATGGAATGATTAAATTTTTTTTTGGGGGGGGGAAATAAGATATAGTGTATTTACAGTGATGAATTCTGGGTTTTTTTCTTGATTAAATTCCCACACATCTCATAAGCTTTTTTTCCTCCCTCACTACAAGAAAATAAAGACTTTTATGGTAGTGCGATTCCCAAGAGATGTGTAATGAAGAACGTTGGCAAAGTGGATGCCAAAGAACATAAAATACATTTATGCAATAAAGTCTATTATGCAAAATGAACTCCTTGCCGATATTTACTCGCATTCACTTGTGTGCAATTAAGGTTCCCAATAATACAAGGTGGACAGTGATCGACTAAGTACACAAGTATAGTAATAAAACTGAAAATTGCCAAGAGGGGAATGAGGGAACAGGAAGCAGACTCTGGGGAGCAATTGATGGGGCTTTAGTCATTGCAATGGGACGTCTCTGAAGCAACATGCCAGGAATTGTGTAATGCATCCTGACAGTACAAATCCTGCGCTATATGAATTTATGAAGCTATTTGTGGCCTTTAATTTTTTTTGTTAAATCTATGATTCAGGTTTTTGTTGTTAGATTGCATTCCAATCTGACATCACCATAATATCTAATTTCCCCTTGTTCGTATCCTCGCTATATATCTAAATAAGTCATTTCGGGCTGCGAGTGCATCATTCGCCGTGCTTTAGAATGAGCTCACAAAACACATCATTTTCCAAAATGGTTTTATGGCTTTACCATCTGTGCTGGAAATGAAGTCATTACGTGTAACATGTCAGATTAGCGAGCAACAATGTTGGGTGAGCTAGAGAAAAGCCTGGTAAAATGAGGCCCAACACAAATATAATGGATGTCTCTATGCATTGATTGACAGTATCAGCACAGCAATGCTGATTGGAATGAGAGTGTAAGTGGCTCAAGTGCATGTGGGTTAAAAGGAAAGCCGTGACAGCTGACACTTTTAAAGGTGTACCACCAGAAATGCAATGCAGTGTACTAAACCATACAACATCTACTGATTACGCTTCACTTTCATCGGTTACCTAGGGGTTAAATTATTTGGCCATCAGCTCTGTCAAATTAAAGTTAATAATTGAATGAAAGCCGCTTCTTAACCTTAACCTTTTGTTCGGTAAATTGATTATTGACAGCAATAACTGCAAAATGTTTCCATGTAAAGTGTTATCCTAGATGGAAGGAAGGAATTTTAAATTAAAGGGGCCAGGCAGATAGGGAAGAGACTGGGTGTTAAAAAATATAATGTAACACTAGTGTTGTTAATAAAGCCACAACTTGCTTGCCCCTCACATTTTTAAAGCATTTTTTCCAGCAAAAGGCAAATCACGCAATATTACAGGGTCACTGGACCTTTTCCCCATGTATTAAATATTAAAAGAGGACTAAATCCTAAAAATAAATATGGCTACAAATGCCATATTTTATATACTGAACTTATTGCAATAGCCTAAAGTTTCAGCTTGTCAATAGCAGCAATGATCCAGGACTTCAAACTTGTCACAGGGGGTCACCATCTTGGAAAGTGTCTGTGACACTCATATGCTCAGTGGGCTCTGAGCAGCTGTTGAGAAGCTAAGCTTAGGGGTCGTAGCAAATTATCAAGCAGAAAATGAGGTTGGCCTGAAATATAAGCTGATGCTACAAGGCTACTTATTTAATTATGATGCTAATTGCACTGGTTTCTGAGCTGAAATGTGGTAATTATCTGTATTAAATACTGATCAGCCAAATATTGTAGAAATGTTATTCTGTATATACAGTATATTGTGAGTTGGTCCCTAAGTTCAGTAAGTGACAGCAGCACAGAGCATGTGCAGTGAATCAGCAGAAAAGAAAATGGGGAGCTACTGGGGCATCTTTGGAGACACAGATCTTTACTGATAAAGACATGTAGGTGCCTTGGGCTGGTACAGAAGCACAAAACATAATGTACAACTTTTCTAGCTACTTCTTTTGTTAGGCTTTAGTTCTCTTTTAAGAAATCAGTGTATAAATACCTTTACCTATACAGTATATATTGATTCTGTTAGTAGATTCTGTCTTTGTTCACTTCCTTATTGCTGCATACTTATCTTCTCCCAAAGCCCTCCTTCACTGCCCTTAGAAGAAGCAAGGAGAGAGTGTGACCTGTTAGACTAGGAGCATGGTTGGCCATTACTGGAGTTATGATAAAAACATCCCTTCAGTTAAATCACTCATACTCGTGTGACTAATCTCTACTGCCGCAATCACAATTACAACCACAAATGTCTGTGAATCTTACTTAAGGAAAATCACAATTGCAGTGGTATTTTTTAGAGATGGGCGAATTTTTTCACCTTGTTTCGCGGCAGAATTGACGCCCATAGACTTGTATGGCATTGTGTGACAAAAAAAAAAGACGCGTGTCCAAAAAAAATCTGCCCATTTGATGCCCATAGACTTTAATGGGCGTCGGCGTCATTTCGCCAGCAGCAAATTTTTGGTGAAACGAAACGGGTCAAATTCGCCCATCCCTAGTAATTTTTAGTAATCACTGAGAGATCCGTTCATTTGGCGATATCAATATGCCCAACGATCGGATCATAATGAAGGGTAAATGGGCAGTCAGAATGCAGGACTGCATCAACTCACAGATGTGACCACGGTCCAACAGGATTTTTAACCCTGCCTGATCAACATCTGGCCGACTTTCGGGCAGATATCGATCAGGGGAAGCCCGTCGGAAGGCCCCATACACGGGCCAATTTTATCGGCCCATCTATGGCCATCTTTAGGGGACATTGTGATTTTTGGAGTTTTCAAGGGATCATCCAGATGCTAAAATTCAGAATAGCCACTTCCCATTCATTTCTATAACATAGTAGACTACATAATATGAGAATCTCTGACCTTGAGTGTAAATCAGGATATATGTTTCCTAGTCCTAAGCAAAATGTAACTAAAATATTTTCTAGGTTTAGGCCACTTTAAAGTTATATTTAAAATAAAAGAAACACGTCTTATCTGCTGTTCTGGGATCAGATTTTCCACGGGGAAGCTGTTAGGTAACCAAGCCAGTAAGAAGTATCTTTAGAGGATTTTATCAATGGTTTTATGGAATTCATTTTGAGAGTCTTTAGCAGAGGCAGGCAGACCCATGTTTTGTTGCAGATATATGAAATTGCAGAGGTCATTTACTTTTGATTTACACATCAAATACACTGTGACTTGTGATAGGATGCTTTTTGATATACGAAAGGCATAAGAAAGGTTCCGGGCACATTGTAAATTTAATATATGATGACATGGCCAATTACGGCAGGGTGATGTTTAAACAGCATGTCACAAGCTTTGTATCAATGTTAGAGACTCGATCCCTCATCAAAGAAATAATCCCCTTATTATTTCCCCTTATTTTGGCTCATTTCTACCGGCAGTTGTACAGAATATGTGTCTGTGTCATTTTTACATATTTTGTTGACAGTAACTACTACTACTTACCGATACCTAGCTTCATCCATTTAATTCTGAGCATAGGCTCTCTAACAGTGGCGTAACTAGATATTACTGGGCACCACAGCAAATTATTTTTCAGGCCCCCAAAATGTTTAGAGGTTGACTTGTTTCTCCAATATATATTGAAATTGTATATGAATTTGGGCCTCATGGGGCCCCTATACCTCCTGGGCCCCCCTGCAGCAGCAGGGTCTGCTTCCTCTATAGTTACGCCCCTGCTCTCTAATATCATTTTGTGAGATGCACTATGCATTAGCAATATGGCAGGAGTCCGAAGCCTGCGTCACCATTGTTTTTCCGATGCTTTGTACTGAAACTCAGCAAACTATGTTGTGTAAATATACAATGATAGAATTCAAATGCCAGTAAATACAGGTATGGGATCTGCTATCCGAAAAGCTCAAAAATCTCCATTTTAATCAAATAATTCACATTTTTAAAAATATGTGTATATTTCCGTTTTTTCTATGATAATAAATGTATCAATGTAGGTCTCTATACAAATACATTGCATAAAACAGCTCATACCTACAACCCTGCTTCATATAAATAACAAACTTTCATAATAATATACTTTTTTAGTAGTATGTGCCATTGGTGAATCATAGATAGAAAATTGCCATTTTAAAAAAAAAGGGGCGTCCCCCTGGGATCCTACGATTCACGGTGCACATAAACAAACCATACATGTTAGGTCACATGAGCCAATTAACAGACTTCTTTCTGTTACAGTTAGAGCTGCAGTATTTCTGGTCAGGTGATCTCTGAGGCAGCACACACACCATCACGAAATGGGGGCTTAAGGGAAAAAGACATAAAAGCACAATATTTACTTAAATATATATTCCAGTTTGGTAAGATTATTTAATATGCCACTTAATATGGTGAAAATTATTGCTTAAGTATTAGAAAGACTCCTTATCCAGAAAACCCCAGGTCCTGAGCAATCTAAATAAATTGTCCCATATCTATATCTGATACCCCTCCCCCTCTACTTTTTTTTAAAAAAATGTGCTCATATCATTGTGTCACGTGTTTTTAACAACCCTGACCTGAAACTGGGGAATGTGAACTACACCTCCACCTTTATGCAAATCCCATTCTTCACTTGCCTGATTTTGTCAGATGATTATTTTCTACAACATTTAAATTAGCATGATGGACAGACTGTAACACCAGTACCTACTGGAAATAAGATAATTACATCTGAAGATTACAGAAAAGCTAATAAATCACCATTCCTAACACATGATTATAAGTCTTTGCAGGCAAGATTGTTTTCCCACACCCTAAGATATATGCACAAGCCAATATTATGCCAAATAAAATTGGAACAGTTGTCTTGACTTATCAGACATGACTTAACAGTACTATTGTTGTAGCAATTATTTGGTTAGGCTTGTCTGACTTTCACAGACAGACCTGCCATTGCTTTGTACATAACCTTCTGACTGTTAGAGGTGTCTTTGATGTTCTGGGTTAAACAGAGTTGATCTTTTTTTATCAGTCCTCCGAAAAATATTCTGTGGGGGTGTATTAGTTCAGAGGATAAAAGTCTGCCAGAGCAAGGAATCATATTATAATTCTGAAGAGTACATCATGAAATAAATGGAATGGTTTGGGATAATCACATACATAACTCTTCCAAAATTAATATTGTCTGACCATCTTTTCTTGCCTTAAATCTATATAATTGTCCAGGAATTTTTTTTCATAATAAAAGAATGAACAAAAAATGGTGAAATCTGTTGTTTTAGATTGCTATGCAGAACACAATTAAAAAATGAACCTGGTCTTGCCCTTTTGTTTGCTTCCGATCTATAGTAAGTGACATATAGATAATAAAATGAGCATTGGCATGACCTTGGTGATAATTGTTGCAATGATGTATGATGCACTTCCATGCTATCCTAATTAGAGGGTCACATACAAGCAATGAAATGAGAGAGAAAGGATAATGTAATAACTTGGAGGTGTTATGTTGATGAGAAGGCAAAGACTTTTTGAATCTTTGAAGGTAAATAAATGTTGAGCTAATAATTGGGTCGGATAGAAGAGGATTGTGGACAACAAATGTTGTTATATGGGTTTTCTGTGATGGCTCCATAGAGAACACAGAAAAGCATGGATTTACATGCCATTATTAACTCTGCTGCTAAATACAAGGGTGTTTTAAAGAGGCATTAGGGTCTCATATCCGAACAGCACCCATTAGGAAGAAAATACAGCTCATTTTTATTTTGCTGAGCCCTACATTGTGTTCCTTAGTGCATCTCAGAATTTGGTGCACTGCTTGCACTCTGCACTTTATCCCACAATAATAATTGAGCCCTATTATCTTAAAACGTAATGGTCGGAAGACAAGCAGGTATAGAGAATGATGGATCATTAATATGAAGACTACTGTATCTTGAAAATATGATTTTTAGTAGGAAAGTTTGGTCGACAGACCAACCATGACAGTAAAGATGCCATCTAGGAATCAGTCATTAACACCATTCTTTGGAACTATTCTTCTCTCCTCATTGTCGAATTGAAACAGATATTAGCATTTGTTTAAGCTGAACTAACAAAAATTCTGAAACCTGCTAATCTATGGTAAGAGGATGTCTGTTTAGGTCATTCCTTGGACATGCATGCCTGGAAGGAAACCTAATGAAAATATCTATATGGGTATCTGAGTTTATTTAGGTTTATAGGACTTCATTGGCATATCTGACTGCCTGAAAAGTGCATATAGTGCAACACTTATAGTTAAGGATTGATGAACACACAGCGAGTTATTCATGGTTGATGGTGCCCTATAGCAGTCCCCAAGCTTTTTTTTTACCTGTGAGCCACATTCAAAGGTAAAAAAAAAGTTGGAAATTACATAAGCATGCAAAACGTTCCTAGGGTTGCTATATATGGGCTGTGATTGGCTATTGGTAGCCCTATGTGGACTGTTAGCTAAAAGAAGGTTCTGTCTGGCAGAATGCATGGTTTTTATGCCACTAATGATTGCCTTCAAGCTATGAATTAAAAAATAAGCATCTGCTTTAAGGCAATTGGGATCCGCATTCAATGGGTTGGTGAACATCATGTTGCTCCTGAGTCACTGGTTGGGGATCATTGCCATATAGTAATCTACCAAGCCTGCTGCCTCAAAAATTGTATTTATGGGAAAACCACTATTATCTGATACACAGTTACTCTTGTCTGAGCTTATCCTGTAGGTGAGAGGATCACTATGTGCAAGGTAAACATACCTTGCACTTTACTTAGGTAGTGGAACTTATTTATATATATATACATATAGCTAGGCAATGTGGGGGTTTCTGGATAACTGTTACATGGCATATCATGTTTAAGTGAATCTGTTCACTTATCTATGCAATTTGTTGCAGTATCACATATCACTCCTACAGGAATTTACCAGGTAACACAAAACATTAAGTGACCTCATGCAATATTAATTGATTGATTTCTTGCAGCCACTGTTCTGACATGGGAAACTTGCTTCCCGATGCATTTGCAGATAACTGTCTGCCAGCAATTGCTGTCCATGTTCATCTCCGCAGAGTGAATTTTTTGATTGGTCACCATCAGATGCGCCAAATTACCACTGTAGCCATATGCTAGCTTATTTTCTTACATGGAAAAAGATTCCCACTTACAACTTGATGCAGAGTACAAAAAAATACATCCAAAAGTACCACCTGTATTGTACAAAATCAAACGTTTCGGGGGCCACCTGCCCTTTTCGTCAGTGATGCAGTACACAATGATGTACACCGCATCAAGTTGTAAGTGTGCATCTTTTTTTCCTGCATTTGTTCCAGATAACGTTCATGCTGAGTCACGTGACTTAAAGAAAGTTTGTACTGACCAAAAATTCCAGGAATTCTTTCATCTACTGTAAACCGTGAGTGTATTGAATCCTTCTACTTTGTCTATTTTCTGACGTGGGTTTTCTAATATATGATTGACGTATAGTATGTAGTTGTCCAAGTAAAAATACAGTTACTGTATCTTCTTTCTGTATTTTCTGTGTCTGTCTTTTACCTTATTTCCTATCATTCTCATTTTTCAAAGCTATTCTATATCTAATCAAAAATAAAACATAAAATAAACAGTCTGCGTTATTTTGTAAAACTATACCAGGGCAAGACAGTTATAAATCAGAATGTAAAAGGAAAATAAAAACCTGCTGGGTAAAGTTTAATGCAGGAAAGCTGCATTTTACTAACTCACGTCTTTGCCCATTTGTGCAAAGCTGGAATTTATAAATCAAAGCCTCTTGTTTAAGGTTTACTTGACATCACTTGCAGATTTGCAGCCATATTTGCATACTTGGAGCAAAATATTCAAATTGATTTCTTAACTTATGGAACATTTAAATAATTCTACAAATCAGGGCAAAGTATAATAATATACCAATCAAACTTTTGTGGTCTGAGAATAAATGTCATTTTGGTGGACTGTATTAAATACAAACAAGCGACCATAGCAGTATTCAAAGTGTACATTTAAAAATCTTTTATGGAAATCAGAGCGTTTTACTACACAATGGCTGCCTGTTTACTATGTCATACATGTGAGAATAATACCAACAGCACAATAAGATGGGTGTACATGAAACAAGTGTCTAATAGCTTGTTTGTGTAGAATAGAGGGTTCATTAGGGTATGTGAAGTCTAAAATAGAATAAGGTTAGAAATGCTGTATTTTGTATACTAAATATAAATATGAATTTACTGCACCACAAGCCTAATCAAACAAATAATTTATGCTTTCAAAGTTGGCTACAGGGGGTCACCATCTTGTAACTTTGTTAAACATCTTTGCAAGACTAAGACTGTGCACATGCTCAGTGTGGTCTAGTCTGTTAGGGATTGTCATAAACAAAGCTGCTTGAGTTCTGCATGGCTGGGAAGTAAGATGGGGGCTCCCCCTGCTGTTCATAAGTATGATTGTTTCCCTGCTCAGCAGTTAGGGACCATCTGACAATTCCTATCCACAGCAGTAAATGAAGGGAGAATTTCACTGCATACAGTCAGGTTTCTTATAAAAACGTTACACATTTTTTAATTAAAGTATATTGGAGATAGGTTTCTTTTTCATTAAAGAAAGTAAAAATAGGATTTAATTTTTTTGCCTTTACATGCCCTTTAAGACAATTGTATTGTGCTGGTAAAAACATTGCCTGACAGAAGAAACTCGTGTTTCATTGTGGTTAGTGTATTCATGGTAGCCAGGAGTCATTATGTACCCATTCTAGTGTGGTCCTTTACTGTGACCCCAGATGGACACTGAATTGCTCTTCTTCAAGCTCATTCAAGAAGCTCTTGTGTCTGGGGTCATGCTGAGCTCTGCACCAGGCTAGACAAAAAACGTAATTTCTAAGTTTGAATTAAATTTTCTCTGGCGCTATTGAAGTAAATGGAAATGAGTGTTATTTTACAATTTGTATTTGTTTTAGATACAAAGGTTCATTGTATCAAACGCTGACCCTGGAGATAATTCTACCATCCCCTCTAGCTATATCCATGGACCTAAATGACTTGAACAAAGTGAATCAAATGCTGGTGTTGACACCTTGCTCATTGGAGTATAGGACGTAATACCAACCCCACTCTAAAAGCATGAACTCACACTTACACTACAATTCTGATATAAAAAACAATTTATCACATGTGGGAGAAAAAAAACATGGCAATTTGCATCCCCAAAATTTACATTCAAAACTAAGCACCACATTTTTTTCTT
The DNA here is from genome assembly GCF_017654675.1 of Xenopus laevis. Classification (NCBI taxonomy): domain Eukaryota; kingdom Metazoa; phylum Chordata; class Amphibia; order Anura; family Pipidae; genus Xenopus; species Xenopus laevis. The sequence continues at coordinate 52,059,704 of NC_054378.1, forward strand.
ACATATTCTGTACTAAGTAACTTATTACGTTGTTATTTAGTGCTTATTTTGAGTCTATTTTTCTTTAGTATGCTATCACCACACGGTGGACACATAAAAATTATAGCTTAAAAGGGTCCTCCACACAACAACTGTTTTACATAGTGAAAGAATATACAATTCTAAGCACCATTCTGATTTCTACTCTCCATACTCTCCATAGTCTACTAAACATGAGCTAACCCCAATAGGATTGTTTTGCCTCCCATAAGGATTAATTATATCTTAGTTGGGATTAAGTTCAAGGTTTTCTTATTACAGAAAAACAGGAAATCAATTTTTATTTTTATTTAATGTTGAATTATTTGATTAAAATGGAATCTATCTACACAGCTTTCCCGTAATTTGGAACTTTCTGGATAATGGGTTTCTGAATACTGGATCCCATACCTGTGTATGAATCAGTTACTGTACAAAAATGTCATGTTTTTTTCTAATATAAAATACACTTTTCAGGTAACAATGTCTCATTTATAGATTTACGTTCCATATAATAATATACTTATAGTGTATACTGCTAGAAATGTTTAACAGTAACAGGGAGAACATGCAATTATATTAAACTTGTTGATGCCCAGGCCACATCACTTATAGTTAGCAATGATAATTAAGTTAAACATCCCTAGGATAACTGACAAGACATCAATTAAGTTGATATGTGCTAAATTAAGTCCTTATTAATGGCAGTTTCCTTGGAGAAATTTCAACAGTCCTCGTACACCATGTGTTTTGACTATATATCTATATATATCTATATAAAAACAACACATATATATATATATATATATATATATATATATATATATATGTAGAGAGAAAGAGAGAGAGAAATTACATTGTATATATATATATATATATATAGACATATCATATATCGGCACTCACCAAAACTCAAACAAAGTCCTGGGTGCTGCTCCCAAAACATCCAAATCCTTAGAAATATTTGAGGCACTCATGGGCATAGTTACAATTAGGTTTATTTAGTCTTCACATATTCCCCCAATATTGATGTGTTTCTCAGATGACAGATTTGAGGGGGGTGCTTGTATGTGGAAGATTTTGCTGTGAACAGACAACATGCGGTCAAAGGAGCTCTCCATGCAGGTGAAACAAGCCATCCTTAAGCTGCAAAAACAGAAAAAAAACCATCTGAGAAATTGCTACAATATTAGAAGTGGCAAAATCTACAGTTTGGTACATCTTGAGAAAGAAAGAAAGCATTGGTGAAAAAAGCAATTCCATTCTGAAGAAGCACAAACCCAGTGGGAAAATATTTTAACAAGATATGTTATTTTAGGGAAAATTCCCCCCCCCCAAATGTGGTTTTTGAAGGCTTGGACACCTTGTTTAATGTTAAGGAACCAGAGAAACGGAATCCTAACAGGGCAAAAATGTAACCGTAAACAATTAATAATGCTTTGTACATGGTCCATTTGTACAAGTCACAGCCAATTCATAGCATTGGTATTATCACCATCATTCTTTTCACATCGATAGATCAAAAACCTTAGTTCCTTGCTTTGCTTTTTTTTAGTCAACACTAAAATGCACACTTACTTGTCTTGATGATAATATAGTGAATAAAGTAACCCCTTTTGTAAAATATAGGGATATTATAAGTTACCGAGGAGTTTCATGACCATTTAAAACACGAGGCCGAAGGCCGAGTGTTTTTATACAGGTCATGGAACTCCGAGGGGGTACTGGGGGTACTTTATTTATTATAATACACAAATTTCAATGAGTCATGTGACAGAAATGACATCAGAACTCACCGTTTATAACTGATGACATCAGAACTCACCGTTTATAAGGATATCATTTACAGGATATTCATGGCTTTTGTGCATTATAATTGTATAATGACATCCCTGGTATTCTGTATGACATAGTAGCCTACAAAGCTGATTGAAGCTGGACATTTGGTTAGAGACTTTGTTCACTTACTAAAGAGTTATATGTCCATACACCTACGTTTGTGTTTGTTGAATGTACAAGGTTTTTGTTTGCTTGTTTGTTTATTAAAAAACCTGAATGGAATTTTTTTTATCATTTTCAATGGGTCGAAAAATTGGCAAATTGTGCACTGAAAAAATGCCTTAAAATTGCTTCTACGTGAACTGAGTTCTTAGATGACAATGTTTTACATTCAAGTTAAATATCATACATGAGTTTTTCAGAGCATAATTTAAAAAATGAATTAAAAATATTCAAATTTAAATGTTGATAAATCAAGACAAATGTTGATAAATCAAAAAAAAATTCAAGACACCCTAGCTGATGGTGTAGGACTAGTAGAAAATACATTGTGAATGTGTTTTATTGTATGGGGCAGAAATGTTATAGGTTATAGGTCCAACATATCAGAGTACTACAGACAGGAGTAGAGTAGACATTCATATATTTCGGGGGTTATTGTAACTCAGTTAGAGGGGTCCACAAAAGATTGCCATCATTTATATTCTTAAAGGTTTGGATACATTTTACTCAATAGTATGGTGAGGTAATTTTGCAAAGGGTTACATTGTAAATAATTCTAACAACATCTCTGTCCAAAAACATTTTCATTTTTTTGTTAATTCAAGTTCTCTGTTAATGTAAAGTCTGGTGCGACTCTCTGGCACTGTAAAAATAATAATGATAATGATGATAAAGATGAAACTAATAATTTAAAAAACGTGTTAATGTTAATGCATTTTCTGTACTACTTAAAAGTTTGAAAAGTAATGATTTCTTTCTAAAGACGACAGTGTTCAAAGGCGTTCATGGTATGTTGCCAAATGTTCACTTACTACTGTACCTTGGTGCCCCAACAGACATTTATATTTTTCATTGCATTTTTTGCATTTAAAAAAATGTAGCTTCAAATTTTATAATGTAGATATTAAAGCTATTAAAACCCTAAATAATTTAGAAAGGGTGAAAATTTTTACATTATTAATGCTTTGTAGTGGTCATTCCCAACTGTAGCATGTGCCTCTGTACTGTGTTTGCAGGATATTTTTGTCCTATTGTACAATCAAAAGTAGATGATGAAACTTTGCCAAGTATCCAATTACTGCAACACTGACCTGTATAGAAAATGTATGCATACACAATTATTAATATATATTTTAGCCCAAAGTTCAGAAAAAATCTTTTGAGTAGAAAGTTCTGTATAAAGTAACATTTCACTTTTGGTCGTGAAATATATGTTATCTCTGACGGCATACAGTAAATTTATTATATCAGTTATGCATCAAGTATAAAAACTGGCTACCTGCCTAAATGGTTATCTTAATTAGACCTTTAAGATATCCTAGTATGAATCTTCATCTAAGTTCCTACAGCAATGGCCCAACTTTGCCATGTTCTTCCCCTACTCAGCTATGTCTTCAGGGCAACTGGAGTCTATTCCCCTTGGTTGCAGCAATCAGTCAAGCAGAATAGAGCTAAACTGTGATCTCTCTAAACATTGTTATCATATGATAAAAGAGTTATCATATGGGGAAAAAATCATATCTTTAGAGGCAGAGGCAAGAAAAGGCATAGGGGTATATTTATCAAAAAGAATTCACCATTTGATAAAAATCCCATAGAAATTAATGGAAAGAGGTGGTATTTCACGCTAGCAGGCTGTGATGATCTCTAACTTCACTCTTGATAAATATACCCCATACAATAAAAAACAGGAGGCTGGAACAGAAGTGGTAGACATATACATCATAGGGCCTCTTTGCTGAATTTGCCTTTGAGCCTCTTCCCATTTTTTTAAAGTGCTACTGACACAAAAATTTTTCCTTACATTACATTAAAAGTTACATATAGGTCACATTGATCTTTTTTTGCCGATAGTTCTGCTTTTGTAAGTAATTGTTACTTGAAGTTCTTAAGCCTGACTGTTTTGCCAACCTGACTGTCCCTTCTTAACCTGTCAGTTAGAGTTTCTAATGCTAACGGACTCCAGCTGCACAAATATGGCATCCTCCTCATACAGAAACATGAGGGTAAGAAATGTAATGTAAAAGCAGCAGGCAAATACTTTTATGGCAAAATTATAATGATATATAATAGCATTCAAAGATAATGTTATGCTAGATAATTAAAAAGGTTATTTTCTGTTGTCAGTATCTCTTTAAAGCACTCTTTATGTCACCAAGTCAGCCTCAGTTGTCAGGGCCCCAGTGGAGATGTGGAACGGGTGTGAACAGGAAAAAATAACAACCTACAATCAAAGTAACAAAGAGTAACTAGAAGAGAGATTAAGCAGTGTCTGAATGCAACATCAGAGCTCATGTTTTGACTGAAGAGGGTATTCTGCTTGCTACAGATTTCACTTAAAATGTATGGATCCTAGTATATCTAGTTGGTGCTGTTGTGGACTGCTAACAACGTCATGGATTTAAACCAATATAGACAAATACAAGATTCCTCTGCACTCAACCCATTATCAATATATTTAAGACAGGCAGGGGTGCAATGAGGCTGTGACCACAAAATACATTTAGACAAATACAAGAGTCCTCTGCACTCAACCCATTATCAATATATTTAAGACAGAGACATTTTGTGCATACTGCTACTGAAAAATGCCTTACCCTTTACACAAAACAGGGATTGTTTGTCCATATATTGCAATATATGGACAAACAATCCTGTTTTGTTTAAAGGGTAAGGCATTTTTCAGTAGCAGTATGCACAAAATGTCTCTGTCTTAAATATATTGATAATGGGTTGAGTGCAGAGGAATCTTGTATTTGTCTAAATGTATTTTGTGGTCACAGCCTCATTGCACCCCCGCCTCGTGGTTTTAAAAATTAGTGGTGAGCACAACTTTCCCTTGTTTGTTATGGATTTAAACCCCTTATTATTATTATTATTATTACTACCATCATTTTTTGTATAACACCAACATGTTATAAAGCAGCAAATGCAAGTGAGGATAGGAAAAATGGCTTTTGAAATAACCAAAGCGCAAGGCAGAGCAGTTCATTTATTTTATTTTGGCTAAACTTGCAGGTTATTATTATTATCATGTATTTTTAGAGTGCCAACATATTGCACAGCACTCTAAAATAAATGCGTTTATTCAAAGAAATCACAGGAATTCCATACATAGCACATACAGAGTTACATACATAATGGCCAGTACCGGTACAAAAGGGGAGGAAGGACCTATGCAAAAGAGCTTACAAACTAAAAGGACAAGGTAATGAGACATAAGGTGTTGGAGTAGACAAGATCAGAAATAAGCAAGGTGAGTGATGTAGCATATGGCATTGCATTTGGTAGCTAAACATTGTGAGGGTAGGCTTCTTTAAAACATGTATTTTAAGAGATCTTTTGAAAGCAGAAAGGTTGGGAAAAAGTTGGAGGAAAGAGGCTGAAATTTCTGTGACTTGTTGGAGGATGTGGCAAAAAATGTTTTATGAAGCATGAAACTTCAAAGAGGAGAAATAGAAGAAAACATTTGAAGTAATAGACAAATCGGTGTTTTCTTGTTATCCCAGCTGGTTCATTGTTGATTGAAGGGAATCCACTTCCATGAGCCTTGTCAATGCCTTGTCCAACTGCCTTCTTTAACGGCCATTTCTAAGCACTTGTGAAATGTTAGCACTTTATTTTATTTTACTTTCATTTATATGCAGCTGATTGAGAAAACCAGAGCCTAATTGGCTAATTAATCAAAGGGCAGAGTGTTACAAACACCAGAACCTAGTTTTAGGGCTATAAAAATGTCTCTTGCTCACTGAGGAGTGGACACAGATGTGAGTTTGAGATATTTATCAAAAGAACTAAATCAGAATAGCCAGGCCCGGATTTGTGGAAAGGCCACCTAGGCCCGGGCCTAGGGTGACAGGATTTTAGGGGGGTGGCATGCTGTCCGACCACACCCACATTGGTTCAAAAACACTGGGATGCGCCAATCCCCATTGCTCCTGTCCCCTTGGAGGGGAGAGGGGCGATGAACGGCAGTGGGCCTAGGGGCGCCCACTATGTAAATCCTGCCCTGAGAATAGCCCTAACAGACAAAGTTGTCGCGGTTAACAGATACAAGCAATGAGATGAGTAGTGATGGACGAATAAATTCGGCAGGGGCAAATTTGCGGCAAATTTCAGTGTTTCGCCGCCGGCCAATAAATTCACAAAACTGTGGAGAAAATTCGCTGTCGAAAAATCTGGGCTCACATCAGAATAGTCGGGACATCAGAAATATTGGGACGCCCATTAACTTTAATGCATTTGGACAAAATAGGCGCTCGTATAAAAACTGCGCAGGTGTAGAAATTGACACGCGTCAAAATAATTTTGCCACCCATTGACTTCAATGTGCTTTGCGATATTTTTTGCCGTTTTGTGAATTTCACAGGAAATTTGTGAATTTTCCAGCAAAGCGAAACGGGACAAATTTGGCCATCACTAGAGATGAGCAGAATTACCAGAATATAAACAGTATACAGGAATTGCCATAGAGTGCTGTATATAGCAGTATACAGATGAGCAGAGTTAATAGAATATAAGCAGTATACAGGAGTTGTAATAGAGTGCTGTATATAGAAGTATACTGATGAACATAATTACTAGAATATAAGCAGTATACAGGAGTTGTAATAGAGTGCTGTATATACGTAGAAGTATACGGATGAACAGAATTACTAGAATATAAGCAGTATACAGGAGTTGTAATAGAGTGCTGTATATAGAAGTATACTGATGAACAGAATTGCCAGAACCAGTTTATCTAGAAAAGTGCACACTGCAGAGGAAAGCAGTGCAATCACAGTGCAAATCAAACAGGGTAGAATATTACTTGGACTATGACAATAAGAGAGCAAGTCACAGACTGGAACCCTCGGTGAGATTAATAGTTTGAACAGCTTCTTGAAAAGGTCAGAATACAATTTCAGAAATCCAACACACTATAAAGATGTCAGTGGTTTTGCACAAATCTTTTATATTACCAGTGTAAGCTTTTGTATATGAGCAACTTATTTTTAAACCTTACAAATCTTTTAATGCCAGACTTGAAGTTACTGTAAAAATCAGGCCCTTTGAGAAGAGTAGGAGAAACTGTGTCAATGAAATGTCAGGGTACGGCTGTTACAGAAAAGAAGTAGACTTTCAGCAGTCTTATGCACTCAAATGATGTGGAACAATAATGCTTGTGAAGAGAATAGAGACAAAAGAGCAATAAACTATAAGTGCTCATTTGCATTTTCCAGTTCCGCCATGTGATGTTAATAGAAAGCAAAATCAGCATTTGTGTGGAACATAGGGGGGCACTTATGTGAGGACATTCTGCATTCAAAAGCAAAGGTAAAACTGATGAGGAAAATGGTAGAATGACAGAAGATTTATCAAGTTTTTTTTCAAGGGGAATATTTACTTGGGACATGTGACCTGTTTTGTTGTACATTGACTCTATAGGGGTATATTTATCATAGAGTAAAGTTAGAGATCACCACCGCCCACTAGAGTGAAATTCCACCACTCATGGCGGTCTCTCTTTCTCTCACACCCCCCGAACCATTGGATGTGGTGGGGGAGTTGGAATTCTCCTCTCGCTGTCGGTTCAAACCTATTCCTATTCCTCCAGCCTTCTCATTTAACTCTTTTGAGGTGCATGCCCTTCAGATTTTCCACCCTCTCTCTGTGCGTGTAGCTGTCATTTACAGACCTCCATCAGCCTCCTCCTCTGCTGCCTTCCTTTCTGACTTTGACACCTGGCTTTCTTTCTTCCTCTGCACTGACAGCCCTGCAATCATTCTTGGGGATTTTAACTTCCACATTGATGATGCTTCACAACCCTGGCCCTCTCATTTTCTCCGCCTAACCTCCACCAGTAGGGGTGTTTGTCCAGAAGCTCCAGCAGTGGACAAACACCCCTACTCATAAGGATGGCAACTTTCTGGATCTAGTGTTTACTAAAAAAAACTCTCTCTCTCTGGTTTTAACAGTGAACCCTTCCCCCTTTCCGATCACAATTTGGTTACTTTTTCCATCTCTCACTCTCCATGCCCACCTTCTTCTTCCACAACTGTCTTAGTTCGGGATACATGTGACATTGACCTTCCAGCCTTAGCTCAGTCTTTCAAGTCCAGTCTCATTTCCCTTAAGGAAATGTCTGATCCTGATACTCTGGTAAGTGAGTATTATCACATACTATCCTCAACCATTGGCTTATTTGCCCCTTTACAGGCTTAGCATAGATGTGCTTAGAACCCACGACCCTGGCTGAATTCACAAACCAGATTCTTACGTTCCTGTACAAGACCTAATGAACGTATGTGGAATAAATCCCTGATGCAAGCAGACTTTATTCACTATAAATTTCTATTGTCCTGCCTCAATTCTGCCTTGTCAAAGGCCAAGCAAGAGTACGGCAGTACCCTTATAAACAATCACAAATCCAAGCCACAACGCCTGTTTTCTCTATTCAATACTCTTCTCCATCCCTCATCAACAGTATCAGTCAACCTTACGCACTATCCTCAGGACCCTCTGCAATCTGGTTTCCGGCCTGTTTACTCTACTGAGACTGCTATGTGCAGAGTTACAAACAATCTTCAGGTTTCCAAAGGTCGCTTCTCCATCCATCTCCTCCTTGACCTATCATCTGCATTTGATACAGTTGACCACTCTCTACTGATGCAGATTCTGTATTCGCTTGGCATCTGTAACCAGGCTGCATCTTGGCTCTCTTCTTACCTTTCTAACCGATCATTCACTGTCTCCTATGCTAACAAAACCTCATCTCCAGCTCCACTTAATGTGGGGGTTCCGCAAGGCTCTGCACTTGGTCCACTGTTGTTCTCCCTGTACACTCTGTCTTTAGGAGATCTCATCCGTTCATTTGGCTCTAATTATCATCTGTATGCTGATGATACCCAAATATATTTATCCACCCCATTAACAGCTGAAACAGAGGCTCAAATATCTAACTGCCTCCTGGCTATCTCAAATTGGATGCACCAGCACCACCTCAAACTCAACCTAACAAAAACAGAACTAATCGTCTTTCTGCTTAAGCCTCATCCTACTCCCCTATTTACTATCTCTATTGATGGCATGCTCATTAATCCTGTCAACTCAGCTCACTGTCTGGGGGTAATCTTTGACTCCTCTCTCTCCTCTCTGATCATATTAACACCATTGTCAAAACCTGTCACTTTTTCTTATGCAATATTGCCAAAATCCATCCCTTACTTTCACCTGATACATCCAAGACGCTCATGAATGCTCTCATCCTATCCAGACTAGATTACTGTAACCTTCTACTAACTGGCCTCCCTAACTCCCATCTCTCTCCCCTCTACAGTCTGTATTAAACACTCCTGCCAGAATTATCCTCCTCTCATCCAAAAGGGTACAGGCCACTCCGCTGCTGAAGTCCTTATCATGATTTCCTATAAAACAAAGAATGTCTTATAAACTCCTCCTCATAACCTTCAAAGCCCTTCATTCCTCTGCACCTAACTACATCTCATCTCTTGTTTCTCTATTTGTTCCTGACCAAAACCTCTGCTCCTCTCAAGCAAAAGCTTGGTTGTACTCCCACTACTACTGCTGTTTCCCGTATCAAACCCTTCTCTCTTGCGACTCCTTATATTTGGAATGCCATTCCTGAATTTCTCAGGAGAGAATCCTCCTTCAATGTTTTTAAAACAAAACTCAAAGACTACCTCTGGGAGCACCTGGATAACACCTGAACTGGCACTTATATAACAGTGTAACAAACTGTAACCCACAGCACCTTAATACCCCTCTGAATTGTGTCTGTCTGTTACCCTCCCATTTAGACTGTAAGCCCTATGGGGTTGGGTCCTCTAGCCATTTGTTTCCTTGACACTGAGCACTTAATCTGTATTGTAATAATATTTTTCATATTTATGTGAATTGTATTTCTAATAATGCACTTATTGTTACTTTTATTTTTGTGACCCCTTGTTTGTTACTAATAATTTATTGTTTTGCTGTACAGTGCTTTGCCCTTTCGCTTTTTTGCTTTACAAATAAAAATATACATACATTTACTGTTCTGTGACAGATGTTTAACCCTTATCTACACTTGACTCCTTACCAAAAAAGCACACAGTCCAGTTATTTTTTTCTCTTAAATTAAAGGATTACTGTCTGTAGAACAGCCTCTCTTTTCCTCTTCAGGTCACCAGGATACAAATTGACCACTCATACCTAGGAAAAAGTAGACTCAGAGATATTTATTCACATACCTTCCTCCTAAACTGACTATTTAAAGATACAAATCTAAGCAAGTCTTATTCAATCTGATCACAGTGGACAGCTGGTGACTGGTAAATTGTACAGTTTTCCTTGCAGGAGTTCAGAAATATTATATGTCTATTGCATTTCATGCTACATCTAGTTATTCCTGAAGGTATTAAGTTTGAACAGATGACTGAGTCATCTGTATGGAGGAGCATGGCTATTTTCTTGGATGCAGTGCAGTAAATTGCTGCATTCATTGATTTCTACACAAAACCCAAGGATTGGAAATACAAGTAAGAATATTTATCACATTCTTAGTTTACCAGTGTCTCCCACAAACTTGATTGAATAGGTGCATTTCCCTGTCATTGTCTAACTGTGCATGTCAGGATATCAGTTTGAGATCAAGAAGCAGAGACAGTCTGACCTCTAAATTGGGAAAAACTGATCTCAAAACAGCTGATGTGCCTCCGTTTCTCTTTCATCAGGTACCATAAATTAAGCAGGGAAACAGAGTATCGGTGAGCACACAGTTAGCATGAACAGAAGAACGTGTGTTCGTTTATTTTTATTCTAGAAAAAAATGAAAACTCAATGTGCACAGCTATGTATATCAGATTTTCCTATGCAATTAGAACTTATTATATATTAGCATGTGCTATTTTCCAACAGGTTTAATGACACATTTTATGCTGGTATGTACTCATTCTAGTACCTGTGCAATTGAAACTCAAGCAAAATGACTTCTTGAAATCTGCAATACAATATCTGGCAGTTTTCCATTATTCATATATGGTAGGCTGGTCTCTTACAGCCAAACAGAAATTGACATGGGGTTTAGTTGTTATATATATACACATATTCCATCAATTAACAGCACTCCAGGGTGTAACAAAGGAAAGTTGTGTTCACCACTAATTTTTAAAAACATTAGGCGGGGGTGCAATGAGGCAGTAACCACAAAATTTATACAGACAAATACAAGAGTCCTCTGCACTCAATCCATTAACAACATATTTAAGACATTTAGACATTTTGTACCTTAAGCTACTAAAAAATGCCTTACCCTTTAAACAAAACAGGGATTGTTTGTCCATATATTGCAATATATTTAAACTGGCCAACTACGTCAAGGTCATCCATCAAGATTACACTCAAGATTTAGCCTGATTTTAACTCAAGTAAAAAAATAAGTCCAAATGCCCCTTGTAGTATTTGAAAAAAAAACAAAAAAACACGCTGTAGCAATTTATTGACAAGGATATTAAATCTGAAAAAGTCAGTTAGGGAAAGTCAGGTTTAAGTCAACTGAGAAATGTATTTCAGCATATGAAGAAACCAGTTCACCAAAATGTGGTAAATTATTGTAGCATTGTGGCATGGTGTGCTAGGTGTTGTTAATTTCCATATATAGACAAGAATAAGAGCACTTTTTCTACTTGCGAGGACATTTAATATGTACATTACAGGCAAATTGACAGAGGAACTTTAGCAGGAACTTGTGCACTTGGTGAAAAACATCTATAAAAGTCTGTAAAGTGGAATTTCTTTGCTGCTTTGCCTAATTCCAAGTCTTAAATTTACATTATGACATCTTATGTGATTATACATCTACTCCTATAACTTCTGACACATCCATAAGTATCTCAAATCTTGTTTAGAGATCCAGGCCTGTTGCCTGTGGCTGCCCACACATTACTTCCTCCAATGTTTATATCATATGTCAAGGTGGAATTACACACGTCAATGAAAATTGCACAAGGAATGGGTAGTCTTTTGAGCTATGGTTTGCTTCACAGTGGAAATAGAGAAATAAAAACTTTCTCTGGAAAGCAAGAAGGAATTATGGACACAGCTAAAATGAGCTTGTGTCAGGGAAAGAATTTCAGACAAGATGCAGATACTGACATCCAGGCATTTTGCATGTGAGGGAAGTAACATTGTCCAGAGTTTGATGGGTAATGCAGTGCCATATTTGATAAAAATCACTTGCGCTGAAAAGATAATGCCACTTTAGAGAAATAGATGCTCAGCTACTTTTCATACAGTAAACCAGAAAACCATTTAGGCATCAATCCTAATGTTAAAAAAGATTTCTCCTTTAACAAACCAAAAACATGCAGAAATATCAAGTACTACGCATGGATCTATGGGACCCAGCTTCACCACAGAGCAGTGAAATATAAAAAGAGGACAAAAGTGTTCTGAATAGCAAAATGTAATATGTTTGTATAGTTGTAGCTATTGTTAGAACTGGGGCCCTAAGGGTAAGGCCACACTAAGCGATAGCGCGGCGATTTGACTCGCGGCGACTTTTCGCCGCGACTTTTAAACGGCAATCGCTGGCGAAACTTTGGCGCTGGCGTCTATGGGGAATCGCTGCGTAAAAACACACGCGGCGATCTTTTTTCTATTGTCGCTCGAAATCGCCTCGCTAGGCGATTTCAAGCGACAATAGAAAAAAGATCGCCGCGTGTGTTTTTACGCTGGCGATTTTGCGCGATTCCCCATAGACGCCAGCGCCAAAGTTTCGCCAGCGATTGCGGATTAAAAGTCGCGGCGAAAAGTCGCCGCGAGTCAAATCGCCGCGCTATCGCTTAGTGTGGCCTTACCCTAAGAGAAAGTTTGATTCCAGCCAGGGCACTATCTGCAAAGATATTGTGCCATATTTGCACGGGTATCCTTTGGTTTCTTCCCACACTCTAAAAACAAACAGACAGCTTAATTGGCTCTACATAAACCTGTTAAGAAGTCTTACAAAGCCCTCAGGATTCCTGCGACTTTCTCTCTTAGTCTGTTCCCAAAGACCAGTTCTCTAGTAGGATACAGACCACAAAGGAATTTAAATAATCAGAGCCAGTGCTCAAAGAAGCTCAGGGATAGTGCAAAAAGAAAAATCAAAGATATGGTGTCGTATTGTTTGAACCTTATGGTACACCATATTTTTAGTTTCACAAAGAGTGGACCATAAGGTTCAAACAATACTATACCATATTTTTTTATTTTTATTTTTGTACTGCTTATCCCCGAGTTCCTTTGAGCACTGGCTCAGATTATTTAGATTTCTACATAAAACTGCCCATAGTGTGTGTGAATGTTATTGGGATTTAGATTGTAACATTCATTGGGGCAGGGACTGTAAATTATGCATACTTACTGTAAAGTACTGCAGAATATGTTGTCTTTATATCATTAAATCATAATCATTTGTGTAATAGAAATGAAGGGAGTTCAGGTTTTCAAAATTCAACAGTTTTGTAGCTTTCCATGCTACAAACAAAAACTGCAAAACCTGATGCACTTTCAGATATGATGACATCACATGAGTAATGTCACATGTGTGATGTCAGCAAACTTTTATATGCCGTAACAACCCCCCCCCACACACAAACTCTTTCAGCATATTTCGCACCATTATGCACTAGCAAAAAGTAGGAAAATAGAAAATAGGAAAGAGAGGATAGACTAGGAAACAGAGGAATGACTATAATTTCAGGAGGATGAGCTCAAAGACATAGAAAACAGAGGAAATTGAGCCTGTTCTTTAGAACAAGTAAGTGTATCTGTCAAAATTAACTTTTTAAAAACTCAGATTGTTACTCTGTGTAGTTTATTCAAATCCATGTTTTTAAAAGACCTGTTTCTTTGGGTTGGCAAACACCACATACATCAGTTGTGGAGTCCCCTAACTATTTTGGACTAGAGCGCCAATATCCTCTAGACCCTTCAATTAATTTTTATAGTGATGGTGCATTTTTTTATCTTGTGATTTTTAATACGAATTTTTCGTTTTTCAAAAATGTTTAGAGAAATGTATGTTGGCTTATCCTCTTTCAGGGCTCAAATATCTGGTTTCTTCTAAGCTGGAAACATACAGTTTTTTCATACAGCCTTTTATGAAAGTTCTTTACTGCTTGTCATAAGCCATCTTCTACCGCTGGGTGAGCAGTCCTGCTAAATGACACAAACTTTTAGGGGCCGATTCACAAAGGGTCGAATATCGAGGGTTAATTAACCCTCGATATTCGAATGGGAATTAAAATCCTTCGACTTCGAATATCGAAGTCGAAGGATTTCAGCGCAAATAGTGCGATTGAAGGAAGGATTTAAATCCAACGATCGAAGGAATATCCTTCCCCATAGGCTAACATTGTTGAGTTCGGTAGCTTTTAGATGGCGAACTAGGGGGTCGTAGATTTTTCTTAAAGAGACAGTACTTCGACTATCGAATGGTCGAATAGTCGAACGATTTTTAGTTCGATTCCTTCGATTCGAAGTCATAGTCGTAGTCGAAGGTCGTAGTAGCCCATTCGATGGTCGAAGTAGCCCAAAAAACACTTTGAAATTCGAAGTTTTTTTTACTTCGAATCCTTCACTCGAAGTTAGTGAATCGGCCCCTTAATGTGATCTGCAGTAAATATCTACTTCACTGTTCTGCAGTGCTCCAGGCAACTGGCAGTTGTTTCCTAAAACCACATCAAATCTGAAATCATGTAGCAAAAACTAAATCTTATTAATTCACACAATTTTGTTTGGTGGGATAGGTCACAAACAAAGCCCTCTTCTTCCCACTGTCTGTGAAAAATTGACAGTCAACTGTACTTGTAATCTATAGTAACCAATCAACAAGCAGAATACTGTTCTGGTCACTAAATGTGGGTATTCTTTTAACTTTTTATTACATTATCCCAAGTGACCAACAATCCAATTTTCTGAGATTTATCCCTCCAGGGATGGCATCAACCTTGCTAAGGGGCCTATTCGTGAAGCCTTGATTTTTTTCTGGTTGAGTTTTTAAGGGGGAAGACCTTGAATTTTTAGAGGAAAAAAACGATTTTTTCGAGATTTATTATGTTCCAAAGCAAATCTGAAATACTCCAGCTAAAACCTGTTGAAATCATGTAAAAATCAGTGGCAGGTGTATCTTTTGAAGATGTTTCCTGCTTTCATGATCTTCAAGGGAATTGGGCTAGTTTTCATGCGATAATATGAAAAATTTGCGTTTTTCTATTGTCAAATTGAAAATTATGATTTAATTTGGCATGATTTAAATTTGCGTTTTTCCATTGTCAAATTGAAAATTATGATTTAATTTGACATGCCTTTTTCCCGCGCATCCTTTTTTCATTAAGATTTATTGGTAAATTTGGGAGTTTGGTCGAATTTCTTTTATATAGTGAGAACAAGTTGAGTTTTAGTAAATACCCCCCTAAATGTTTGAAATTGTCAGTTATAGTATACATATATTGCCTTAACTGAATAATGAAAAACAAAATTGTTTTGCTGATAACCATACCTTAAGTCTGCTAAAAGAAAAAAAAATGTAAACATTACCCAATAGGATTGTTTTGCCACTAATAGGGATTAATTATATCTTAGTTGGGGTCAAATACAAGGTACTGTTTTATTATTACAGAGAAAAAGCAAAATTGTAAAAATGGAAATGATTTGATTATAATGGAGTCTATGGGATATAGCCTATTCTTAATTCGGAGCTATTTGAATAACAGGTTTTCAGATAATGGATCCAATATCTGCACTTCCTATTTTTTCAATCTTTGAGTCAACTATTGCCTTTGTTGAAGCATCAGCAATATTGATAAACAAAAAGCAAGTACATAGCCTTGAAGGAACAAAATATACTAATTAAAAACCTTAAACTTTTAAACTACTTAAGGACAACACCCAATTCTATAAAAAGTGTTAACATAATAATATTTCGTTCTGGATCACTAACTTTATGTACCTTATCACTAACTTAAGTACCTTATGCATTTTTTGCATTACATAACAGTTCTTCCAGTAGTATAGTTCTAATGAAAAAAAATTCTTGCTTTGTTTTGCCAAGCAATTACTTTTGAATGAAACATGTAGATAAGGGCATGATTGCTCTAAAAGCTCTATAAAATGAGCTTTAATTTAAAAAAAAAAAAAAAAAAATCAATAAGTGACCGGTATAATGTACCTTTAAGTCATAATTTAAAATGTAACAATATATAATGCATTTACTGGGCAAACATTTACAGATTTCTTACTTGGTGAATTTATCTGTAGAAGATCTTTTCAAACTCAAATGAAAAAAGCTTTTTTTTACATTCTGCTCTACTGACCTTTTGGTTTGCTTTCTGCTAATGTCATTTTCACTCTTGGTTGGGCTTCTCTGACAGATCAAATGATTTCTTTATGCAGATAGTAAGATAAACCAAGATCCTGTATTCATACCCATCAGTGAAACCTCTTCATCAACCACTATTCCTTCAAAAAAATACTCTTGATCTTATCAAGAAAACATCACATTTCCTCAAAGGGATCTCATTAATGAAACTCTTGAACCCTCGCTAGATTAAAAAAAACTAACAATTTAATTAAAAAGATATATGTATTCAGGAAAAAGTAATGCTCCAAACTGTAAATAAAAATGATGTGCAGTACATAGACATGTAAATGACTGGAATGCATATGAGAATTCAAATGAGATCAGAATATGCAGAGCTCTGTCATTAGAACATATTTTAATTGATTGCTTGGGCATAGGAAAAACTGAATAAAAGTCATATTAATGCTAATTGTAAATGAAATTCTAATTTTATGTTTTCTTCTCTTTATTAATGAAATTATTTAATTTATATTTCAGCAAGAAGTAAATTAACAGGATATGCATCATGCAAATACACATTATTTGTTGAGCACTATTAAAAAACTTTTATAGTGGGAGTATCCACAGTTTGGAAATACAAGTCTAATTTTTGAGAAGTTGTAATATATGGAGTTTACCACTTACAGTGTTATACTGTCATGAAAAATTTAACTTCGGTGCTTTACACTGACAGAATAGTTAATAGTTAGTGTTAAATGAACAATACATTGATTTAAAAATTGAAAAGCAACACAGGTAAAAACCAATTTTGGTCTTTGGCAAGACTTTCTCTTTGTACCTATAACAGTCACTCACCCTGGTGGTCTAGTGGGTCGGCGGGGACACCCGGCATGTTCTCGGCGGGGACGCCCGCCACGCTGCTCCTCTTCTGCTTTAGTGCCGGTTCCTTAGGGTGCGCGAGGTGCACATCTCCTTTCCTTATAGGCGCATTGACGCTGGCATGATGACGTCAGAGCAAAATTCAAACATTATTTAAAGGGACTTTGTCACTGAGATCATTGCCCGTTATTGGTTCATCCTAGTGAGTTCCTGGATGCTATTTCTGTATATTCATGTTATCTGATTCCTGTTCAACCCCTTCCTGATTGACTATTCTGACCCCTGCCTGTTAACCGACTATTTTGGCTTCTGTAATCTGACCCATGCTTGTTTGACTCTTCTGATTGATCTCCTGGTTTTGACCTTTTGCCTGTCTGACTCCGCTTGAATTCTGCCTGTACCGACCCAACCTGTTTGACTATGTTTTCGTTTATTCCTTGAATTGTGACCTTCTGCCCAAAAGACTTTGCTAATGATCGTGCCCCTCTGCTCTTCCAGAACCCTCACTTGGCTCCTCTCTTAATAAAAGTTGCCATACATGGAGAGATCCGATCATTTGGCGATGTCGCCCAACGAGCGGATCTCCCTCCAATATGCCCACCTTGAGGTGGGCAATATCGGGCTGATCCGATCGTGGGCCCTAGGGACCGCATCAACGAACAGATGCGGCCGTGATCCGACGGGATTTTTAGTCCCTTCCAATAGAGATCTCGATTGGGGAAGCCCGTCGGGGGGCCCCATACACGGGCCAAAAAGCTGCCGACTCGGTCTGTCGCCAGCTTTTATCGGCCCGTGTATGGCCACCTTAAAACCTGGCGGCATCCAATTAGCCGAGGGCTCCTCCCGAGGTGAAAGGCGACTGTTAAAGGTGGAAGCAAGAGCCGAGACCAGGGAGCATAGCATTGGTTCTTGATTTTGGGTGCCGATTCATGACAGTACAATACATGCTGCTCTCATAATCACCTTACTAATGGGCAATGCTGGATTGCTATGATCTACTTGTCACCAGCTTTGAATGTAATCTTGATATTTCCTTCACTACTAGCTATCATCCTTTAATAGCCATCTTTTGAGGTTTACTGCTGTGTATTTCAATAGGCTTTAGCTTGTTATTTATATTAATGGACAGTGAAATGATCTTATATATGAACAAAGTTCAACCAAGTGTATTGTACACCAATTATGTGCATGTGCAGTGAAGCATGGGTAACTAGAAAAGGATTGGCACCAGTGCAAAATGGGTAAACCCGAAAGTGAAAGAAACACATCTATGCAGGGTCGGACTGGGGTACACTGGGCCCAACGGGGCTGCTGCCTCAGGGCCCCCCCTCTCTTGTGGCCCTGCCTCCCACCATCGATGCAATCGCTTGCGCATGGCAGGAAGAACTTCAGAAATGCAGGGTGCGGATCTGAGCCAGTGGTACCCACAAGAGCCGGGGGCCAATCAGGTTTTTTTCCCGGTGTCCTGCCAGCCCAGTCTGACCCTGCATCTATACTCAAAATTTCAGCCTAGTGACCTTTGCCAAGTACAGGTATAAGATCTATTATCTGGAATGCTGGGACCTGGGGTCAAGTCTGCTAAAAATGATTTAAACTCTAAATAAACCCAATAGGATTGTTTTATCACCAATATGAATTAATGCATACCAGTACAAGATAATGTTTCATTATTGTTATTATTATTACATAGAAAAAGAAAATACTTTTATAAAATGAGCATTCTGGAAAACTCGTTTCCAGATATGGGATCCCATACATATACACAGTATGCTGTATTTCTCTGTTATTGTTTCTCAGCCCTCTACAGTTTTGCTTCATTATAATACAAAACCTCATGGGGAGTAAATAGTTTTGTGTAAAGAGCAAGGTTCCAATTCCAAACGGAGCTTAGTAATCATCATGATCACCGCTTAAAAAAATTATATATTTTATATTTTTTTTTGGGCAAGTTGGAAATATAATTTTCTTTCATTTCCAAATATATACCAGAGTTAAATGGTTCTGTCATTTACAGTAATAAGAAATCTAATAAAAACAGAAATGATTACAGATAATATAAAATAATTACGATTTACAATAAGTTTGTAAAAACTCCAGTTTTGGGAAAATATAATTTATTTTTTTTAATTAAAAAATATAATAGCCACCGTTGTACATAATCTGAGAATCTTATTTACGGATAACTGTGTGACTTTTTTTAGGTACTTCCTTCCTGTTCCTGGTGATGTTTGATGACATAATTTTAATAGCGCATAGAATAGTTAGGACCAGATTAATTATGCAATTAAGTACAGACAAGGAGTGATAAGGGACATAAACAAATGCACAGAAAAACATCTTATTCATTCAGACTTTTTTTTAACTGTTTTATACCGTAAGAACACATGAATATAGTGCCCCTTTAAAGTGATGTAATATATTTTGCACTCATACAAGCCTTTATGTTTGTTACTGGTGTGTTGTGCATCAGTCTATTGCCTAGTCGTAATGGAAACTCTTTGCCTTTGTCTATCCGAGGTCTTACTGTCAGGGCAGACAATAAACTGCATAATAATATAATACTGTATATTTACTTTAATTTGGTGCACTCATGGCCCTTAAGATTCCCAAACACAGGTAGTTTTAGTGCACTGTGAACGATCCTATCATATTAACGATTTTTACATCTTAGCTTATAAATGCTGGCAACAAATTTGCCTGAAAACATATTTGAATACTATTTTTCATGTTCACATATAACCACATATAACACTTTTTGAACAAATGTTTGCTTTGGTGCATCGCTATTGGCAAAAATACGACCCCTCAGATCAGTTTTATGACAGATTAAAAGAATACCTTTTTAGATAGAGGCCAGGAAGCCACATACTAGGCCTTTATGGTTAAGTCAGATGGCCAGCTGTTTCTTGATAGCATTCATTCCTGATAATTTGCTTTTAGTTCCAAATAATCAAGTGAATTATCCATCAACAATAATGATGACAAACAGGGTGGGGCAGATTTATCAAGGGTCGAATTGCAAATTAAAATTTTTAAATTCGAATTTCGAATTTACTTTAGTGGAATAGTTCAAATTCGATTCGAGTTAAAAAAAAAAATTTGAAAGTTGAATTTCGAAATTTATCATTTACAGTCCCTATAAGAATTTGAATTCAACTATTCGCCATCTAAAACCTTCCGAATTTATGTTTTAGTCTATGGGACCTCCTACAATTAATGTGGAGTGATTTGGTAGACTTTTGAAAAAAACTCAAATTGAATTCAATTCGAGTTTGCAGCTCGATCCTATTCACCCGTTTTTACAATTTTTTTTTTTATACATTTTTTGGTTATTTTTTTTCGAATTTCGAGTTTTTAGAAACTCCCATCAACTCGAAATTCGACCCTTGATAAATCTGCCCCTGTGTGTTATAATTTTTTTGTTGGAAAAGATTTAATGAAATTCACTTAAATGTCACCTATTCCTTCTGCTGACTTATAATCCCCATTATGAATATTTCCCTTTCTGTGGACAGGAAAAATAGTGCATTTCCAATTGTCATAAAATGGATCAAATTTTAAAAGCAGTTATCTTAAGAAATAAAATAAAGCTTTCAACATTTAACCCCGGAAGCCCATATTCTTTAAGATAAAATGTACACTTAGCTAATTTTTGACATACCCTTTATTGGTATGTCATAAATATAATACCAGAGGTATAATTAAAGGTTTACATAGATTTATGGGACTTTATCATTATCAATAAGGTTAAAGAATTCTGAAGGGAGACATTTCAGTAGTGTTGAAGAGTGCACAAGGATTTTACTCAGCAATTTCTACAGCTCTGAGAATATTACTAAATCACTTCAGAACCTTCTGTATTACTTCATTGCTATTCACTACAATGGACATTACAAGATATGTAACATTTAATGCCGAAGCCAGTCTACACAAATTTACAGGTTTAACCCCAAACAGCACATATGTTAAGGGTAATGTACCAAGGCAAAAAAACAAATAATATTAGTAGTATTATAGTATTATTTTTACAGCACAACACTACAAAAAAACCATACTTTATGAGACAAATATACAAAGTAAAAATGTATGCTAAAAAGGAAATGCATGGCACCAATGGCTTGTGATTCTGTAATAATTTGTATATTTTGCTCTGTGCTGAAGAGTTTGAAGCAGAAGAAAGTGTTCATACCTCCCAACATATTGGAAGTAAAAAGAGGGACAATTTTTTTGACCAAGCCCATTTTTGTGGTCACATCCCCTAATTACGATGTTCATTTTACAAAATTTGGCAGATTTTTTCAGTTATTACAGTTTTGCTAATGACGGTGAATTGCCATTTAAGCCGTGAGTCTAACTTTTCCAAAGGGACCTCCTTATCTAAATTGTTACAATTACTTATTTGCTTATCTCAAAATCGTTACAAAGTATCTTTTTTGCACCTGTTAGCTGATTTTCCAGTACAAATGAAGGACTGCAAGTTGAGCTTTCAAAAGCGAGACTTTCCCGCTGAAAACGGGACAGTTGGGAGGTATGAGAGTTACTGACAAAGTTGAAAGCTGGGTACAAATCTGCAGGACAAAGTGCAAAAAAGCATTTAATTTCTGCACTTTTACTTAATTGTTTGCGCCAACACCCCAGGTTGCATGACATTCAGATAATAAGTACCCCCCAATGATGTAGCTTAAACTGTCATGCAATATTCTTCCCACCCTCAGACATGTAAAAAAATATTTTAAAAGATTATTAAAAAATAAGACACAACCAAAAAACTGTTCCACTGAATATTCTTGTAAGAAATGGCAGCATTCTGGTAACATCCTTTTATATATGTCAGTGAGTATATGTGGAAATGAATTATCTGTATTAACTGAGAATTTGGAGCACATTTCTAAAAAATCTAATTGCATACACAAAAGAACTGAGACACTTCAGGACTTTTCCCTCAATTGTCTGCATATTAATGAAAAATCACATGGGTTAATCAAAATTGAATTTTTTTGCAAATTAAAGTTGCAAAAAAATTGGGTAGAAAATGAAATTCAGGTATTCACCAAATTCTTGATTTTAGGATTTGACCAAATCCCAAATCCTTTGTAAAACTGAACCCAAACCCTAAAAAAGTTTGACTTCCTTCTTTGGGTGATGAAAAGTCATGTGATTTTTTGGATTTGGATTCGGTTCAACCAGGTGCTTGGTTTCAGGCAAATTTTGATGAAGAAGGCTCAATTTTGGCCGAATTTTTTGTTGTTGAATTCCTTAAGATTACAAGAAACGAATTGTGAATTGCAACAAATGCAGTTTTGTGTGAAATGGTAGGAGCTTCTGGCTATTTTTTTAAAAGCACAACAATAAGGGAACATGTGCAACATATACTCATATGTAACTTATTAGTTACAAAGACCAAGGGAGCCTTACAAGTTGGGTTTACGGTAAACTTAGATCGGGCTTTGATTTAATATGATCTAATAATAGCCATCCTGCAATCTAAAAATAAACTTATCTGTGTAAATTCAGAGGGGGGTCAGCTGGTTGATGAAAACAAAATAAAAGCGAATATTCTGAACTCATATTTTTCGTCTGTCTACACAAATGAGGAGCCAGTTAATAAAGGTTTCCTTCTTAATAGTCCCAATTCGAGTAATACAAATAATGATGCATGGTTCAAACATGAGGAAATTCAAAAGAGACTAGAACATGTTAAGATAAACAAAGGTCTGGGCCAGATGATATTCATCCCAGGGTACTTAGCAAGCTTAGCTCTGTGATTGCCAAACCTCTTTACTTAATTTTTCAGGATTCAGGTCTGGCATAGTGCCGAGAGACTGGCGAATTGCTAATGTGGTGCCTTTATTCAAAAAAGGATCCCATGCTCAGCCTCAAACGATAGGCCAGTTAGTCTGACGTCAGTGGTAGGAAAGCTTTTAGAAGGGTTAATAAAGGAGAAGATACTGGACTTTATAGCAATTCATAATACTATGAGTGTGTGCCAGCATGGTTTTATGCGTAATAGATCTTGCCAGACTAACTTAATTTCTTTTTATGAGAAGGTAAGTAGAGACCTCGATTCTGGGATGGCAGTGGATGTGATTTACTTAGACTTTGCTAAAGCTTTTGATACAGTGCAACACAAAAGGTTAACGTTTAAATTAAGGAATGTTGGTCTGGATTTGTACCTGGATGGAAAACTGGCTAAAAGATAGACTACAAAGAGTGGTGGTAAATGGAACATTTTCTAATTGGACCAGTGGCTCTGTACTAGGTCCTTTGCTTTTCAACTTGTTTATTAATGACCTGGTGATTTTCTAAGTTGGGAAACTGGGCAGCAAATTGGAAAATGAGCTGCTTTGTAGCCATGGGGGCAGCCATTCAACCACAGGATACACAGTAGATAACAGATACGTTCTGAGGAATCCCATTGTATACTACAGAGCTTATCTGTTATCCACTGTGTATCCTGTGGCTTTAATTCTTTTACAACTCCAAATAGCTGCCCCCATGGCTACACAGGAGTTTGTTTATATAAACTATAGTTGTGTTTCTGAAGTAAATGCACCAGTTTTACTAGTGCAGCAAAGCAGTACATTATATTTCCATTACTTTAGGATACTAATTTTTTGGGTTACTGCTCCTTTAACTATGTAACTATGTAACTATGTAACTATGTAACTGATTTCTTATTAAATGTATAAGGTATTAATGTAGGAATCAATAAGCATTTTCAAATAAAGCTTGATAAATACATTTTTTGCACGACAATGCTTACCCATCATAACCATGTTTTTTTTACACAGCATGATAAACAAATTCCTAATAGTTTACTGCATAAAATAAATTACAATATATTTTGAAAGTTTAATAGTAGAGTGTTGCTTAAATCAGTTCTTGCATATGTTTCTATAGGCTTATTAAAATAAATGACTTTAAGAATGTACCTTAAGGTGTTATTCTTCAATTAGGAAAGCTCAGATTAAAAGATGTGTGTTTAATTAAACCAGTCTTAGATCTGTGGTTTTTATAGCAAGAACCCAAAAATAATATAATAAGCTTCATAATAATATAATAAGTTCCAAATGAACTAAGGCTGCATATTGCATGTTCCAATTTATTTACAAAGCATTTAACTTTTCTGTGAGATATAAGAGGCACAAAAGGTCACATATATACAGTGTGGTGTGGTTTTAATTAGAAGGATTTTTCAGTATCAACAAGAAGCATGTTGTCTACCTCCAAAACGACTTGACAGTTCAGCTACGTGAGCCTGCCTAATAAAGTTCTAGATGTGGTAATGGATCAGTGGTCTTTAGACTGAATTTTATGCAACTCAAAATTTTGCATTTTAATTGAACGTAGCAGGTTAATGGACATTTCAGCCACATTCGGTCCAAATTTTACTACTCAATTATAAGATGCTATTTTAATTACAGCTTGTCTTTAGAAAGAAATAATGCGGCCTTTTACGTTTTTTTTTCTTTAAATCGGAATATCCAGCGTGTGTGACAGGAAAAAGCCATAAAGGTAATTTTATAACTAAATGAGCAGTTGCTTTTATGCAGTACCTAAAAATATAATGTCCTGAGGTACCACGAAGCTCAGTTTGTTAAATGCTGCTAAGTGGTTCAGATCTAGCCTTCACTGGTTACAGCAAACCACACAGATATCAGGGCTGTAGAGAGTCACATGTCCAGTCCTGTCATCATTAATGAGCACAAAAAAGAATAACTAGCCTTTCCATTTAGAACTCGCCATAAAGGTTCATTATATAAGTTCTACATATAGTTAAATTAGTATCTTAGTTGACAAGAAGATGACATACCTTGACATATTTTTTTTAAATTGCTTAACTTTATCACTCTGTTTAAAAGGTTGTTAAAGAATTCATAGACTAATGTAATCTACAGAGGGTAAATGGTCAAATTAAACTGACGTAATCAAGCTATTTAAAAGGCACACAACCTAAAATTGGCACACAGTGCTACAGTTATGGCCTAATACTGATGAGTCCAGTTGGAAGCAGAGGTGGGGGTTAGGAAGAGTAAATGAGAGAGGGTTCTAAAAAATGTAGATTGTAGTGGAAGAACAAAAAAAGTTCAGACGTGTATCTAGGTAAAGGCCCTTCACTCACTTTAAGCTTAATCCTACTACTGGTATGGAATCCCTTATCTGGAAACCCATTATACAAAAAGCTCAGAGCCATCTCCCATAGAGTTTACGGTACTTTAAGCAAATAATTCCAATTTAAAAAAATAATTTCCTTTTTCTCTGTAAAAATACTTGATGGTGACTATGCTGCATGAGTCCATATTGGCAGCAAACTTAAAATGACTATTAGTAAAAAGTATGGTGATCCAAATTCCCAAGCATTCCAGATAATAGATCTTCCTTTCCCTTAAAGAATAATACAGTGTTATTATGAAGGTCTTGTTATAGAGTCAGCTGGTATGAATCTGAATATGGTCATGGCCTGGCAAATGGCTGTAATGGCCAATTATTTTATAGCAGATTTTGATTTTAAGCTTTAGAATGCTCTTCAGACTTTGATCTATATCTTCTTAGAAAATGTATGCCATAAAAGTGGGTAATATAACATATAAAAGGTTTGCTCCCTGTTTGAACTTTAACATCCAATTACATGACCAAATTGAATCTACACTAAAGTCAGGAAATACGTTGGGCAACAGGCTTCCTCCTGCTTTAAATACAGATAAACTGTCAATTATTTAGTCTAAAGGCCACATTGTATTGATTTAGATTGACTAATGCACATTTTTATTGGAATCAGTTGGCAATCATCCATGAATTTCTATGTTTATAAATCTGTCAGAATCACTTATTCATGACCATACATTCAAACTACTTGGTTGACTTGTTACCTTTACGTCTAATATACGTACCAATGAAAAGACTGCTCACAATTGTTGATAGGGTTCATTGTAGGGTAATTTCACATGGAGGAAGGGAGAGCAACAGGAAAATATACATTACCGTTCAATAGGGGTCATTTATGAAGCCATAGGCAACAGACAAAGTACAAATAACAGGTGAAAAGCATTAGGAAAAAAGTTCACACATTTTGGTTAAAATTGCACATGTTTTTTTCATTGATGACATTTATCACGTTCCCATAAAAGGCACTGCTCTTTTTGGGGGTGACAAGGTCTGCCTTATGCGTTTGTTGAGTATTATAAAGGCTTTTCTTTGATGCCAGAATTTCTAAGAAGAAATTTGGATCAACCTGAATCAGATAAGAATCATACCAAATCATTTTCAGCTTCTAAAACCGAAGACAACGTTGCAGAAAATGTTTGTATTTGTTAGAATGTTGGAGAGCTTATTGAACGTCATTGTGACCTCAGTCAAGTGGATTCAAGTTCAGTACATCTGACTCGGAGCAGAAGTGTAGAAAATTAATTAGTGTGAAGCATGAAGCCTAAGGCTAATGGCATACAGGTTACACTTCAGCCATCTGAAAATTGCCAGGAATCGACCCTTGCCCCCCATTGAGTGGAATGGGAAACACCTGAAAATGCACCAGTTTTGTTGTTCTCATAGGTATCCCATGTAAGTTAACAGGAGTTTTCTGCTATATTCTATAAGGCTTAAAGGAAAAATCTACCCCATTTTAACATGAGCTCTTTCAGTTGCGGTTGATATAGAAAAGGTGCATAAATACTATCTGAATTTATCTCTGGCTTGCTATAGAGATCTTTCACTAAACTCACGAAAAAATCCAGCCCTCTGCAATTATATATGTATCTGTCTGGAATTATTAGCCACCAAAAGTCCCTATATTAAACATTGCAGCCCTAGTATACCCTGTATGCTACAATATATAATAAGGTATAATATAATAATAACCAGTAAATAATTATATTACACTGTAATGGAGGGGGGGGCTATATATTAATCCCTTTAAGCTGCAATTCCTTTTATTGACAGTTCTCCGTATCTGTATAATCTTTGTCTATAAATGCCGGTGTCTGGGCAAACTGAAAATAGGCAAGCTGTTATCTCCATTTACTAAGTTTATTGCTAAAATGTCAAAAATGCAACACAACGTACACTGCATTAACAGCACATGCAGCCAGCATTTTATCCTTAAGAACAGTAATTGAAACAGGCTGGGAAGAAACCCCTTACAGAATAATACTACACTTAATTTGAAGCCTGTGAAGAGCATAAGAAAGAACTCAGTGTGTAGCTGTAATATGTTTGATAGCATAAGTACCCCATAATATGGTAGTTGCTATGTTAACTATGCAGTTTTATTGACTAGCAGAGTAAATAATCATGTACAAAATGAATAAATCGTCAACACATAATTTACTGATATCCTAGGGCTGCCATGTATTTCACACTCTGCGTTTTCATGAATTACTCAGTATGTTTGTTTGCCTTAAAATATGTGAAACTGACATCGCAAGACTCCCCTTAAGAGTTGATTTGCTCCCTTTTATATTTGACAGTGAACACAGCCTGCTATGTTTCTGGCTGCAAATATGTTAGTACAGAAAAAAGAAATTTATTTTACCCATAGCACTGGTTTTAACACTGACTGGCAATGGGGCTATTAGCAAACATCAATCCAGGGGCTATGTGAAGAAGAGAGATTTTTTTCCTAGTGCTGTGATTTGTTGATTGGCCAAGGATTTGTATTATGAATAATTTAATGCATTTTATCACAGTGTTCAAGAACACAGGCAGCTATCTTCCTGACTATTTCTCTATCCAGCATCATTGACCTTGATGATTTGTAGATATGCAGTGATATCTCTCACAGGACATTTAGAAGACTCCAATTTGTACAGTCCTACCCAAAATCTGACCCTGAGTGGCAACTCACCTGCCTCAAAGTGGTGTTACCAGAGCTCCCTAGTCCTTATCCTACCCACAGCAGTAGGCAGCTCTTTCCTGACATTACCTCCGAATTTCAGTTCTAGGTAAGTGGAGTATCCTGCCCAATCATAAAATCAAATCACTTGTGGCACTAAAATACAGACTGCTATAACAAGCTTACAACTGGTTATTATGTGCATTTAATGATTAAACAAAAAAACTGGTCTGGATCAACAAAATTTGCACTGGGCAATAGTTAAAAAAAACAAAAACCTTGCACTGGGTAATGCCTGGAAGTACAAGGGCAAAATTTAAAAGCCTTGACACAGTGATATCCCTTTATAGAAGCAGATGTGAGAACACAAGAAGTAAGGGATTGCTTGAGGCCACCAAGCAAGGGAACTAGTCCCATGAGAAAATACAATATATTTTTAGTAGCTATGAAGAATTTACTTATCAAAATTCATAAACTGATAGGAAACTTGTAACCAGATGTCAGGTTCTGAAGAACCATACTATGTAATTTAATGTGAACATTATCGCATCATGAAGGAGGCCATTGTCAGAATTATAGAGTCACGTCTGGTATCACAAAAACCCAGAATAAGTACCAAGATTCCGGTCACAGCTCATGCTTCTGCCTGTAAAAGCCACCTTTCATGTCAGGAAAAGCCACTTTTCAGATGCTGCCAGGTCTTTAAGTGAGAGAACCAAGGTGAGGGTTCTAGGCAGGCAAGGAAACTGGAACATGTGATGAGAGAACAGGGAAGAGTAAGCATAGTCATGGAACAAGCCAGCTTAAACCAGTCAGACAGTACAGTCAGGAACCAGGAGCGTGGTCAACAAAACAGGCCAGGGTCAATAACCAAACAATTAGTGTGTTACAGAGTCGGGATCCAGAAGCATAGTCAGTAAACAGGCAGAGGTCGGTTCAGGCAACGATACAGCAGTGGTCAAGGACAGGCAAGGGTCTAGGAATAGTAGATCAGACAAGAAGCAGGCGCACTCAGGAACGATCAAGAATAGACCTACATTGGGCAAGACGAGATGACTTAAATATTAAATTTTGCTTCAAGCATGATGATATTAGACAGGGCACACCGGATATATATAGATGCACGTAGGAGATGAATGTGGAAGAGCAGAGTGTCAAGAGGTGCACAGGTACCCTGACACATAGAGGATGTAAACCTTCCTTAAACTAGATTATTTGCACCCCTAGCTCTCTGAAGTAGGCATCCAAACACAATTAAGGAGTGTTCTCCAGTGAGAATCATCTCTATTACTGCTAGGTTAATCTCTGGTTGTTATCTAAAATACTAGTGTGCAATTCAGAATGATAAAAGACACTTTGATACATTCATCAATAATTATATGAATTCTGGACTAGAAAGCAACATCTACCGCATCACAGGAGCACCCACTTTCACTAGATGGGCCACTGGGTCTAGAAGACATGAAAATGTTTTTATTGGAAAGTATTGCTTTAAATCCATCTCTGTGTATGCTGGACTACAGTTCCCATCATGTTTTCATTTTTGATAATATGTTGCCGAATACCGAGTTCCAGCAACATTTGGGCGGATAAACACTACAAGGGAAGGGTTATATTCTCTTAAATATTTTCCCAGAAGGCCACACTTCCTGCAAGATGGGCACCAAGGCCAACATACAGCAATTTACTGGAAAAGTAATGCGAATCCATTTGCAATGCACTGCAATTTAATAAATGATTATCAACTTGCATGTGAAGGTACATTAATCATCCCTGTAATGACTAGTAGGACTGTGAAATGTTTCAGCCCATGAAACATGGCACAGAATAGCATATGAAGCATCTACAATATGGTTAATGGGAAAACACAAATGAAGAGTCCACTTTTAAAACATTTTCCCAGCTTCAGTTTGCAGAATAAAGCAACCTGCAGTCACTGTTTGGAAACCAGTCAACAGGTTTTCATTAGGGGGTTCTTGTCAGTTCCTCAGGTTTCCTAATCTTTATGTCTAATACCATATAACAGTGAGTGTTTCCCAGTAAACATTTATAATGCTTTGAAAGTCTGCAAACCATTTTTGGTTATTGGTACTGCATAGGTCAAAACGGCGCCGAATTTTCGCGGGCGTTTCGCGAATTTATTCCGTGGCGGCGAAACGCGCAAATTCGCCGCAAATTCGCGCATGGCGAATAAATTCGCCCATCACTACTAAGGAGCAATTACAGTGATAGCACAAGAAGGAAATGATTAGCAATGCCCGGAAACGGGGCAGAAAATCAGGGGAGGAATGGGTAGATAAGAAGACCGGGAAATCAGCAGTCAGATATAGCCAGAACCAGATTATGAAAAAGAGATGTTAAATGCAAACAAATTAAGACCGGTCAGAAAATGCATGTGACATAGCAACTCAATCAGCTATGATATTAGTCCCCCATATGTTAGAAAATGCACAAAGTTTACCAAGGAACAGTAACCCATAGCAACCACCAGCAGTAAAGTAACAATAGTGAGCCAGCCCCCCCCAAAAAAAAAAATCCCTGCACCCACCTATCCGATTGCATCATCTGCTTCCAGCCTGCTCACTTTGGCATAGGTAAGAGCAGCTGGGAGGGGGGTTTCTAACCACTGTTGAGTAAACAAACCACTATAGCTTTCTCTATAGTTATGCTACTGGCAACCAATAAGAGGGTTACTTTTAAACAGGTGACTAGTAGATGATGATTGGTTGCTACAGGTGACTAGACTAGGGATGAGCTAAATATTTTGCAGAAAAAAAAATGCCCATAGGCTATAATGGATAGTATGAAAAAGTTGTGCAATTTTAAAAATTGTTGCAAAAAATTGACTTCAATGCTTTGGCGACTTATATGTTGTTTCCTTAATTTTATGTGAAATGGGTCAGATTCTCCCATCACTAGACTAGACCTGTAGCAAACGTTGGTCCTTTTATGAATTAATCCCCAAAGACTGGTGTTGTAGACCTTTCTTTGGAAAATAGCTGTTACTATTCATGGGCGAATAAATTTGACGAATTTGTGGCAAATCCACTGCATCAAAAAAATATTGCCGCGCATCAGAATAGTTTTGCTCATAAAAATTCACGTGCATCAAAATTATTCGGACACCCATTGACTTTAATCCATTTGGACAAATTAGACGCTTAAAATAATTTTGACGCCCAATTTTTTTGGACAAATTCACCCATCAATAGCTGTTACTGTAGGGCACATTAGCTTCCAGGGTTCCTGAGTTAAAATCTACTTAGCCAAGTTGAGGGGTGGGGGTGGAAGTTATAAACTGAATTCCCCTTAAAATGAATAAACATTGGAAGTTTACAATCCATGAGAATCTGAACAAAAGGAAGGAAAACATCAACTTTTCCCATTCTATTTGTTAAAAAGGAATCGGTCACAGGCAGCCTATTTTTCTAACTGACGGAATTATGATTGAAATGGATTTCAAAAAGAAATTAAATGACTTTTTAACTTCAGGTGCAGATTTGTATACATCTCTTTCTGCTCTGGTTTCCTGTCTCTTTAACTAGGTAGCGCTTATTACAACAATATCGCATTTAGAAATCCCTAGAGAGAGGGTTCATCCTTAGGTAATGACCCCACATTATGCTCCAATCTTTGAAACCAAACAAATACTTCAAGAGCCTTCATTAGATTTACATTATGTGTAAATACCCTCCTCACCTCTCTCCATACATTACATCTCTAATGTCGATTAAAATACAGCTAGACTGATAAAACTCAATTTTTTCTCTGCTGAATAAGTGAATGTAGAACGACTTGACTAATTTCATCTCCCACTCTAATGACGAAAGAATCAGATGACCAGATGTTCACACCAGACAAAGGTTGCAAAGTGAGACATAAAAGTGGTCTTTGTAAGAGACAAAGTAAATAAGGAGTGGGTGAATTAGAGGTCACTGTCATGAGACTGGAAAGAAGATTCTTTTTCTTACTCTACCAGGGAATGTTTTTCAGACATCCATAGACATGAAATTAATTATTAAGCTGATATTCCTTTATAAGCCCCACCTCAAGCTGAGAATTTCTCCTAGCTAGGAATGTTTGGCAATGGCGGGTGTTATTATTCTTATTATTAACAAATATTAATAACACTAATTAGTATTATATAGTATTATAGTATTTATATTCTGTAGCACTGTGCAAGTTAATAAATTTGATCCTCCAGCCTCAGAGTGGCCCCTTGGTCATTAGGCACCAATGGTAAATAACTTATTTTTATGTTGTATGATCATTATGAATAGTTTAATGATGTAACAGAAGTCAGATCTGTGGCCCTTGCTACTGTTGTTGACACGTTGCAGTTAATTCAACAGCAACCTTGTACCCATCCATTTACATCCGCATGTGCATTGAGCAAAGTGCAGTTACGAGTATAATTGCTAAATTTTCTTTACCCATAATTCAGTATTTTCCCCTAAAGTTCACAAGGGGGTTGTTGCCCATGACTGATTTGTGGTCAATGTGTCAGACTTGTCTTTCCATTATTAGGTGGTGTTTTTATACAATCATTATAGCTATGCAAAAACTTGCAAAGCAAATATTTATTTGGCTCCCAACAACAAAACCCTATCTGCAGAAATGCAGCTACATTAAAAAATTAACATCAGGGTAATTATTATTAATAGGTTATGCTCCACAACTTCTGTTGCTCTCTGCTTCAGTTTCCTGGCTTAGAAGCTCCATAGACCTCCTGCTAGCTGGATACTTATTCTGGGAAGCAGGGCAGAGAAGAGCAGTTGAGTCTGAACCTAGGAACCAAGGAAGGTAAAGTACATTCAAGTTGGAATATTACTGTCTTACTCTTGCACACCTTCATTTCTCCATGCCACCCTTCCCATTTGGCCCTGATGCCTCTTTCACTTTTGATTTTTAGTTAGAACCTTGGACAGCACAATATTTCAGGCAAGTTAGAGTAAATTTACAAAGGAGGCTTAGCCTCCACAGGCCTTAATTAAAATTTATGGTTAAAACTCCTGCCTCAGGATGGTTCCCTTGCCTCAATAGGTGCAACTGCATTTGATTTAGAATGGGAGGCAAGAAGAACTGAGCACATTCTGATGAAATTACCCTTAATGCATGGGATTTTCACTCAACTCACTGCAGGGAAATTTGCACAGGAACAGCTGTGCTTGCAGTCATGATTCCAAGTTTACCAAAGTTAACAAGCCATAAGTAGTGATGGGCGAATACATGCGGCTGTCACAAATTCACTGCAAATTTCCTCATTTCCTCAATTAAATTCGTGAAAATTCGCAAGCGATAATTCATCGGCATGAAAAAACTTTGGAACATTATCATTAGCATTAACACTATTCTGACGGCCATTGACTTTAACACGAGCATCAAAATTGCCGCGAGCGACCTTTCGAGTTTCACGATTTTTTTTGCAAATTTCTCAGGAAATTCACTTCCCATAAGCTTATTGTACTTCAGTTGCTTTTTTATGGGATTATCATTTCTTTCTCCAAAAATGTATTGTGCACCTTCTCCTGCTGTTCACAGGCCCTTGAGGTCAGTAGAGGGGGGGGGGGGGATAGTAACATAAATGTTAAATGCCCAAGGTTATATATTGATGCTGTATTTAACAAGACAGCAACATTAGAATTATCATGAAGACCAAGGTTACTGCTGATTGAAATTATTTTGGTGGGATTGGATAGCAACCAAAACAAAGCTAATCATCATAGTTTATTAAGAAAAAAGAAACCTACTGGAAATTATACTCTTTCTGTTCCTGTAAATTACAAAGAATAATCTTGCAGATGCCAATTTATTATATTCAGTATATACTATACTGTATGTATGTATATATTCTTTAAATTCTCCTGGTACAGTGATATAGAACTAAGAGACAATTAAAGAGGGACTTCAAGTTTGAAAAAGTTGCCGGTAATGACATGGAACAGGAAAGAAACATGCCACAGGGGCCAAAAGGTGACGAGGGGTCACTAATGGAAAAAGATGTTTCAGGATGGTTACTAAAAAAATCTTTATTTTATATGAGGAGATTTATGGTCAAATTAAGGGTGTTTAGATGGTTCTTGATCTAAAATTGCAGCATTGTATGCCTTCAATAAGTAAGATTACATTTCACATTTGCACAAGTTATTTTCTATCATTGTGGTTCCTTATATTCAGCACCCATGTTACCAAACTGCTTACGTTTCTGTATATTGTGTTTGTGGGGCTACAGTTTGTATTTGGTTTGTAAGTAATTATTCCACATTTCCAATAAGGCAAGATCACACCCATAACATATTTGATCCCTGAATTACATTGCTGTTTCTGGTACAGACAGATGATAGTTGCCGTTATCCTGCACCAACCCAGGATAGGCATCATAAAACATGAGCTGAATATTATTGTGTCCCTGGGGTTCCAGATCGATCAGACTCTGTATTAAAGGAGATTTAAACCCTTAATATATGTACAAATGCCATATTTTATATTCTGAACTTACCGATCCAGCCTAAAGGTTCAGCATCACTATAATAGTAATGACCCAGGACTTTACAGTTGTCACAGGAGTTTCCCATGTTGGATTTTGTAAGGAGTGTCTATGACATGCTCATGCTCAGTGGGCTCTGAGCAACTGCTGAGAAGCTAAGCTTAGGGGTCATCACTAATCATCAAGCCTGTCATTTGGCCTGTCAAATAAGCTGATGCTACAGGGCTGATGATTAAATTCTGATACTATTTGTGCTGGTTTCTGAGCTGCCATGTACCAATGAATTATTTACTAATCAGCCTTATAGTGTAACATGTATATTCTATGTATACTGTGTATTTTGATTCGGTCCCTAAACTCAGTAAGTGACAGCAGCACAGAGCATGTGCAGTGAATCAGCAGAAAAGAAGATGGGGAGTTACTGGAGCATCTTTAGAGACACAGATCTTTACTGCTAAAAGCCTGTTGTTGCTTTGGGCTGGTACAGATGCCCAAAACAAAAGGGACAACATTTGTACCCTACTTCTTTAGTTAAGCTTTAGATCTCCTATAAGATGATACTTGATCTGATGCAAAGTTGGTGACTTGTATTCCGTTACCTTCCTATACTATAATCAACAAAAGTCATTTCTTATAAAAAACGAACTTCTTTAGTGCGACTGAGCTTACCTTTTGGCACATGAGCTATTACATTTAAAATAACCGCAAACTGCAAGGAAGTCTAATATGGAATTTTGTCAAACACATTTATGACTGCAGGAGAAAAAGGCAAGACTAATTACATTGAAAAGGAATTCTTAAGTAATATTGTTTCAACAAGGATGAAGAATTGCACTTCCCGAGATGTAGGAGTGATGAAGAAATCTATTTCTGTGTCTTTGAACTTTTACATAATCTCAGATAAACGTGCTCTGGGTTTTATCATTGAAATAGTTTTCTATTTTCTAAATCCAGAGCCCATTTATCATTATGGCTCCAGCATAAATGATTCGCAAAGACCTGTGTACACTGGAGTTTTGGTAAAATCTTTGGACAGATAAATAAGTTTTATCTACAGAGAGTGGAACCATTTTCCTTCATTTGACTTATCTGTACTAGTGTAATATTGACTATAAGGCTTAATATTGACTATTAGCTGGAAGAGAAAATGCCACTACTGGCCAGCCCTTTTTTAAATCCACCATGTATACTTGAAGACAGGCAGATGCTATTGTTGTCAATGGCATTAGGTATAAGTGGCCACTGGTGGTAAAGGTGTTTTGTTTACCCGAGCAAAAAGTGATTAAAATCACATTATTCTGAGAGATCCACTGAATATGGGACATATAAGGAATGAATTTAATAATGCTTAATTAGCTCCATCTATAAATATGTGAGTAAGAAACTTTTGTAACTTCCTGAAGTCACTGGCTATTGCAGCAGACTTCCGATCCTTGATATACCACAATTAATTGTGAATAAAAGCTCCTCTGAGTTGTGGAACCAGTTTTGTGTTGATGCTAGTTGCCATTGTTATATAAAGGAGAATAGGTTCCAACTCTCCATCTTTTTGCCTACCTGCTGCAAAATTCTTTCTCTGTGACCATTGACATTGTTTCTGTCAGTCAACCATCAAGGAAACAATTATACAGCCCTCAGTACATGCAGTATAAGGAAATGAGCAGAGACATCTGTGAATCATGCTGTGGCAAAGACAAACTATATGTCAGATCCATGGCAACACAATGGACCATCCAACCAAGAAATCTTCTGGCCATTCTCTTAAAGGAAAACTATACCCCCCAAACAATGTAGGTCTCTATAAAAAGATATTGCATAAAACAGCTCATATGTAAAATCCTGCTTCATTTAAATAAACCATTTTTATAATAATATACTTTTCTAGTAGTATGTGCCATTGGGTAATCATAAATAGAAAATTGCCATTTTAAAAAATAAGGGCAGCCCCCTGGGATCATAGGATTCACTGTACTCACTAACATACCAACAAAACATACATGTTAGGTCACATGAGCCAATTAACAGACAGAGTTCTATCTTTTGCTTCCACACTTCTTCCTGTTACAGTTAGTGTTGTAGTATTTCTGGTCAGGTGATCTCTGAGGCAGCACACAGACCATCATGAAATGGTGGCTCAAGGCAAGAGATGTAAAAGGGCAATATTTACTTAAATATATATTCCAGTTTGGTAAGATTCTTTAATATGCCACTTAATATGATATGAACTATATGTTGCTTAAGTGTTCATTTTGGGAGTATAGTTTTCCTTTAAATAACAATATTAATAAACAAGTGTTTATGCCTGGAATTCAGATATAGCAATTAGAAAGCATTTCTATGGTGTAAAAACAATTGTGATTTTATGCAATTTTGCTGATTTCTTTAAGGACAACTACTTGCTATGGTAATTAAAGGAATTCTGGCATTAAATAAGCAGGGTGGGGATGAAGAAGAAAAGTAAACAAAAGCCAATCAATCTACAATAAAGCAGTGATATTGCTTTCACACAGACACTGATAGGAAAGGGAAAATTATACTGGATATTGATTGAAGTTAAAATCTGAGTTTGATATGAAACAGGGAAGGACAGGTTGATGGATGTCAGTAGAGCAGCAAGACAGACCTGGAATAGAGCAAGACTAGGCTTTCAGACTGAATATGCCATATTTGTATAGGCGCTTTTTCATTTATGTACACAGTGCATTGTCACCTCTAGGAGCTCTGCCACTCAAACCAAAAATAAATAATAATAAAAATTTTAGAGGCATGTTCTCGGGAGAGGAAGCAAACGCAATGGTCCTAAAATGTTAACGTATTGTTCCAGAAAAAATAGGTTGCATGATAATTTAAATACATGGAAAATGTTTGTGAGATAATCACAACCTATGCTACAGCCCAGGTAGGTCAAAGATAAAATATTTTTATAGTATCAAAAACTTTTTTAAAATAATATTATGTTTTGGCTTGACAAAGTTTGAAATCAAAAAGTGAAGAAGAAGAAACTGAGATTACCATGGTTACAAATGGAAGAAGCTTCACTAATAGGTCAGGTAGACTTTATGGCCATCTTCAATTATCCAAACAATGACAAGAGCAATGAGAAGTGAGAAGAGCGCATATGTTTTTGAATATGTTTAAATAAAAATTTAAATTAATGTTTTTAACGCCATTAAACAAATATGCATTGTAAAGCTATAAATAGTAAGTTGGCTAAATTGGTTTAGAGAGACAGGGAGAAGGCTGAGCTTTTGAACCAATTCTTCTCTTCTGCTTATATCAGTAAGGATTTAGATTCTCCTTGATTCTCTGATGTTTGGCATAGTACCAAGAGACTGGAAAATTGCTAATGTGGTGCCATTATAAAAAGGGGGATGGCAGGTGACTTTAGGCCTGTTAGTCTGATATCTGTGGCAGGAAAGTTTTTTAGGGAATATTAAAGTATTAATTATTGGAATACATTGTAAATGATAAAAAAAATTTTTTTTTAAAGAAAAGTAGTAAGAAAAAGAGTAAGTTAACAGCAAACAAAGTTAAATCTTGGAAAAATGAAAATAGTTTCGCGCCATTCTAGTCTCAGTGAGGCTGTAAAATCGCTACTGTTTTACTGTAAAATAAAAAACCCTTGAAAATAAATTAAATGTTGACGATGCACTTCCCATTGCCTTCTAGCATCCTGTCGAATACATTTTATACATTTTAACACACTTTTGCCAGTGGATTGCACCGTTACAGAGTGGAGCAAGGCCAAATAAGGGTCTTCTCCATTGGCATTTTTTACGCTGGCAGAGAAGATGAAATGTTGGCCACTTACCATTTACTAGTCAAGGTAGTTTGGACAATGAATGCAAGCACCTGGCTTTATTATTTTATTCCGAATTCTTTATATGTATAAGAATAAAATAAAAAGAATAAAAGCATATAAAGTTTTCTTACTGTTTTTGTGTATGCTACTGTTTGTAGAAACCAATGTTAATTTCTGCTTCCAATTGGTCAGTAATGGTGGAAGAGTTAAAGCTGATGGACAGATTTGTTTTTTCATCCTAGATTAAGGTGACCAGATTTTCAAAGTGAAATACGGGGACACATCCTAAATGGGTGATGCGCTCTGGGCACCATGGCAAAAGAATAGGCCACATCCACTTTTTGGACACACACCCACAAGCCACTCCCCCCACTTCCCTGTACACACCACCTAGCTTCTTACATGCTTCAATAGTTTAAAAATGCCTTACTTGTCACCTGTGAGTGGTCTGTAAGTTTCACAATGGTAAGGTACAGTAACTGAATGTTGAAAAAATTTATTTAGCTAGCTGGGCTGCATCAATATATAAGAAACAAAGTAATGTAATTGCTTTTCCAATTTTTATTCACCAACTTTTGTCAGCAATAGCTGCAACACTTACAATAAGCATGGAAAAACCGTCTCTTTGTTACAATTTCACATTTCAAATGCTTAAAAAAGCTTGAAGGTACTTAGAGTTAGAAAACAGTTAAATACACCAGTATTTCTGCTGCCTGGCCATGGTCCTGGAGCCTGGATAAATATTCACATTTTAAATGCTTAAAGAAGCTCTTGAAGATACTTACATTAGAAAACATTAGAAAACAGTTAAATACCTGGCCATGGCCCTGCAGCCTGGATAAATATTTTAATGCTGGGTAAAGGTCAACAAAGATAACCACCTGACATTGCTGGAGCTAAGAACTTCCTTCCACTCTTGGCCAACAAAATCACAAACATCTTTGAGGCGTTCAACTCAAACAATGAAGATATGAACATAACTAAAAATCTGTGAAACTACACCATGAATATATAGAGGGATCATACCAAAACAGGCATGGGCACAGTTATGCACAATGTGCACCACAGAGCTTAGCATCACAACATTTCTTTTAAGAGCTTCTCTAACTTTAGAAAAAACATTATTGCCCCATTTTCTTTTCAAGCTACCATAATTACTTTGTTTTCTAAATGCAACCTACTAATAACCTGGAGGATTTTCCTAGACGAAATTTCAGCAGTTTCTCCTTCAAGCTCAAAAAAAGTGAACCAATTTAGTGTGTATCTGCACTTGACTGCTACCCTGTAACTCACTACCAACAAGGACATATCTCAACAGTACAGGACAAAGTTTTATATGGCTTTATATGGATTCAGCTGCCCACCTAGTCAACACATTAGTTACAATTAGTTCACATTTTGTCCTTGAACAACTAAATTAGCTCCCATAGAATTTCCCAATTCAATTTGAAGAACAGTCTATTGACCTAAAACTATGATGATGCTTTATTATATGGAATGCATATGTTACTTCTGGAAGCGCCAAGTGTAACAATTTTTTAAATATTGTGTTTACTTTTTAAGTACCAGCTGTGCCCTTTTATGTCTTTTAGAAGTTATATGGTCTGTTATGGATGTATGCCCACCACTGGCGAAAGTAAAAGATATGTTACACATTGAACATAAAACAGAGGTTTCATTTACTCCTGGCCTGAGAAACAAAAATTATTTTCTAATAGAGTCAGTCAGTACACACTTGCAGTACATGCTTCCTTAATTGTTTTGAACCCTGTTGGTCTTCCAAGAACTTCCAAGAAAAAGCTTGTTAGAATAAAATAAATTGCTGCA
Organism: Xenopus laevis; assembly: GCF_017654675.1. Taxonomy (NCBI): domain Eukaryota; kingdom Metazoa; phylum Chordata; class Amphibia; order Anura; family Pipidae; genus Xenopus; species Xenopus laevis. The sequence goes on from NC_054378.1 coordinate 52,099,869, forward strand.
TTTGCAACCACTCTCCTATTAGTTCTTCACCTATTTCCAGGCTTCTTATCCTTCAAGATGATACTTGTGAGAATGGATGACTTGAAGAAGAAATTTGACTTGACTTGAAGAAAAAATCCGACTTAATGAAGAAATTCAGCAAAGATATCCTGTAAATAAAGAAACACATTAGTACTACATTAGCACTACATTAGCAACACTTTGACAGGTTAGACTCCTAACAGTACTTTAGAGTCTTACCTATTTATCCTGGCTTGTAAATCTCCAACATGGCAACTGTGAGAAGAAAGGGTGATCGGCTTTGAATGCTTGAAGGAGTCTGACTTTGGAAAAATCTAACTGTGAAGAAATCCAGCAAAGAAATCCTGTAAATAAAGAGACACATTAGTGCTACATCAGCAACACTCAGGAAGGTCAGACTCCTAACACTACTTTAAAGGCTTACCTGTTTATCCTGGTTTGTAAATATCCAATATGGCAATTGTGAGAAGAAAGGATGACTGCCTCGAATGCTTGAAGGAGTCTGACTTTGAAACAATCCATATATATTTCTGAAACAATTAAAGCTGAAATCCTTGGACAATTGTATAAGCTTACCACCGTCAACGTTGGATTTGGGTGCTCATTCCCCAGACCTTCAGCAAAGGGTAGGGATGTAGCGAACGTCGGAAAAAAAGTTCGCGAACATATTCGCGAACTTGCGCAAAAACGCGAGCGGTTCGCGAACGGTTCGCGAACCCCATAGACTTCAATGGGAAGGCGAACTTTAACATCTAGAAAAGACATTTCTGGCCAGAAAAATGATTTTAAAGTTGTTTAAAGGGTGCAACGACCTGGACAGTGGCATGCCAGAGGGGGATCAAGGGCAAAAATGTATCTGAAAAATCTGCCTGTGTGTGCTTGGAAGAGATAGTGTAGGGGGAGAGCTGTTAGTGATTTCAGGGACAGATGATAGTAAGTTTGCTGGCTAGTAATCTGCTTGATACTGCTCTGTATTGGAGGGACAGAAGTCTGCAGGGATTTGAGGGACATTTTAGCTTAGGTAGCTTTGCTGGCTAGTAATCTACTGTTCTCTTTAAACAACTGCCATACGTTGACCTTGTAGGCATTGTTTGCCCAGTTTTTTTGGACGCAGCCACTGAAGCACAGTTGCCATAAAAAATATGCCATATAAATGCTGAAAATAGTCATTTTTCGCCATACGTTGACCTTGTAGACATTGTTTGCCCAGTTTTTTTGGTTGCAGCCACTGAAGCACAGTTGCCAGAAAAAATATGCCATATAAATGCTGAAAATAGTCATTTTTTGCCATACGTTGACCTTGTAGGCATTGTTTGCCCAGTTTTTTTGGTCGCAGCCACTGAAGCACAGTTGCCAGAAAAAATATGCCATATAAATGCTGAAAATAGTAATTTTTTGCCATATACGTTGAGTCAACGTATGGCAAAAAATGACTATTTTCAGCATTTATATGGCATATTTTTTCTGGCCTCTGTGCTTCAGTGGCTGCGGCCAAAAAAACTGGGCAAACAATGCCTACAAGGTCAACGTATACACTACTACAGCGGTGGATACGGATTACGTAAAATATATTATGGCTGCTTGAAAAAAGTCACTCCGGTGTTTTTTCTGGAGACGGTAATATTATGGATATTTAGACAGAATGTGAACAAGGTCACACAGCTAGATGGCGGGTTGAAGAAAACAGTGTGCAAATAATGCCTACAGGGCAAATAATGCCTAAAAGGTCAACTTATACACTACTACAGCGGTAGTAAAATAAAAAAAAGTAAAATAAAAAAAAATGAATATTAAAAAAAAAAAATTAAAGTTGGTGCTGCTGAACTACTAGGAGCAGCAGATTAGCACACTAGTCCCACTCCCCAACACTGCTAGACTAATAGCACTGGGCTCTTATAGTAGTAGTAGTAGTAGTAGTAAAACAACAAAAAAATAAATAAAAGCAGTCCTTACAAGGACTACTGTTATTGCAGCAGTCAGCAGATGAGATCAGAAGCAGGACAGCTGCCCACTGCAGCTACATACAGAGCACTGCAGTAGAAGGTAGATTACTAGCCAGCAAAGCTACCTAAGCTTAAATGTCCCTCAAACCCCTGCAGACTTCTGTCCCTCCAATAACAGAGCAGTATCAAAACGATTACTAGCCAGCAAACTTTCAACTGTCCCTGAAATCACTAACAGGCAGCAGCTCTCTCCCTACACTATCTCTTCAGCACACACAGGCAGAGTGAAAAAACGCTGCAGGGCTTCGGTTTTTATAGGGAAGGGGAGTGGTCCAGGGGAGAGCTTCCTGATTGGCTGCCATGTACCTGCTGGTCTGGGGTGAGAGGGCAAAAAAAAGCGCCAACAATGGCGAACCCAAAATGGCGAACGTCGCGCGACGTTCGCGAACTTCCGGCGAGCGCGAACACCCGATGTTCGCGCGAACAAGTTCGCCGGCGAACAGTTCGCGACATCTCTAGCAAAGGGGAGTCAAACATGGAAATTATAGTTGTAGGCAGGCACCAATCCATAACACCAAAAAGTAGAGTCCAGGAGCCCAATGTTAAATCGTACAAAAATGTATTTTACATTATGTATAAAAAATAAAAGCCTTACGCACTTTGTGTCGCCAAGAATCATAGGCTAACTTTCTTTAGACAAACAAAATATAAGAAACCCAGCAAAGATGTCATGTAAATATTTTCATGCTTTAATAAATATGCACCATAGTGTATTGCTTATTTGGATGTACACTTTTAAATGCATATCTTATATTTCATTAAATTATTGTAATATTGTTGTGTCACTTGCAGTGTTAAGGCACTCCTGATGGCCAAGCACTTCCCTTGATATAAATACAGTGTGATATATATTGCTGAAAATGCAGTTCTGCTTGTAAGATTCAGTAGTGATGGATTCTATGCATTAGGTTTTGCATTAACTATGGGGGGGTTGTGGATACACACCTGAGACCAATTTCAAAAAGTATAAAGCCCTGTCTAAGTAATTCAAGTAAATATGCAAGTGCATGTAATTTTGAAACAGGGTTTTTTTGTTACAAAGTTATGATCATAATATTGATAAGCCACCATACCACGTCAAGGTAAAACCCCACATGGTGGTCCCTAACTTATTTATCTTTAGTCATAGTAAAAAAGGAATATTACCTCTCTGTAGTAACAATTCTTTATGTAAACATCTCCTGTGCTTTGGTTTCAAACTCTGTGCTAAATCCTCCCCCGCCAACTGCTAAGCGGCTTTTAAGAGGGAGAGACTGCCTTAACCAACGCCCATTTTAGAAAAGTAGAAGTCAGGTGTTGTAATTAAAAACAAAGTAGAGTGATATGTGCAGTTGCACAATAGTGTGTATATGTGTAAGTGAAGGTGTGTATGGTAGTGATAAGGGAAAGTGTGTGTGTATTTGGGACAACAAGTGAGGGGGACCACCAAAAGTAAAAAGGGGGGGTATGAGGGTGCAATAACCACATGAGCTTAGCCAAAGCTCCTGGCAAATACAAGACTAGGGGGGTTGTGGATGCACACCTAAGGCCAATTTCAAAAAGTATAAAGCCCTGTCTAAGTAATTCAAGTAAATATGCAAGTGCATGTAATTTTGAAACAGGGTTTTTTTGTTACAAAGTTATGATCATAATATTGATAAGCCACCATACCACGTCAAGGTAGCTAGCTAGCGGCATGGGAGGATCTAGCCGTGAAAAAACCAACGTCCCATTAGACACTTCTCTATGTACACACACACTTATTGTGTCTTTCATTTAGTTCTCCTTTACACCCTTTCATTCTATGCTTACTTTCATACATACTGCCAAATACACATACACTTTCCCTTACCACTACCACACACACCTTCACATTTCACTTACACATGGATACACACTATTGTGCAACTGCACATATCACTCTACTTTGTTTTTAATTACAACACCTGACTTCTACTTTTCTAAAATGGGCGTTGGTTAAGGCAGTCTCTCCCTCTTAAAAGCCGCTTAGCAGTTGGCGGGGGAAGATTTAGCACAGAGTTTGAAACCAAAGCACAGGAGATGTTTACATAAAGAATTGTTACTACACAGAGAGGTAATGTTCCTTTTTTACTATGACTAAAGATAAATAAGTTAGGGACCACCATGTGGGGTTTTACCTTGACGTGGTATGGTGGCTTATCAATATTATGATCATAACTTTGTAACAAAAAAACCCTGTTTCAAAATTACATGCACTTGTATATTTACTTGAATTACTTAGACAGGGCTTTATACTTTTTGAAATTGGCCTTAGGTGTGCATCCACAATCTCCCCTAGTCATTAGGTTTTGCAGACATCCAATATCTATATATTCTATATCAAATAATGTGCATCTGTAACCACTAAACACAAACGCATATTGGAGCAAAAAATCACTATATTACCAAAAATAAAAATATTCTATAATTGTTAACATAGAGTACATAGTGGGGTCACCTACATGCAGACCCCCATACTAGTCACTCCCTCCAGACTTTCATACCATTAGCTGATTCCTTAGTTTAGCCAAAGGTGTTACATTACAAACACTGCCTATTGGTATCTCTCTGTTAGTACATATGACCACAGTCTACACTCCTGTCTTGTGCTATGTTACAGGCTAGTTTTATATTTGCTAATATTAGTGATTTTTGCACCAATAAAAGTTAAAAATAAAATTCCTAGATCAGACTTTAAGAGGGTTATTTACTAAAATTATTTATTTAAATAAAAAAAGTCAGACCAAACTTTATGGACCTTATTTATTATTAAAAAAAAGCACAATGTAATCGGATCGGGGACAAACATGAAAAAAAAAACAAAACGATTTTTTCTTGAATCTTACAATTTTTTTCGGACTTTCTCACGAAAAGCTGAAATAGTTGGATTTATGTGCTAATTCCAAAAAGCCTTACCCAACGTTAGTAAATAACCCCAATTTGTTCACCTGAAATATCACTCGTGTATACATACATACATATACAGGACACTTCAAATAAAGCGAGGTTATTTTAGTGTAGTAACATTTTTATAACAGATCCCAACACGTTTTGACCAAAGAAGTGTTCATCAGGGACTCAGTTCCATGCACAGTCAAATACTTTATGAGGTACAAAGAATGGAGCGGGTTTCAAGCTTTAGACCAAGCGAGCCTCTTACCTCACCTCACATCCCACTCCACTTCCAGCAGAGCAACAACAAAAATGACAATAGACAAATACAAGAGATCTTCTACACTCAACCCATTATCAATATATTTAAGATATTGAGACATGTTGTGCATACAGCTACTAAAAATTGCCTTACCCTTCAAACAAAACAGGGATTGTTTGTCCATATATTGCAATATATTTAAGCTGGCCAACTATGTCAAAGTCAACCCATATCTGGCCAGTCCTACGCTCAATTTTATCTGATTCATTAAGAATTCTATTGCTTCATTGGTTGCCCTTTTATTAGACACCAGTGGGATCACCTGACTATAGCTGGGAAGGGTGGGAGCTACAACATGGAGCTGGTCACTGCTCCTGTATAACTATAACAAACAAGGGAAAGTTGTGCTCACCACTAATTTTTAAAACCATTAGGCGGGGGTGCAATGAGGCTGTGACCACAAAATACATATAGACAAATAGTCTATAGTAGATATATGCACAAAATGTCTCAATGTCTTAAATATATTGATAATGGGTTGAGTGCAGAGGACCTCTTGTATTTGTCTATACGTATTTATAGAGTGCAGATATACATGGGCACTGCACCCTCGTCACGTGACCCGATGTTGCCTGTGTCTCCGGGATAGAAGGTGGACAGCAGTGGGTTTTGATAACCTAGCACTGTTCTCACTGCCCGTGGAGCCTGGAGATGACACAGAAGATGAAGAAAGAACACCCTGGCTGCCTGGAATGTACCGGGAGCCTACTTATCCAGAGTCCAACTCAGCCCCCTGCTCAACCTCAACCCCAAGCCTAGGTAGTGGCACTGTCTTGCTCGGAGCTGCTCAGCCTGTGAGTTGGGGAAAGGATGAGAAGCAGGCGGCGAGTACTTCAGCGGGAAGCAGTCACTGCCAGGCTCGGAACCGTCCTTCTGCCCAGCCCCATTGCTACTGTGCTTCGGACACCAGTTTGGCAACTCGGATGGAGACTAAACTTTCCCCCTCTGTTATCATCTCTTCTAACTAATCAGTAGTCGGACTCTCAGGCTCACATTGCTGCACCTCTATCTGTCTGTGTCTGCACTCTACACACCACGCCACACACCACCCTCCTCTCCAGTCTCCATCAACTGCGCACATTTGGGGACCAGATAACTATATATCAGAGTGCATATGCTGAATCAAAGTCTTTTTTGAGTCAGCTGTAGCCTGAATGTAATAAAAATGACAGATAATGCAGAATGCTGTGTGTCTGCCAAAAGGAAGATATTTCCCACGAGATAGCACCTGGTGAGGCAGAAATAGACACTATAGATCTGTGATTGGCTGGTACTCACAAGTATTCATATCTAGTCAGTATAATCAACCGCACAAGATCACATCTTGGATGATACCAGCAACAATAGAACGCACATAAAAAATGACTGCAGCAACAGAAAAAAAAAAGAATTAGATCAATTATGTCAATTATATGCTAGCACTTCTTACTCTGCAGCTTCATCGCTGGAAAAAAGGTGCCATCTATCCTTGATCTAATTACTTACATGATTATTCATTTTGTTCTTTCACATGTTTTGTACCCATAACAGAGTGTTTTTTTATCTTTTTTTCACACACCACAGAATAAAATAAAATGTGAATGCTTACAAAACTTGAGACTTAAATTTAATGCTGTGAAAATAAGTTCACCACAAGTCCAGGGACAAAATAATATCTGATTTATAAGAAACAATAGGGTTGTACCAAAGAGACTGAATGAGTGGGTAGTGCAGTAGACATGGAATCTTCTTCTTAGGAAGATTTTTTATTTGCAAGCAATATTAAAAGGCCTCTGTTTGTTGAAGCTCCTGAAGTTGCACGTGTTCCATTAACATGAGTTACAATGTATTCTGTAGCCTGACATATGCATCATTTTCAAGTAATGGCACATTGGGCATTTTTAAGTGCATCTTAACTTCTGATTTTTGTAAACTTATTCATTTTAAGCACTAATCGCCCTTGCACTGAGGACCTTCAGGTGATTGCCATTCACTTGAGGGGGATTTGAGCAATTTGTTCTACAAAATGCTTGAAATCATTTCATGTGCCACTGTTTTAAGTGAATCAAAGACTAAAAGTTATACCAAACTGAAGATATTTGAAATATTTTTTCCTTGGTCCAGCAAGGAATGAAATAGTACTTACTCACTTACTTCCCTATGAGTCCATCTGTTCTAGCCTGCAATGCTGCAGAAAGTCCAGGTAGTTGTATAAAATCACTGAAATCAACAGCAGCAAACTGAAATACAAGAAAGTATTTAAGAATGCTAAAGACCCTCAAGCCTATGTCACAATGGGGAGGGGGGGATTTGTGTCTACTACTCATACTGTAGATGACCATATTTCATTGCTAGAATATTTATAGGGTATCAGTGTTGGACTGGCCCACCGGGATACCAGGAAAACTCCCGGTGGGCCCAGGTGTCAGTGGGCCCTCTTGCTTCTAACCATTTAGCCTATTTCATGGCCATTCCCTATTTCTTTATGGGGGAAAATGCAAAATAATGGAAGAATATAGTAAGTTGATATAAAAGACTAGGAGAATAAAGAGGTTGAGTGAGGAGAGGAAGAATAATAGTTTGGAAAGTGGGCCCATGGCCTAAGGTTTTCTAGTGGGCCCCTGGTCTAAGGTTTTCTGGTGGGCCCCTGGCATCCCAGTCCGACACTGTAGGGTATGATTTAGGGATGCACCAAATCCAGGATTCGGTTCAGAGATTCGGCCAGGATTCAGCCTTTTTCGTCAGGATGCGGATTCAGACGAATCCTTCTGAATCCGAATCCTGACGAAAAAGGCTGAATCCTTCTGAATCCGAATCCTAATTTGCATATGCGGGGAGGGAAAATCATGTGACTTTAATTCACAAAACAAGGAAGTAGAACATGTTTTCCCCTTCCCACCCCTAATTTTATATGCAAATTAGGATTTGTATTCAGTTCGATATTCGGGCGAATCTTTCGCGAAGGATGCTGTGGGTATGCTGTGGTATCATTTTAGGGTCTGGCTATCATCTTCATAGATGCACAAAGATACTATGCTGATAAAGGGTACTTGATCTGTCTTTGTCCAGCACTGATCTGATACCATGTCATTTCCATCTACAGCTATGGAAGGTGTTTTATGAAAGGGACATAAACCTTCCATGTTGCTGGTCTAAAGCATTCAGGGTTAGAATACTGTATGATGGAACTGGAGACTAGGAAACCATAGAAATATAAAGCTGTACAGGAAAAAAATTTCTAAGTCCTTATTGACTACTGGTCCAGTTGACACAAAAGGACCTCCAGAGAACCCTGCCTGCGTTATATACAGTATCAGCCTCTTTTCTTGGTCTAATGTGATTCAGAAAGCATGATCTTTTTTTCTATAATGTAGCCTGCAAAAACTGCATAGTAATTTCACAAGATGGCATTTTGTAGGGATGGTTTTCATTGAAGACTCCTCATCCTCTTACATCTAAAATTATACTAGGAAGCACAGAAGAGTCAGGTTTACATCCCATTTAACCATTTAAAGGGGGATGTAAAGGCAAAAAATAAAATCCCATTTTTACTTTCTTTAATGAAAAAGAAATCTATCTTTAATATACTTTAATGCAATGAAATTCTCCTTTTATTTACTTGCTCTGACTGCTGCAGAGAGGACACTTCAGATGGTCCCTAACTGCTCTGCAGGGAAACAATCAAATGGCAGCGGGGAGCCCCCCACCTTACGTCCCAGAACTCGAGCAGTTTTGTTTGTTTCCCTGTAAAGCATTTGGTGACTGTGTAGAGATTTGTGTCCGCAGACCCAATGCAGATTGCATATTCTGATCATTCCTCCCAACTGTCCTGTTTTTAGAGGGACAGTCCCTCATTGACAGTTCAACCCACAGCCCTTTGTTTGTAATGGAAAGTCCTGATTTTCTCTGCAATGAACAAGCAGAAAAAGAAACAATGTTTCTAACTTAATTGGCTTTTGGCAGAGAGCCCAGAACAGCCATAGCTGCAGATAAGATACTTTTGTAACAATTGTGAGATAAGGAAGTAATTGTAACTTATGATGGGTGAATTTGTCCCTTTTCGCTTCACCGGAAAATTTGCAATTTCCCCAAAATGTTTTCACTGTAAATTTGCGCCTGCCGAAGTTATTTGCCCATCACTAATTTTAACAATATATGATAACAGGTCTTTTGGGAGATGTTAGACTCACAGCTTAAATGGCAATTCACTTTTATTAGCAAAACTTTAATAACTGAAAAAAACACAGAAATATGTTCAAACTTTCAAAAATTTTGTAAAATGAAATTAATGAACTGGTAATTATGGGGTGTGGCCACAAAAATAGGCATGGTAAACTTTTTTGTCCCTCTTTTTATTTCCAAAATGTTGGGAGGTATGTTCTCATAATTGATCAGTCTTGCTGTATCTGCTTCTATGGCAGATATTATTTGACTTGTGCTGTTTTGATAATTTATGACAATTCCTAAGCTTAACCTTCCAACTGAAGCCCAGACCACACTGAACATGTGCGTAGTCTTGGTCTTGCAAAGATGTTTACATAGTAATATAGTAACATAGTAAGTAAGGTTGAAAAAAGACACATGTCCATCGAGTTCAACCTTTTTTTTTTTTTATTAACTACCTATCTGCCAGTTGATCCAGAGGAAGGCAAAAAACCCATCTGAAGCCTCTCCAATTTGCCTTAGAGGGGGAAAAATTCCTTCCCGATGGCAATCGGACTAGTCCCTGGATCAACTTGGACTATGAGCTATTTCCCATAACCCTGTATTCCCTTACTTGCTAAAAAGCCATCCAACCCCTTCTTAAAGCTATCTAATGTATCAGCCTGTACAAATGATTCAGGGAGAGAATTCCACATCTTCACAGCTCTCACTGTAAAAAACCCCTTCCGAATATTTAGGCGGAACCTCTTTTCTTCTAATCGGAATGGATGACCTCGTGTCAGCTGGAAGGACCTACTGGTAAATAAAGCATTAGAGAGATTATTATATGATCCCCTTATATATTTATACATAGTCATCATATCACCCCTTAAGCGCCTCTTCTCCAGCGTGAACATCTCCAATTTGGCCAGTCTTTCCTCATAGCTAAGATTTTCCATACCTTTTACCAGCTTAGTTGCCCTTCTCTGTACCCTCTCTAATACAATAATGTCCTGTTTGAGTGATGGAGACCAAAACTGTACGGCATATTCTAGATGGGGCCTTACAAGTGCTCTATACAGTGGAAGAATGACCCCCTCCTCCCTTGACTCTATGCCCCTTTTAATACAGCTCAAGACCTTATTTGCCCTTGATGCTGCTGACTGGCATTGCTTGCTACAGCCAAGTTTATCATCTACAAGGACTCCAGGGTCCTTTTCCATAATGGATTTGCCTAGTGCAGTCCCATTAAGGGTATAAGTGGCTTGGATATTTTAACATCCCAGGTGCATGACTTTACATTTATCAACATTGAATCTCATTTGCCACTTAGCTGCCCAGATTGCCAGTTTGTCAAGATCATGTTGCAAGGATGCCACATCCTGGATGGAATTAATTGGGCTGGATAATTTTGTGTCATCTGCAAACACTGATACATTACTTACAACACCCTCCCCTAAGTCATTAATGAACAAGTTAAATAAAAGTGGACCCAATACTGAGCCCTGGGGGACCCCACTAAGAACCTTACTCCAAGTAGAGAATGTCCCATTAACAACCACCCTCTGTACCCGATCCTGTAGCCAGTTTCCTATCCACGTGCAAACGACTTCATTAAGCCCAACAGACCTTAGTTTAGAAAGCAGTCGTTTGTGGGGCACAGTATCAAACGCTTTGGCAAAATCCAAATAGATCACATCTACTGCCCCCCCACTATCCAGAATCTTACTTACCACATCATAAAATGCAATCAAATTCGTCTGACATGACCTATCCTTCATAAAGCCATGCTGATTGTTGCTCATAATGCCATTCATTAGGACACAATTTTGAATGTGATCCCTTAACAAGCCTTCAAATAATTTGCCCACCACAGATGTCAAGCTTACTGGCCTATAATTGCCAGGCTGAGATCGTAATCCCTTTTTAAATATTGGAATAACATCAGCTTTTCTCCAATCCATAGGCACCATACCAAATGACAGTGAATCTGAGAAAATCAGAAATAAGGGCTGGTCTAAAACTGAACTAAGCTCTCTTAGAACCCGGGGGTGTATGCCATCAGACCCTGGAGCCTTGTTTACATTAATTTGTATTAAAGCTTTTTGAATCATATCCTGAGTCAGCCACTGACTAGATTGAGCTGAACCATTCGTGCAGTTATTAAGTGAGCCTGTGAACCCAGACTCCTCTATTGTATACACTGATGAAAAGAACTGATTTAACACATTTGCCTTATCTGTATCTGTTACAACCATACTGGTACCATTATTTAATGGAGCAACACTCTCAACCTGCATCTTTTTGCTATTAATATATTTAAAAAACTTTTTAGGGTTAGTTTTCACCTCCACCGCAATTAACTCTTCATTTGTTTTCTTAGCCTTCCGGATTGCTGATTTACAACATTTATTACAGTGTTTATATTCATTAAATGCAGCTTCTGTCCCTACAGATTTGTAGTTTTTAAATGCCTTTCTCTTCTTTCCCATTAACTTCTTTAGCAACGTTACAAGATGATGACCCCCTGCAGCCAACTTTAAAAACATAAATTATTTGTTTAATTAGGCTTCTGGTGCAGTAAGTTCATGTTTATGTTTAGTATACAAAATACATAATTTCTAGCATTATTCTTAGTGATGGGCAAATTTATTTGCCAGGCGCGAATTTGCGCGATTCGCCACCGGCAAATTAATTTGCAAAATCGACTGCGTCAATAAAAATGGAAGCCGGCGTCTGTTTTTTTGACACGGCGTCAAACAAACGGCCGCCGGCGTAACAAAAATGGACGCCAGTGTAAAAAATGAGACGCCGGCACAGTTTCGTGAATTTTTCGCATATCTTGAATTTCACAGGGAAATTTGTGAATTTTTTGGCGAAGCGAAACGCCACAAATTCGCCCATCACTAATTATTCCATCTTAGACTTTAGTTACCCTTTAAGGGTTTTCCTCAATAGCGCTTTAGTTAATATGCCGTTGCCCTTAAAAAATATTACCTTGAAAGAAATATTTTGGGAAAAATAAATTCATTAATACTGAAAAACACATATTCAGCCAGGGAGCTGTTATAGACACACAAGAAGAAATTAAATATACTGTATATACAGTACCATAGTAATGGAGGGCACATTAAATAAAAAATAGACCAACTGCCTGGGTACCAGGTGGTAGTTCAGCAAGCACATCCACAGCAATGACTCTCTTAGGACTTGCTTAAAAAATGGAAAAAAAAAATGCTATTGTGCAAAATGAAAATAAAAACAACCATGTAAATACCCAGTGCAAATTTTGGCACCAATTACATCAGCATGACATCACTACCCCCTACTCTTGCATAATAACGAGCCTCCCAATCCTGCATAGTAATGAGGCCAATGTGTGAACCTAGTTTATACAATGATATATAAATATACATATATCAGTGTATTAAATTGCTCATCTTGGTTTATACTCCTGGTTAGCATACTTGTGCTTGAATGCCTTATATTCTATTTTTTTATACTCGAATAGAAACCAACAGCCCCACAATGATTCTGGAAATAGTTGTCTTTTGAGAAGCCATCTCCTTATTTTGAAAGTGCCAGTTGCAAGTAATGGTACGGCCTGATCACACTCATTTTCCCCTATTTAATCTTTTTGTGGGGTCAGGAGAACTCAGCACTCAGTGAGTCATTTGACTGTCACCGGCCATGCGCATGAAAATAAATAAATAATCCATAGAGCCGCAAGCAGTGTCTAGTAAGGGTGACAGGCAGTCACAGCACTGAGCTTTGTATAGAAATAACTGAGTTAGGAAAAAACCTGCCGGCACTGTAATAAACCGTTTAATGGACAGACAGCCTTTTTTTTTAATCTTCCTTGGGGTAACACTAAATCCCTTTTTATTGTAGTTTGCACAGATGTTAGTGAGTTATCCATTTCTCTAATCATGCTAGAAAGCAGCAGATCTGTCGGAATCAGAAAGGCCGGCCTACATCATTCTACACTTGCCTAACCCCCACCCGTCCCTGTGTAATACACTTGTGTCAATTCTAGTTCAGGTTTACCAATACAAATAGAACCCAAGCCAATAAAAAGTATATTGTCTCATGGCAAGATTTATGCCATTGCAGCTTACAGGTTGCCTTAAATGGGTAGTAATGCTGGAAACTAGCTTTTTCTTGTGCTGGCATTACACATCGTATTTAATGCCTATGATGTTTTGCTTTTTAAGTTGATTTTGAATGACAAATATACGTGTATACACATGGTATTATTCCAGGGTGGCCGAGTTGGGACTCCCCACTTGTTCCTAAAGTATTAGTTCAAGAATTCCTCCTTAGCTGAAGGCTATTAGCAGAATTTTACAAATACAGTTCAACAACTGTTTGATTTATACCATAACTTCCATAACTTGTTTATGTTTTATCTCTGATAGAGTCCCTACTTTAGGCTGAATAATAAAATAAGATATAAGCAGAAGCATATACAGTAGATAGGGCATCCGGACCGTACTTATACTGCTACCTACATCCTCAAAGTAAAATAAATTTGTCAGTTCAACAAGAACCTTCTCTCTCTCTTCTGATAAAATGGAAACAAGACTACACTTGAAGGAAACACCATTTGCAGTTAATAGCACACTCACAGGTTAATATTTTACTAAAAGCCTATTTATTCAGTCGGCTTCATACAAGTTCGACAATTCAGAATAACAATTTTTATTTTTTTTTACATCTGTCAAAGAACACATTTTCTCATATAAAAGGTGAGACATTCCTTCAAATAGTTTGTACATTATTTGAACATACGACTATTTCTCTGTTTCTCAGCTGCCAGGAAATATCTCTAATATTCTCTATAATGATCAGGATCTGCTCCTGTTGCACATAGTCATATTTCTGATGGCTCTGAGAACTTCCTTCACTATTCAAGAGAGTTACAGAAATCACATAATCTGTTACAGATAAAGTTGTATATGGGGAATTATTGGTGTTCATATTAAAGGGCATGTCAAGGCAAAAAAATAAAATCCCATTTTTACTTTCTTTAATGAAAAAAGAAACCTATCTCCAATATACTTTAATTAATGTTTTTATAAGAAACCTGACTGTATGCAGTGAAATTCTCCCTTCATTTACTGCTGTGGATAAGAATTGTCAGATGGTCCCTAACTGCTGAGCAGGGAAACAATCATACTTATGAACAGCAGGGGGAGCCCCCGCCTTACTTCCCAGCCATGCAGAACTCAAGCAGCTTTGTTTATGACGATCCCTAAGCAGCCCAGACCATACTGAGCATGTACAAAGTCTTAGTCTTGCAGAGATGTTTAACAAAGTTACAAGATGGTGTCCCCCTGTAGCCAACTTTGAAAGCATAAATGATTTGTTTGATTAGGCTTGTGGTGCAGTAAGTTCATGTTTATATTTATTATGCAAAATACAGCATTTCTAGCCTTATTCTATTTTAGACTTTACATGCCCTTTAAGGGGGTTATTTATAAGCTCCAAATATTTGTAGTCTGAAAATACAATTTTTTCAGGGGGAAAAAAATAGATTTTTTGGGGATTTATTAAGACCAATGGTGTTAAACGTCCGATAAAAAAGTACTCCCACTCAGACCTGCCGGAAACGTGTAAAAGTCAATGGCAGATGTCCCGTTAACAATTGGAAGATTTTCTGAGTTGCGCTGGGTTTCCAAAAAAATCGTAATTTTAATAAAAAATCGGTTTGTGGTCTAAAAAAAGTTGTGGAATTCAGATTTTTTACGATTTTATTGTGACTTTTTCCGTTCAAGAAAAATTTGTGAAAATAAATAATCATGTGTGAATGTGTGCCATTTCGCTTCGCCGAAAAATTCGCAAACTTGGCAAAATTTTTTCAAAAAGGTGAAAAATTTGTTAAACGCATTGAAGTCAATTGGCGTCAAAATAATTCTGAGATGAGCGTCACTTTTTATACGCACTACTATTTTGTCCAAATTAATTAAAGTCAATGGGCATCTGAATAGTTTTCACGGATAAAATTTTTTATGAGCGTGACAATTTTTTGTCACAGCGGATTTTTTATCATTGAATCTTTGCCACAGTTTCGTGAATTTATTTGCTGGCAGTGAAACGCGGAAATTTGCAGCAAATTTGTGTCTGGCGAATTAATTCGACCCATCAATATTAATAAATAGGGAGGGGGGAAGTCCATGCAGATTTGGTCAGAGTGGTTTTGAGAAAAAGTGAGAGTTTGATAAATGAGCCCCTTAATGTAATAACCCTATTTGATCAGTTCTCCTGTGTATGAGTAGGTAAAAAATACCAATTTTCTCTATTAATAACATTGACTTCAAGCACAATTTTTACCAGCAAGATGACAACCCTATGTATGAGTAGTAGATGAGTCAGGTATACTGTGTATATGCATTTATAAATATATACATAGTGAGGTGTTTCTCGCCACATGCTAAGGTCATGGGCAGTTCATTGAGGATTGACTAATTGCCACTTTGAGGGGGTCTGTCCAATGACCACCCCCCTTCCTTTACAGAGAGTTGATAGGTTCACAGCAGTAGCCACATTTTGATAGATTGGCAGGCACTGAAAGGAAATGTTAGAGCTGCCTCTGGGTTTCTAACTGACTTTATTTTCTAGGGTCAAAGGGTAAATTACAAAGGGTAAGGTTTAAGGGCAGGACATCATACCAGCAAGCTAACATTAGCTACCAGAGCTCTTAGCTTCCAGCCTTTCCTTGTTATACCTGCCTTCCTAACAAAAGCCCTGAACCTCAGGGTGGGCTATCATAATAAACATCAAAGGTTCAAGAGGTTGCGAGGCCTTTGTGTGTGTGTAGATTTACGGCTCTCTCGGGTCAGTCTGTAAGTGAGAAGTGTGGTGTTTCCTGCTAAAGAAGATATTCATAAATCAAAACCCTACGGTCATTAACCAAAACGAAAAAACAATGATATGTTCACAAACAATTTTTGGGTTTTCAAGTAAAGCTGCAAAAAAAATAAATAAAAAATTAAACTTTCCAGATACCAGATTGTTACTTAACACCTTCATAGCATATGCTTGTATTTTGTTGTGACAAACATTAATATTTTTTATTGTTCAGGGGCCAAACGACAGAGACTTCTGGCAATGCATTGAAAGAGCATGCAGTTTCAACATCAAATGTATAAGCAGCCAACTTATCTTAAAGGGCACCTGTTGGGTAAAAATGTTACCCCCAACCAAAGGTGCTGGTTAATGGAGCAAGCATTCCTGTTGGGGATAACAGTAGTTTTTTTTTTAAGTCACTTTTTTCCAGTCACTCGCATGGGCATAATGAAACGCTGCCCTGACAAGACATTTATGCTGATTAACAAGCACAAGCGCAATGCGCTAAAAGTGACACACAATTGTGTGTGCCTATGAATGTTGACACACAGGATATTGTGTGGATATAATGATGCCTGGCACTTACGCAGTGGCTTGCATACTTTACTGCTGGCATGGAAACACACATGTCCTGATACACAGCATAGACACACTGCCTATATATAAATGCAACATGATCATTGTTATGGTGTGATACTGATTTCCATTTGACACCTACATTTCTGTTGGTACTCTTGCCATTCTTTTATTGAATGTTGTCCCTGTTCACATCTCCAGAGTCTGTATCTCTTGTGGGAGATGTAGAAGAGCCAGTTCCATTACATATGCTCCGGCCCAGGTACTGATTGTTGCTTGTATGCATGTTTGGGATATCAATTAATAAGAGACCATAATCAGTGAAATATCTTATATTATCTTATTATATTGCTGGCAAATGCACAGAGTTTGTCAGGTAAAATGGGAGAGCTAGAATTAATTGCATGCTCTAAAAATTATGATATAATTGGTATCACTAAGCCTGATGGGATGAAGCATGTGACTGAGATGTGAATTTAAATGGTTACACCCTTTTTAGGAGGGACAAAGGGATTAAAGGAGAAGGAAAGTTTAAAACTAAGTAAGCCTTATCAGAAAGGTCCACCTAAATATACAAGTAAACCCCTGGCCTTAAGTAGATACCTGGGTAGTTTTGAAGGACAACCACGGCTAAGAAAACCCCAAAAAGGGTTCTGTATGCGGAAAAAAAGAGCCAAGTTGATGCAAAGGTTAGGGCAAAATGTTAGATGGGGAACCCCTGGCCTGAAGTAGATACCTGATAGCTTTGAAGGACAACCCCTGTAAGAAAAAGGTACAGCCAAATGGAAGGCGGATGATGGACTTCCAGCACTTGTCTTTCCATCACTCTCAAAATTAGTTAAAGCACAATCAACCAGCGCTGCTTTGGCACAGGTGGGAAAAGAACCCACGACCTTGTGGACCTCTCAGACTGGGGGGGGGGCATGCGCTCTACCGACTCTGCTATTGGAGAATGCTCCTTTAGAGATGTACCTCAGGTTGGTATTAACTATATTAGTCTGCATAATAAAAAAAAAGGTACAGCCAAAAGGAAGGCAGATGATAGACATCCAGCACTTGTCTTTCCATCACTCTCCGAATTAGTTGAAGCACAATCAACCAGTGCTGCTTTGGCACTGAACTTTCAGCAGAGGTGGAATTCGAACCCATGACCTTGTGGGTCTCCCAGATCAGAGGCATGTGTGCTATTGACTCTGCTATTTGGGAAGGCTCTTTAAGAGATGTACCTCAGGTTGATATTGACTCTATTAGGCAGAAGATGGACTTCCGGCACTGACAGTCAATGCAGAGGCACAAGGGGAAAATCAGTTATTACGGTCATCCGGAACTTCTCCCAACAGGAGTGGGTCGTGTGGCCCATCAAATGCCCCTAGTTCCAGGCCTGTTTACTACCTGTCTGTTGAATACAAAGGCAAGGTTGCACCTTTCTCAGGCTACAAAATGCTAGATGGGGAACCCCTGGCCTTAAGTAGATACCTGGGTAGCTTTGAAGGACAACCGCGGCTAAGCAAACCCCAAAAAGAGTTCTGTATGAGGAAAAAAAGAGCCAAGTTGATGCAAAGGTAAGGGCAAAAAGTTAGATGGGGAACCCCTGGCCTGAAGTAGATACCTGATAGCTTTGAAGGACTACCCCATAAGAAAAAGGTACAGCCAAATGGACGGCGGGTTGGTGGACTTCCGGCACTTGTCTTTCCATCACTCTCCAGAGTTAGTTAAAGCACAATCAACCAGTGCTGCTTTGGCACTGAGTTTTCAGCAGAGGTGGGAATTGAACCACCAAAGTAGTGCTACTCTGAGTCCTCTGTCAACTGTCAAAAGAAACACTGCGTTTCTTTCCTTCTATTGTGTACACATAGGCTTCTGTATCAGACTTCCTGCCTTCAGCATAAACCTCCTTGCCCCGGGCGTGAGCATGCTCAGTTTGCTCCTCTTCCCCCCTCCCTTCTCTGCTGTAATCTGAGCCCAGAGCTGTAAGTGAGCAGGGAGAGACTCAGGCAGGAAGTGATGTCACACCAAGCTAATACTGCAGGTGCTTTCCTAAACAAACAGAGAGCTTCTAGAGCTTTTTACTCAGGTATGGTAAAACATTCTACAGAATAAATATAGCATTCTAGCTTGCACGATTGCAGCTAATATATTGGCAATAAAATGCCTCTGTAGCTTTCCTTTTTCTTTAAACATGGTGAAGGAGTGTGTTTGTTTGGAAAGCCTGAATTAAAGGCATGCTCTAAAGAAATAACCATTGATGGCACTAGTGAGTATGTGGAACCCCTCTGGATAGATATTTTGACTGGTTACATAGAAAATAATTATTGGTGTATGCAACAAACTACCTCATATATGTGACAAGAATGAAACCCAGCTATTTTTACAAATAGAAGTTGCTTCGCAACTAGGTCAAGTTATTATCATGGCAAACTTTAATTATCCAAACATTGACTAGGGTTATGGGCTTGCCAAGACAGAAAAAGCTAGCAGGTTTGTAACTTTGACATCTTTTTATTTCAGTTTGTTCAAGAACTAACTAGGAATCAGTCTCTTTTGTATCTTGCAATAACAAATAGTACTGCATTTATCTAGTATTTGAATGGGTGAGCATTTAGGGAATAGTGATCAAAACATGGTCTCCTTTGAGATTCTGTTGCAGAGGCAACTCAATAAGGGAGAAACTAAAACACTACCTTTTAGATGTGCAAACTTTAACAGCATAAGGCAGGCATGTCCAAAGTCTGGCCCGCAGGTCAATTGCACGCCATTTTCAAATTTACACCGGCCTGCAGCCTCCGTCATGAAATTAATAATAATGCGGCCCTCCAGCACAGTGCACAGGGACCCTTAATATCAGAGGGGCGTCAGCTGGTTGATGAGAACAGAAAAAAAACAGAGATTCTGTTAATGAAGGTTTCCTTCTTAAATGTCCCAGTCCTAGTAATACCACTAATGTTGCATGGTTCCCGCATGAGGAAATTCAAAAGAGACTAGACCATATTAAGATAAACAAAAGTCTGGGACCGGATGATATTCATCCCAGGGTACTTAGAGACCTTAGCTCTGTGATTCCCTAACCGCTTTACTTAATTTTTCAGGATTCATTAAAGTCTAATACGGTGCACAAAGACTGGCGAATTGCTAATTGTTAGTCTGACATCAGTGGTAGGAAAGTTTTTTGAAGGGGTATTAACGGATAAGATACTGGACTACATTGCAAATCATAATACTGTGAGTTTTTGCCAGCATGATTTTATGTGTACTACATCTTGCCAGTAGTGATGGGCGAATTTGCGCCGTTTCGCTTCGCCGAAAAATTCGCGAATTTCGCGCGAAATTCGCGAAACGGCGAAAAATTCGCGAAACGGCGCCGGCGTCTCGTTTTTGACGCCGGCGCCCGTTTTTCCGACGCCGGCGACTTTTTTCGGAAAAATTTTTTTTGACGCCGGCGAATTTTTACCGCGAATTTTCGCGGGCGTTTCGCGAATTTATTCGCTCGGCGCGAATCGCGCAAATTCGCCGCGAATTCGCGCCTGGCGAATAAATTCGCCCATCACTACTTGCCAGACTAATTTGATTTCCTTTTATGAGAAGGTAAGCAGGGGCCTCAATTCTGGGATGGCAGTGGATGTGATCTACTTAGACTTTGCTAAAGCATTTGATACATTACCACACATAAGGTTACTGGTTAATATAAGGAACGTTGTCCTGGAATATAGTTTTGTACCTGGATAGAGAACTGGCTGAAAGAACAGAAGGGCTCTGTACTTGGTCCTTTGCTTTTCAACTTGTGTATTAATGACCTGAAAGTGGGCATTGAAAGTACTGTTTCTATATTTGCTAATGATACAAAATTGTATTTGTAATACAAAAACTATAGGTCCCATGCAGGATGCTGGCACAGTGATTTGACTAAATTGGAAAACTGGGCAGCAAACTGGAAAATGAGGTTCAATGTTGATAAATGCAAGGTTATGCACTTTGGAAAAAATAATATAAATGCAAGTTACACACTAAATGGCAGTGTGTTGGGAGTTTCGCTAACTGAGAAGGATCTAGGGTTTTTTTGTGGACAACAAGTTCTGGGCAGTGTCATTCTGTGGCTACTAAAGCAAATAAGCAAAAGTTCTGTCTTGCATAAAAAAGGGCATTAACACAAGGGATGAAAACATAATTTTGCCTCTTTATAGGTCCCTGTTAATATGGAGAGAGTACAGAGACGTACAAATAAAATGGTTAGAGCGATGGAAGACTTAAATTATGAGGGTAGACTGTCAAGTTTGGAGTTGTTTTCTCTGGAAAAAAGACGCTAGCGAGGGGACATGATTACACTTTATAAGTACATTAGAGGACATTATAGAGAAATAGCAGGGGACCTTTTAACGTTAAAGAGGATCACGGTACCAGAGGCAGCCCCTTCAGACACAAGGGGAATAACTCTCATTTGAAGCAGCGTAGGTGTGTCCTCCACAGTGAGGACAGTGAGGTTGTGAGGCCTATTAAGAGTGGTTTATATATATATATATATATATATATATATATATATATATGCCTTTATATATAGTTTATGTGAGTGTATGGAGGGGTCAGTGTGTGTATGTATGGATGCTGGGTTTCATTTGGAGGGGTTGAACTTGATGGACTAAGGTCTTTTTTTTCCGATCTAGCTATGGAACTATGAAACTATGGAACGGCAATATAGTGTATTAAGAACTAGTAATCCCAGGTGTGGGATCAATTATCGGTGGACCCATTATCCTGGAAGCACCAAATTACTGGAAGGCTCTCTCATAAACTCCATTTTATTAAAAATAAAATTGACTTTTTAGTTGATCCAAACTAAGATATTATTAATTGTTATTGGATACAAAACAATCCTATTGGGGGTTTATTTACCAGTAAGAGCATTTCACCGAGTGCCTAGAAAAAAGCTATAGGGATTCTAGAAACAGGTTTATTTAGGTAGCCTTTCCCTTTAAGTAAGAAAAAAAGAATCAAATGTAATTTGGATAAACGTATTAAGCTCAGTTTTACCTGAGTGAATAATTAAGCAATTGCCACTAGTTGAAATTATCATCTATTGTTAATTTAGATCATTAAACCGTGTCTTGTGCAGCAGAATAATGCAAAAATGCACTTAATTAGCAGTTGCTTTAAGCTGCAGGCCATGTATAACACAGCGAACAGACTGAATTTCACAAGTAACTTTTGTAGTTCACTTAAAAAAATCTTATTTGATAGCTTCTTCCCTCATTAATAGCATAACAAGTTTTCTAGCACTGGCATACACTCTCTTTCCAAATAATGTTAGTATTGAACAAGATGGTCTTGCTACAAGCCAATACCATAGTTCAGGAGGAGAGAAAGGCACACATTTTAGGGACTTTATCTTTATAATGCTGCCAAATGAAACATTTGAATCTGATAAATAATAAATAATAAATAAATAAATTCTTAGTAGAGAAGTTAATATTGAAAATTTGGGGGAAGTCACCTTACTGTTCCCCTGTGAATGTGGAAGAGCTTACCAGAATATGGCTTCTGTTCATTTTCTTGTTGTTTCAATTAAAGAGGTGATTTTTTTTTTTTTTTGCCTTGGATATTGTTAAAGAGCCTTACTGGCATTCTAACGAATGTGCTGCATTCTTCAGATGAAATAAGGCCAATCAGTAGAATAATGAGGAAAGTAATATCTCCCTAGAGAGCCTGATTGGGTTTTCATCAAATCAGCCAACCTTTTCCAGTCATTTACACCAGCGTTCACTGTGAGCCTTTGTTTTTTTTTAAATCCCTTGTGATCATTACTGATAACTGAATAATTGGAAAAAAAAAAAGCAATTGATGCATGTTGTGCTTTTCACTTTGCTTTCATATTCTAAATTTTACAGTATTTATTCCCCTTATTTTCTCTGCTTGTCTTTTCCAAAAGATTTGTGCGAAAGACATAGTTTTACTCATGATCAAAGTGCATTGATAGCAGTTTAAACCCTTCAATGCCCCATGGACATATGTGGAACATCACAGGGATCACTCTCTTAGGAACGATGTGCGATGTGCAGCTCTTATTGACTGTTCCCAGAAATTCCCTTGTGTGTTAGCATCTGTCGATTTGAGTGGTGGTTGCTAAACTGCCGAAGCAGTGAAAAATTCAGAGTACAATTTCCTTTTCATTTCTCAAAGTGCAGGGTCATTTGGACTTGTAAGGGCTGAAGTAGATTTAACAGACACAAATATTGTTAAAAAAACTTTTATTGGGGCCAGTTTCATGCTAAAAATAAGTCAGGTTGAACTTTGGAATTAGACTGGTGTATCATAAAGTAATACTTTATATATTGTACTAATTTATTACCACCATGTTGGACAAAGTCTTGCAGTAATGTATTGCCAATTCCTATGTGTCAGAATAAAACATTTAACCAAAAGCAAGCAGTATGAATCCTTCTGGTTGCTAGAAGTAGAATCATATTTAGTTTTCCCTCATCAAATATTATATTAAACATTTTTTTATTAAAGAGGTTAGGTAGAACTCAGTGCTACGCAAAATGTTGTTGCTATATAAATACATGTTATGAATAATAATAATAACTGTTTTATTCTGATTTATTTGTGTCTACCAACATTTCTCTGTATGGTTCTCTGCTACTGTATTGGCTGAACAAAAATGTCTGTGGAATGTTGATGGATAGGGATGCACAGTCATTCTAGAAAAACCTGGTGCTAACATGGGTAAAATCAGATATGCATGATCAGTGAATAGTAGCATGTGTTCTAGTGTCTCTATACTAATCATATCATTTTAAATGTGGAATTTTAGATCAAGTTTATTAAAATGTAATCTTTAGTTTTTAAAAAATGTAATGAGATCTGCATTAGAGTGCAGTATACAACTAACTAGTGATGGGCAAATTTGTCAAAATTTACGCCGGCGACAATTCTGATGCCGGAGACATTTGATGAGCATTAAAGTCAATGGGTGTCTGATTACTTGTCACCAGTCTCGGAATTGTCACCGGCGTCGGAATTGTCACGGGTGAATTTTCACTGCAATTTTATGAATTTATTCGCCGGTGGCAAAACACAGAAATTCGCCGCAAGTTCGCACCTGGCGAATAAATGTGTCCATCACTAGTTACCACATATTTCTATAAGTGTTTCGTTATCCACAATAAACCGTAAAACCCTTGGGAGGCATGCTATAACAGTTTCATGCAGTGCTGAGATCCTTAATTTTCTTCTGACTCAATTTATGACTATTGTCTTGTAGAACACTTGTAGCTGCTGTATTTCCTAGTAGCTGCCAGTGCCAGATATTAGCTACATGAATTGGAGGCAGCTGTAAGACTGTGAGTGAATGTGGGTAGGGAGCTTGATTTCACTCTCTGATAGCATTTCCCAATATCTCAAAGAGAATGGTTGCATGAACCTGCACAAATCTGAAATTCTACCTCTACTCTGCTTAATGGTCAGTTAGTCAGACTAAATTTCAATATCTCCCCATAGTCAAGTGACTGAAACTCTACTGCTTACTAAATGCATAAGCCTCTTGCTCAGCTGATATGTTTATATGAGAGGGAGGCATTCAGACTTTTCATAGCCTTTCAAAAGTTTGTAAATTGTTTAGTTGAAATGTATTAGCTGGCAGCTCATTCTGTAGGTCAATATACATTTTCTCTTGTTGTGTGGTAGTTTGTGGTGTTGTTCCTGACTATAGCTTTTCACGACCCTCATATATTCCTTTTGAGCACTTCTAATGTATCACAGTTTGGGTAAGAAATGGGCTTATGGTGCTGTGACTAAGAATAGCTTTCCAGTGATGTAAGCTCTGGTAGCACTGGTTATCGGTCAATGAAATAATAACCAGATTACCTGAAGAGGATTAAAAAACACCCACAGCCAATGAGATATAGACATGGAGGTCCTTGACAGGGATTTAAGCACATGTTATTGGCACATTATTATTTAAAATTTTAATACCAGGCATTAGTTGTATATACTGATTATACATATAATATAATCAGTATAATAATTATGATATATTATTATTATTATTACAGATTATATACATATTTATATGCATTATTTGTTTAAGTTATGTAAACCTATTTACTAGGGTGCTTTGTGATCTGCTTTGTGATTTGTTTTACAAATCAAAAACAAGGCAGTTGTAGGGGTTGAGTAGCTTCACAAAGAGCAATATATTTATTTTTGCTTCTTAACATATTGATTGGCAAATAGGTATTGAGTTTTCTTGCATCCTGGCTGACCTGCCTGATAATCTTGCTTCAGGTACAGGATTTTTTATGATTTAAAGCTATAATTAGCTTTTTGTTTATTACTTACATCTAGTGATGGGCAAATCTGAAAAATTTGCAAATGCATTGAACTCAATAGACGTCAAAATAATTTTGACACAAGCGACAATTTTTATACGTGCGACTATTTGGTCCAAATTCATTAAAGTCAATGGGCGTCTGAATAATTTTGACGCGCGCCAATTTTGACACACGCCAATTTTTGACGCAGCCGATTTTTCGCCAGCGGATTGTCGGCACACTTTTGTGAATTAATTGTGTATGATAAATGATAGATACTTCTCAGTAGGACTATGCAAAGGTATCTCCAATGATATAAGTGCAGAAACCCAATTAACTATATGCTGGTAAGACACTCTTAAAAGATCAAGCCAATGAGTAATGTAGCACTTCAATGAGTAATGTGCTGCAAACACATATGCAAATGTACAGCAAATGATTGGCTCCCTGGACTTCAATCACATAAAACCCATCAGTCATTTGTTACAAGACCTTTATTTCTGTACCATTTCTGCAAAAACAGTTTTCACCATAGCCAGCCTACATACTGTTGTACAATGCACTTGTGGGAAATGCTTTGTTTTATGCAATGCTTCTCGGGGTATTGCACAGCTGACTATTTTACAGGGATGAAAGTACAGCAGGAATGTGTCTTAGACCTCTTCCTTAAGCAGCCAGCCTTGTCTTGGATAACAATGCGTCAGAATACAAACATGACTACACACAAACCCATTCCCTTCTACAGCATCTCTGACAAGCTGCTGGACCACATCAGGCATGATCTAATTATATGGCAAAGCACAAGTAGTCTATGGATATATCTAAGGGAAGCTTGAGCACAATGGTCTTGCTCTAGGGAGGAGGCATGTAAAACTTTACAAAATTGAGTTCCTTTTATACAAGTCCTCCCACACTGCTCAACAAATGATTCAAAGCCTTCAGTGTGATTTCATCTGTGCAGGCTCTAATCCACTTACTTAATGAAATACATAATTAACATATTATAATTGCAGTAAAGATGGTTTTGACAGAAAGCATTTCCCGTATCTAATACCATGGTAATTTAATCTGTTCCCCACTCCCTAACACGACCCTCCGTGATTACGTTTCATAAGATTTTTTTTTCCTGATTGATTGATTCATTTGACGTGCTTAGGCCCAGCTAGGAGTGGTTGTCAGTTTTGTACGGAGACTTGTAATGTTGTGGCAGATGGTAACAGAGAGGCAATCTCCCTGTGTGGTCTTTTTTTCCCCTCTTGTTTCTAAATGCCCTGATAATCCAAATATAGCAAGCCTGATCTGCTAAATCGCTTCATTTTTTTTTTATTTTCCGTCTTTAGGCTATGAGCATTGTTAATAAATGAGAAAACAGGATGTGCTCGACAAGGAGGTCTAAATCCTGCTGCTGACAATCAGTCTCCTAGAATAAGGCAACCCACACACTTGCTTTTATTTGATTTCTGTTTGTTTTTGTCAGGGACTCAATTCTGTCACTCAAATGCTAACTGAACTTGCAACAAGCTCTATTGTGTAGTTATCCGTGACTAAATAATAGGCAGGCAATCAAAATATATACGAAGATACAATGCATAAGGAATGAATACAGCTCTTACAGAAAGGATTATAGGAGGGAGCTCTTACCAGACGTCAGTTAAAATATATACATCAGCATTTTGCAAAC
Source organism: Xenopus laevis (assembly GCF_017654675.1). Lineage (NCBI taxonomy): Eukaryota > Metazoa > Chordata > Amphibia > Anura > Pipidae > Xenopus > Xenopus laevis. Next base: position 52,126,635 of record NC_054378.1, read on the forward strand.
AGTGGCTGAGAAAACTGCATTGTGTATTTGAAATATAATAATTGCAGTTACCAGGTAAAGATTGGCACAGGCACAAATGCTGAACTGCCAAACGGCCCATTCTCATACACTGGAGCCTGTACAATTTCTAGATGTGCACCTTATGATAGACTAACATGGGTGAAAGGGAACCCTGTATAGGGCAGTCCAGACCAAGCATCCATCAGGTGCTCCCCAGTTTGTGGGTTTTGAATGAAGTGCAAGCTTGGGGTGTTTCTTTTTTAATAAATGAGCCTTTATATTTATAGTGCACCTGCATATTATCAACCTAATTCCAAATGTTCATTTTTCCATTTATTATCATGTAGAATGTACAGTATAAATGAAGAATTATAGGCAGGCCCTAGAGATGTTATCTTGAGGAGTATCTGTGCTAAAAGATAACTCTTAATTTTACCATTTGGTGAGAGGGCTGAACTTGTGCAAAATATCAAATAATACCGCAACATTATTTTTTATTGTTATCGACGCTGCATATTAGAATTGCGTGAGGCAAAATATTAAAAGCACTGTACAAACGTAAATTTTTGAAATTTTAAGACAAGGAAAAATATGCTTTTTATGACTGTAAAGTAACGATTGTGGTAGAATATTTGTAAACTGTGTAGATTTTCAAATTTAGAAAAAATGTAATTCCTGTGAAAGCTTAGGTCTGTGTTTGTAGGCCCTTCAGATGACTAAAAAGTTACAGTAGGTGAAGAGGTATGCTGCATCATTTACTAGTCTGCTCTAAATCTCCTAAAAATACCTTTGCATTGGTGTCAATGTGAATCAATGATGGTATAACACATGAATCAGGTAACTGCTGGAAAGTGCCTTCTCCATTTTCTGGCAGTTACCAGTGCCAATGTTTTTTCAGACTATTGGTTGTCTGTAGGGAACACAAACTCCTCATCTGCTATTACCCTTAGGTTTATGCACAGTTAGAACATCTAGAACTAATATCATTTATTCAGTCTTAAAATTCACAGCCATAAACCCAAACTTGGGTTCTGAGGCTTAGGACTTAACCAAAGGAAGAACCAGAAAGATTTGAGTGAGATGGGTTAAGGGCAGAGACAGACAGGAAAATTCGGGGAGATTTAGTTGCCCGGCGACACTTGGAGCACTTTGTTTTCCGAAGACGCCTGAAGTTTCCTCTTGAGGCAACTTTGGGCAACCTCAGAAAACGAAGTGATTCGAGTGCTATCCCGACAGCGAATTTTGATTCTAGCCGGTGGGAAGGCTTTTCAGGGGAGATTAGTTGCCCGAAGAAGAGGAGATTTGTTGCAGAGCGACTAAATCTCCCCGAACCTTAGCGTGTGCCCTTACACTAAAGAATTGAAAAGCTTGCCGCTTGCGTTTTTTTTTTTTTTTAAGAACAAAAGCTATTCACATGCTATAAAATCAGCAGTTCTGGGTAGGTATGGTAGTTGACCACAGGGACATAAATGATTAATTTGCAGGTTTCTGAGCATGATCCAGTAAATGGGAGGTAAAACCTCACATTCTTGGTTTTATAGAGGGCATACATTTTCCATAAAAGTAATTTTTGGTAGCACTTTGTTCTTCAAAGCACCTAATGGAATTAGCCAACGAAATGCAGATGCACACCTGGTCCCTCCAACAAGTAATACGAACCAAAGTACTCCAGCACACGAAATCTGCTCAAGGGTTATTACCCGTGTTTAATGTCAAGCCAAAAAGGTTACAACGTTTCGGGGGCGTACCTGACTGGGGAGTACTTTGGTTCCTAATGGTATTAGGAAATAAATGGTGCAAAATGTTATTATACAGGTTGCTATTACAGACTGCAAGTTAGCCAGTAGTAGTAAAAAAAAAAAAATTGTGTCTCATATCTAGGATAAAGTAGTATGGGGATATATATTTTGGTATATCATGCAATTATGATGACCGCCATGGGATGTTGATTGAGGTATTACATTAATGCTATTTTATTTTATCAATCATTTATAGTCAAAATTTTTGATGAGTATAACATATTTAGAAGCCTTAGAAAATGTTTCTCTTTGTGTTACATTTAGGGGTTTCACTTTGGATCTGGAGTGAATATAAGTAAAAGAAAAATATGTATGGGGCCCGTAGACATTTGTTTTATATCAAAATTTAAACACAGCTTGTAATGAATGTTTTATAGAGCTATAGGATGGGAACAAGTAAAGCAGGTCATTTAGTGCTTAGCCGAAATTCCAACTTCAAACGGAAGATCAAGACTTGGAGTTTAGCCCAGTATTCCACTTGGTAAACCATTCTGGTTGAAAATATATTTTACTTTCAAACCTCCTTTGCCTAATTTGCATAGCACTTACCCATCTATTTAATCTTTTACTTTCTGCTGGTACTTTTTCATCTTCATACAAGCAAGTACTTATTACTTAGCCTCCTATGAATAATAATCTAGTCTCCCTACTTCTTTTTGCCTCTAACTGTTAAGAAACGTGTTTACGTGCAGAGTTTAGGGTTCAATATTCCATCTTTCTCTGCAGCCTTTGACAAAGTTGACCACTCACTCCTCCTAGACATTTGGACTCAACACTACTCATGACACTGCTCTTTCATGGTTTAAATAGTATCTCTCTGATCACTCCTTTAAATTTGCTTTCCCTAGCTCCACCTCCACCTGTTTCCCATTTCTGTTTGAGCTCATCAAGGCTCTATCTTAGGCCCTCACTCTATACTACCGTGCCTTTCTTCTATCTCTTCCTGAATGTCACCTGAAATTAAATCTCTCAAAAACAGAATTAATTATATTTCCACCAACACCAAATTTAATGAATTTTATTTCCACCAACACCTTCCCCTGTTACTCAGAGTTATCAAAGTTATGATCATTAAATTGGCAAGCCACAATGTATTATTCAAACTATTTACGTCGGATCATTTTTGTACTTTAACAGAGTTGCTGTTCAGGAAGAATGTCAAACGTATGCTGTTGCAGCTCCCCCACACCCATGCCTTTAATCATGGTCTTATGCCTTTAAAAATGGGTGGTGGTTTGGGCTATTTTTCTCTCTTAAAAGACAATTAGAAGAATGCACTGAACTAAGAGGTCAGAGCTGTCAATGATGTGATCTTTTGAATTTACACATTTTGAGAATCACATCTTTGATTGCCTGGTTACCTATACACTGGTGGCAAAGACTGATAATCTATTAACAAGAAAATGCAACACCTATAAAAAAGCAACATGATGTTAATCATCAATTAACTAATGCTAACTCTGTGCAAGGACATGCCTTGTGTTACTGGCAATGAACAAAGCTAGTCCAAAAAACATGGAGATACCAATAGGTGTATATTTATTAAATTATGACCAGTATTTCCTTACTAGACAGGAGAAGAATAACAAGTGTAAAAGGAAAAGAAGGAACATAAGTCACTGATGTAAAGAAAAGAAATGAAGAAAAGGAGATACACACCTCTATATCACTCTGCTAAACACTATAAGACATATTTTAATATATATTTATATGAAGAGTCATAAAAAGATGAAAAGGAAGGTTTTTTTTTTTTAGCATTCCATTTAAAAGACAACTGAATACAAAAACAAAAGTATATCATTGTGCAGTACTTTATATCCATCATTTATATCATTGAACCAAGCTGCAGTATGTTCCCATATTTGTAAACGTATACATTTAATCTCTTAGGCATCTAAGAAGACATATATGCTGGAGTCTATTGTCTGTCTGTTGTATTTATGGAAGTATCAGTGTTTCACAAGCTTGTATATTTAGGCAAATATCCCGACTGCCAACCCCCTAACTCCACACAATGCAATGTAGTACATGGCATGAGATGGTAGGTTATTATCATATTACTAATGTATGCCTGACTGTCTGTGCCTCAGGACTTGTAATGGTGTTAAATTATCAGATGGTGTTACATGTCCTATATTGTGTAAGATAGTCCTAATTAAATGTTAAGTGTATCACATCGCCAGAAAAATACTACATATAGCACTAAACCCCGATCGATGGGATGGTCCAAACAAAAGCAAATTGTCCCAGTTTGATATGTATGTTCACAGCACTGTAATACTTTGGCACACTAACATTCACAGATCTTAAATTCCTAGCTAAAGCTAAAGTGGTCTGTAAATAAAAACTGCACAGCATTGAGTAATGTCAATTTTTTCTTACACATAATAAATCATCTTGAAGATTCCCTTGTTCTCCTGAAAGCAAATTATATGGCTGCATCAGCTCTAAAAGGCCCGCTTAAGTGAAGTGTGTATGTTAATAATTTGCTTAAATATGCAGAGATATGAAAGACTGCTCAAGACGTACAAATTAATTTGCATTAGCTCTCACATACTGGTCACTGAACGTGAGTCAAATTTCTTCCTAAACATTTTCACCTGTCGGGAGGGGAAAGATATGAGCTTCTCTGTGAGTGGCAAGTGTACATGTAGAGAGCCACATCAACTGCCAATATGTTATGAGACCTTGGTAACAATCTGGAGTCTCTAGGGAGCTCCTCTGCAGTTCAAGTGAGTATCAGACAGAGCGAAAACAATTTCTGGTGCCAATAATGCTGCACAGATGAAAAATGTTTTAATATTTGAGGCTGCTTTATGGCAGAAGCAATGACAGTGATGGAGTCAATGTCAGCTTTTTTCCTTTAAATGTCATCTTTCGTCTCTGAGTATTCTCTGCTCTGGAGGCATACAAGCCTGATGCAGACTGTTAGCAGCCATTGATCATTGATTTTATTCTAAATGGAATGCTTGCCAGAAGACAAGAAATTCTAGAATTTATTAGGATTTCTTTAAGAGGCACTTTAACTCAACAATTCTCATTACTGTCTTTACAATGTTACTTATTTTTCTTTGCATGTAATGGGATTTGCAACGGTTTCATGCAATACCAAGACTATAAAACAATATTGAGCCATTTTGTACAGAGGAATTAACAGTTTACAGATAGGACAGTTTTAAGATTCTACAGGGTGATGTTCATATTGAATTTTGAAGAGCAGACTCATAATTTCATTTTAATAGAAGATTGCACTTCGGGAGAGAAAGTACAGAGAAAAAAAAGCATCTTTCAGCCACAACAAACTAACCTTAATGTACACTTTTGTACAACAGACAAAAACAAAACCTTTTAATAACTAGACATGTATGTATTTGCAGAGGTAGCAAAGTAATTCATACAATGCATTGCAGAAAGGCTGTTTAGTAATTACTCACAAAACAACGTGACATTGTTCTAGAATTTTTCAAACAAAATTTAAAGGTTACATTACAGATTAACATTTAACATATTCCCATGCTTATAGGCAGTTTAGCAATTTCCATTTACTTCAGAAGAACTCATTTACAATGATACAATAGATTAAATAATTCAGTTTGCAATATGTTGGCTTGAGACTTATTCAAGCAGGTATGTTAGCTCTTGGCTGAGTTGTATGACATTAGAGCTTTATTGCAGGGCCCTGTGCCCAGGGATCATGAATTATAGCTTGTATCAGCCTTGGCCTACTAAAAGCATCACTCAGCCTTGTTGATTATGGAACTCACTTTAGAGATGGACCTGCAGATCTATCTGCGGAACAGATAATGTTTATATATGTAGTCAGAAATATATTGCTGACCAGACAAAGTGAAAACCCTAGAGGACACTGGGGAGACAGAGATGAATGGTCCAAGAAATACTTAATGTTCATTCTCTGGGTCCAGAAATTAAAATTGTAGCTTTAGCTATCTTGTCAAATATCTCACATAAAGTATAGATTGCTTTGCTGCGTCTATGGCTCATGACTTATTATTTGCTAGAAATCCTCTGTTTCCTTATTTGTTACACAAAATACTTTCCAGCAGTACAAGTGAGAACTAAGGTATGGACTTGTTACTAAGAGAATATGGCAATCTATCAGTTGGTCAATTGTACAGTCCACGCTATTCCATGTGAGTCTAAATATAACTACTTAATGAACTAGTTCCACAGTGGGTCAAACAATAAAGTAATCTTTCTTTCTTTTTAGCCCATTTAAGATCAAGGGTACAGATAAAAATACGATGTTTGTATGGGAAATTGATGTCATGGATTATAGAGTATCATCAGAAATTTGTTCCAAATCATTTTATATACAATTCATAAACTCACCGATGTGCACACATCATTGCACTGGGGGGGGCAGGGCCCAATGGGGCTGCCATCTCAGGGGAGCCCCCCACCCCAGTCGCGAGGTAGTCATCAGGTCTTTACAAGAATTACTGACTGACCCCAGCAGGTAAGCATACTTTCCAGACCTTTTTCAGAACTGCCAGAACTGAGATCTGTATTTTGGATGGGGATGGGTAAGAAAAAGTTAAGCTAATTGTACTTACTCTACCTCAACAAGTTCTTACTTCCCCAGACCCATACCAGAACTGTAAAACTGTTTAAAGGAATCAGTTTGAGGTCCTTTACAACCTTCAGGGGGAATTTGAAGTTTCTTGGGAGGGTATCATGGGAGCTGTGAGTTTCTACTGCACTGAACTTTACAAAGAAAGGGCTTTAGATTGGGGTAAGATACAAGCTTCCCTGAAGATGAGACGAGTTTCAGACACTGTTAATTTAGACTGTTCCCCTTTGATATCAGAAATAACAGAGTATGAGGTGCTGTAAAAACTGAAAAACAGCAGAAGAGGCCTCTTGCCTGGGTGGTTTCACTCTGGAAGTCTACAGAACATTTTACGGAGGAGTTGGTTTTGGTTCTAACTGAAGTATTTCATGGCTATCTGCCAAAAGGGTGTCTTCCTCTTTTGATGCAGTCCTCCTCTCTCGTTCTGATATCAAAGGGAAAGGTTTTGAAATGCATTGAGAATTGTAGGCCGATTGTACTTCTCAGTTGTGACAGGAAGATTCTGGCTAGAATTCTTTCACAAAGATTTGATGTGGTAGCTTGGTCTCTTTGTTTTGACTCTCATTTCTGTTTGGTGGAGGGATGGGATATTTTTGGTGGTGCTCTATCTCTGAGGGAAGCACCAGAGAGGTATAAGGCTTAGCAATGGGGCAAATTTTTCTCTTTTTAGACCAATTGAAAGCCTTTGGTAAAGTCAATCACATGTATCTAAGGGCTGCTTTGCAAAGATGCTACATTACATGGCTTAAGGTTTCTACAACAGAGCAAAGAGCTTCCCATTGATTAATGGTTAAAAAGGTAAAGATTTTTTGGTGAGAGCTGGAGTGAGACAGGGGTGTCCTTTGAGTCCACTCCTGCATAGGCCATAGCCTATGTGGATGATGTTACTCTGGTAATATGAAAACCTAAGGCACGTGAAAGAGTTTGGAGTGCATCAAATGTTACTCTGAGGCCTCAGGGTCTAAGCTCAAGCAGGAGAAACCAGAATATGTTTGGGCTCCTGAGGGGAAACCAAGATTCAGATTTGAGAAATTTCCATTGTACCCATGTTAATTAGACTTCTGGGGATTAAATTTGGGAAAGAAAACCTTGCAAAGACAAACTGGTAAGACAAACTGAATGCAGGTCATGCAAACGTTCAGTGTTGGAAGGAATGGAAGCTGGCCTATAGAGAATGAGTCTTCTGTGTTTCTTGTCTTTCTATTGCCAGAAACTCTTTATGCCTGGTTTCAGAGCTTATTGTTCCAAAAGCTTTGGAGGAGTACGACTATGAAGATTTTCATTCATCCAGGTCATGGCATATCTAGTGTAGGAGAAGATGTTTCACTACTCATCCAAGCAGCTTCTTCAGTTCAACTGGTGTGGGAAGTTCTCGGCATATAAACTCTTCCACTAATCCAATCACAATGGCACATTGTAACTCTTCAAGGAGGTGACATCTGATGTCATTACAATATTTAAAAAGGGTTTGCGATCTCAGCCTGGCAATTATAGGTCAGTAAGTTTGACATCTGTGGTGGGCAAATTTTTTGAAGGCTTGTTAAGGGATCACATTCAAAATTTTGTCCTAGTCAGGGCCGGAACTAGGGGTAGGCAGAGTAGGCACGTGCCTAGGGCGCAAAGCTGGGAGGGCGCCAGGCACGTACCTCCTCTGTCGCCTACCCCCAGTCCGGTTCCCTTCTCTGGCCGACTCCATGTACTGTTCGCGCTTTGTGCGCTTCTGCGCATGCGCACGCGAGTGCAAATATGCGCACGCGAGCGCAAATTTACGCATGCGCACGCGAGCGCAAATTTACGCATGCACGCACACTAAATAGGCGCTGCAACTGCCGGGCCTGCCTAGCATGGCCCGGCTCTGGTCCTAGTGAATTATGAGCATGCAATCAGTATGGCTTTATGAAGGATAGGTCATGTCAGACAAATCTGATTGCTTTTATGATAAGGTAAGTAAGATGCTGGATGGTGGGGGAGTAGTAGTGATCTATTTGCAGTTGTTGCTACTGTGCCTAATAAATGACTACTTTCTAAACTAAGGTCTGTTGGGCTTAATGAAGTTGTCTTCATATGGATTGGAAATTGGCTACAGGATCAGGTACAGAAGGTGGTGTTAATGGTAAATTGTCTACCTGGAGTAAGGTTCTTAATGGGGTCCCTCAGGGCTCGTTATTGGATCCACTTGTATTTAACTTGATCATTAATGACTTAGGGTAGGGTATTGTAAGTAATGGACTCTGGAGTAAATAATAAACTGGGCTGTAGCAAGCAATGCCAGTCAGCAGCATTGAGGGCAAATTAGGTCTTGAGCTGTCTTAAAAGGGACATAGATTCACGGGAGGAGGGAGTTATTCTTCCACTGTACAGAGCACCGGTAAGGCCCCATCTAGAATATGTAGTACAGTTTTGGTCTCCAGTGCTCAAACAGGACATTATTGAATTAGAGAGGGTAGAGATAAGGGCAACTAAGCTGATAAAAGGTATGGAAAATATTAGCTATGAGGAAAGACTGGACAAGTTGGGTTTGTTCTTACTTGAGAAGAGGCGTTTTATAACTATTTATGAATATATATGGGGATAATATAATAATCTGTTGAATGCTTTATTTACCAGTCCTGTGGGTCTTTCCAGCTGATGCGAGGTCGCCCAATCCAATTAGAAAAAGGAGGTTCATACATTAGATAGATTTAAGGACATAGCTCCTAGTACAAGTTGATCCAGGGACTGGAAGGAATTTTTCCACCTCCCAGGTAAATTGGAGAGGCTTTTTTTTGCCTTTGCCTAGCTAGACAGGTTATATATAGATTTAGAAGTTTCAACTTGATGGACATGTGTCTTTTTTCAACTTAACTTATTATGCTACTATGTTACTGGATGTAAATTGCAAAAAACTCAATAACTTAGTTGCTTTTATAATAATTGAAGGGATCTTAAAAGGTCTGTAAAACGGTCCCCCTTTACCCCAACAGGGTGTCCTAAATCAAAAATCAAAATCAACATGAGCAAATACTGACCACTGAGAATCCTGCTTACTAGTGCACCAGTTTTACAGTTAAAGCTGCAGGGACCAAGTACATGGAACCCTAGGGATCTGGAGCAAAGTTTTGTTAAGGGTTGAGTACAGGCTTGATGTTGCTAGACTATAGCTCCCATCATGTTTTAATCATGTATAACAATATTTAGATCCTAGTTTCAAAGAACAACTGTCTCACTTACACATGGATGCTGCAGCAACTAAAACATCTAAATAGCCTTGACTCCAAATATTACTCATCTCCATTTATTGCTTTGGTTCTCATTAATGATTCAACTTCCCAATGTTTCTGCCAAAAACAACTCTGGTACATGTCAACCTTACATGCCTATCTGAACAACAGCTTGGTGAGGGCTTTCCTGTGGAACGTAGGCTCGACCATCCGAAATACTGGCCTTTTTGCTAAGGGCCTCTGTGACAAATAGAAATTGCAATTATAATCATATATTACTGAGAATTCCTAATTAAATGAAAACATATGCTATTATTACAGTTTATCCATGTTACATAGTTACATAGTTAAATTGGGTTGAAAAAAGTCCATCAAGTTCAACCCCTCCAAATGAAAACCCAGCATCCATACACACACAACTCCCTACTTTCACATAAATTCTATATACCCATACCTATACTAACTATAGAGTTTAGTATCACAATAGCCTTTGATATTATGTCTGTCCAAAAAATCATCCAAGCCATTCTTAAAGGCATTAACAGAATCAGCCATCACAACATCACCCGGCAGTGCATTCCACAACCTCACTGTCCTAACTGTGAAGAACCACCTACGTTGCTTCAAATGAAAGTTCTTTTCTTCTAGTCTTAAGGGGTATACTGTAGTATCATTGAGCATTGGCTTAAATGGGACACACTCTGGTACTGTTGGAGGTAGCCACATAATTTAGAACAATAGGGAAAGCTACCACCTGGCTTCCAGCTAATAACGGCCGCTGAAATATATTTGTAATATATTTGTGGATACACATTTGACTTTGGCTGATGTCAAGGATATGTTAAAGCTGTCATCCCATAATCATTTATTTAGAAAGTCCCATTAATCACAAGTCAACGTGCGACACATTTTCTCTCTATTTTTCCACAACCCTGATTAATGATACTTATCATTGTCTGGCTGACCTACTTACCCATTTCATAACAACCATGCTCACAAATGACAAGGTTCCTAAAAATCAGCATATGCTTTTTGCTTTATGGTGTTAGGGTAGGGACACACTGGGCGATTTGGGGAGATTTAGTCACCTGGCGACTAATCGCCGCGACTTTCCACGACCAATCTTCCCCGAATGCCTCCCCTCACTCTGCGGCTGGATAAAATGAAAAATCGCCTGCGCTAATCACACGCGGCGATTTGTTTTCCGAAGTCGCCCGAAGTTTCCTCGTGAGGCAACTTCGGGCGATTTCGGAAAACGAATCGCCGTGTGTGATTAGCGCGGGCGACTTTTCATTTTATCCAGGCGCAGAGTGAGGGGAGGCATTCGGGGAGAAAAGTCGCTGCGATTAGTCGCCAGGCGACTAAATCTCCCCAAATTGCCCAGTGTGTCCCTACCCTTAGTCTTCAAACTGTCGTGTTTCAGCATGGTCACACAGAAGGCGCTCTTGAAGTCTGGAGAGCAGTTTTAGGGTCATATTTTTAAAAGCTAAGTAAAACAAACTGGTGCTAACATTGCCACTTTCTGCCAGGGTAGCCATGTTAAATCACACACATTCTGTAATGATTTCATGCAAATGGCAGCTGAGAGTAAAATTTCACCTAGAAAATTGGTATTAGCTTGAACAAAACCCATAAAAACCAGTAGTGCATGTTGCTCCTTTTAACACAGCATACTACCAAAATTGTATGATGGAAATTATTTGCTACCTTTCTGTGTCCTATTATCAGAAATGGATTACTCCAGGCCAAAATGATGGTATTGTTTTAATTATCATTAGGATAGGTTTATAAAGGGGTTAGATCCCTTTGAAGTGAATCTAACACTTTTGCTCTACTCTACTTTAGTTATATTTGCTTCTAGCATACATCAACATATTATTAAGGGTTAATATGCTGGGAGCTGTAGTCCCACAGCATGAGGTTTGTATTGTTAAGGCAACATTACTTTAATCAGTAAAGTCAGTGACTCAATGACTTGTTCATGCAGCTGGATCTGGAAGCAGTATGACCTCCATCTTCATGTTTGATTTCAGTTTATTATTGGGAAAGTTACCTTTGCGTGGTAGATAACAGCATGTTGGTAAACAGTATTCTCAAATAGTTTTTTTTAATCTGTAATTAAGGACTGGTTTATTAACCGTCTGTAGTTTTTACCAAAAGACAACAAAGCCCTTGGTAAACAATGCTGAAGTTTTTATATTTAACAATGTATTTTCCTGCACTGGATCAAATAATAATTGTTGGAATATAATAGCACACGTGTTTTGCATCAGAAGCAATGATAAAAGGTGGCCATACACAGAGAGATCCGCTCGTTTGGCAATGTGGCCAAACGAGCGGATCTCTCCCCGATATGCCCACCTTGAGATGGGCAATATTGGGCTGATCCAATCGTGGGCCCTAGGACCCAACGACCGGATCCTAACGATGGCTAATGGGCGGTTGGACCGCGGGACCGCATCAATGAACAGATGCGGCCGTTATCCGATGGGATTTTTAGTCCCGTCCAATTGACATCTGGCCGACTTTCAGCCATATATCGATCGGGGAAGCCCGTTGGAGGGCCCCATACACAGGCCAATAGACTGCTAACTCGGACTGTCGGCAGCTTTTATCGGCCCGTGTATGGCCACCTTTAGACAGGTGACAGTGTCCAGTGCTGATAAGCAGAACAAGGCATTACCACGCAACAGATTAAAATGGTGTTTGCCTCATTTTACCACATTCAAATGCATTGACACTTGTATCATATATGATAAATGTCTAATTTTGCTAAAAACTTTCCAAACTGTCAGGAAATGTACAGAATATATTATAAGAAGTAAAAGAAACATTTTAAATGAGTGATTGCAATGTACTCGTTATAAAAGGCGCTAAAAAGTTATTAAGGTGAAAAACAGCAGTGAAAAGAAAAGTATATTTTATACTGATATGTCTATTTCCTTTCCTTCTGTCATTGTCATTTACTTATTTTTTATATCAGTATATATATTTGCTTTTCACATACATAGATAACTAAATAAACCACAGCGAACAATGCAATATTTTCCTGTATATTTTTATATGTGCCGAAATATCTTAGAAATGTTCTTTGATAGCTGACAGTTGGGAACAGCAAAAGACCCTGCTGGACAACTGTCAGGTTAGCTGAGGGATATTAAGTGAACTTGATCATGTGTCAACTCACTTCAAAATACACTTACAGTACATCAGAAAAGTGATATGTCTGTCAAAGCAAGGAATTCAGCATTTGGCAGGGCAGGCTACTTTCACAAACAAAACTGTCCAATTACATAAGAGGCCACAAATTTCAGATATAATTTCAACGGCACCAAAATCTTTGGTTGGTATCAACAATGTCTCATGGAAGCCATATGGCTGAGTGTGGGCTGCTTCACTAACATTGTCTTTATATGTTTCACAGATTAGAAATTAATTTCGAACTATCAGAAACATAAATCTCAGCTTTGAACTCTGTTATCTTTCTTCTTACTTCAGTAAAAGCTGCCAAGATTAACGAAATTTCAGCCGACACTTGATAATTTATAGTTTTGGATTTTAGTGGATGATAAGAATAAGGAACTATGTGAAAGCAAAGATGTTTTTTATTATTAAAAAGAGAATTAGAACTGTTATATTTATTTAGAAAAACACAGAATAGAATTGTAATAATGCCATAGAGTCTAAATAAAAAATATGTTGCCTTTTGAGTTTTGAAAAAAATAAAGTTTTGCCTGGAAGTCTGGCCGCCAGAGCAGTAAAGAATATTTGAAAGGGAATTATTTAGCACTGGTTATGTGATTTGACTTGGAATAGATACACAAAATTTAATGTCGCCAACACTTAACCACTTCAGTGAGGGCAATAAAAAGTCGGAATATACCTTTGCATTGGTCTCAGTATGAATCATTGGACTCAGTAATAAAACATTTAAATCACTGCTTTCGCCTGCATTTTCTGGTGCTTATGGGATTCAAAAGTTTTCCCCCAAACAACATTTTCTGATGTTTTGTTGCCCTCACTGGAGGAGATTAACTGTGGGCAACAAAAAATACCATATGCCATTTTTTTAAATGTTAAAACTTCAGTTGATAATATGAAGAGCAGGATGGTAGTTTCCTGAGGTAAACCCCAAAACAAGGCAAATCATGCTCAGTAGGGTCTTTAGCCAGTTTTATTCTCCCTACAATTTTAATTATGAATTTCATATTTGCAAAATTATAAAATATCTGGCTAAACGAGAGATTTGTAACAGTATTAGAGTGATGTATGTATACAAACTTTCTTATGAATGCAAATCGACAAATAAAGATTTAAGAAAACATATCTGGCTTTAACTTATTTAAGAACACATCTCTAAGTGACGTAGAACTATTATTGGGTCCTCATAATATACAAATGTTGCCCCTTGAGAAAGAAAGGCTAATTGAAATGATGAGATGGAAGGGAGGGGGCACAATTTGGGGTACAAGCCTGTCTTTATATCATTTTTTATACACAATACACTGCTTAATAATCAGTGATCATCACCTTCTTCCCCACACTTTCTTGTTTGGGGCCCCTGGAATATTCTTTGTAGGGAAATGGCAAGTTATTTTCATGCTTTTTGTTGTTGGTAGGTAGCGTGATGTCCCACAAAGTGCCCTGTGACAGAGGCATATTTTCAAAAATGCTGGGCCTTCCATTTTCAAGCAATACATATCTGTCACTAGACAAACTCTTGTCTGTCTCTCTCACATGTAGTGAGAATATGCTGGGGAGACAAAATGTGGCAAAAAAATTGGGCAAAATTTGACATTACTCTAACCTAAACAACAACTAAGACTAGCTGCCACTAATCTGTGACATAAGCCTTAAAAAACATTATTTTGCAGTGTGACTGTGGGTGTCTGTCATGTTGCATGCGTTCAATAGAGTCATATGAAAAAGTTTGGGAACCCGTCTTAATTCTTTCGAGTTTTGTTTATCATTGGCTGAGCTTTAAAAGTAGTAAATGTAAGCCTTTTAATATATAACATGCCTTATGGAAACAGTAGCATTTCAGCAGTGACATAAAGTTTATGGGATAAACAGAAAATATGCAATATGTATCATAACAAAATTAGACAGGCGCATACATTCGGGCACCCCAACAGAGATATTACATCAATACTTAGTTAAGCCTCCTTATGCAAATGTAACAGCCTCTAGACGCCTCCTATAGTCTTTGATGAGTGTCTGGATTCTGGATGACGGTATTTTTGACCATTCATCCATACAAAATCTCTCCAGTTTGATGGCTGCCGAACATGAACAGCCTGCTTCAAATCATCCCGTTTTCTATGATATTCAAGTTGGAGGACTGTGACAGCCATTCCAGAATTTTCTACTTCTCTCTCTGCATAAATAACTTTGTAGATTTCGAAGTGTGTGTTAGGGTCATTGTCTAGTTGGAATATCCAACCCCTGCATAACTTTGTGAAGAATTTGTTGATATTGGGTTGAATTCATCTGACCCTAGACTTTAACAAGGGCCCCAGTCCCTGAACTAGCCACACAACCCAACTGCATGATGGAACCTCCACCAAATTTGACAGTAGGTAGCACCATCTGCAGTAAGATGTTCTTGCAGGTCTTTGGAGGTGATCTTTGGGTTGTTTGTCACCATTCTCACAATCCTCCCCATATGCTTCTCCTGTATTTTTCTTGGCCTGCCAGACCTGGGTTTTACAGCAACTGTGCCTGTGGCCTTTCATTTCCTGATTACATTCCTTACAGTTCAAACTGACAGTTTAAACCTCTGAATATAGCTTTTTGTAGCCTTCCCCTAAACCATGATACTGAACAATCAGATCTTTTGAGGATCCTATGCTGTCACTCTTAAGAGGACAGCCAAACAGAAGCACGACTTGCAATTGGCCACCTTAAATACCTTTTCTCATGTTGGACACACCTGCCTACGAATTTCAAGGTTTAATGAGCTAATACAACCAATTTGGTTTTGCCAGTAATCAGTATTGAGCAGTTACATGTATTCAAATTATAAAAATAAGTTACCCTAGTTTTTCACATTTGATTTTAGGTCATACAACTGAATACTGCGTCACTAAAAATCTTTGTTCAGAAAACACCCCAGTACTCAGATGATCCTGGGAAATGAAAGACATACTGCTGTTATCTTTTTTGTTGAAAGTGAAATGCAGGCTAAAAGGGGTTGCAAAACTTTTTTTCATATGACTGTACATATCAGCAGATTGTTCTTTATTTACAGAGCTTGGATGGCATTTTGAGGGAGAAATCTTGTGGATTTTTTTTTTACAAGGCACTATATCAAGACCAAGGAAATTTGGGGAATATTTTCAAAGTTTAAATATTTTGCTGAATATTTTATTAGCCTATAGAAATCTGATATTTCTTTTTTTTCTCTATTGTTTATTTTTTGTAAACTTTACTTTGTTTTTTTATTTTCTGAATAAAAGAAGAATGCTCAAAGATTTAAATTAAGAGGTCTGAGATTTTTTGAGAGATGCTTCATTCAGAAGGTATTATAAATAAGAGAAATAAGAAATAAGAAATAAGAGAAAGGATCCCCAGCTGTTGTTATACAGTATAGTCATTGGTTATTCCATTACTCACTCAATGATTTGTGCAAATACACCATATAACTGATATCTGTAAAATAAATAAAAGATAAAAAAGTAATAAAAAAAAAGTAATAATAAAAATATATAGATAGTATGCACAAAATGTCTGTCTTAAATATATTGATAATGGGTTGAGTGCAGAGGAATCTTGTATTTGTCTATATGTATTTTGTGGTCACAGCCTCATTGCACCCCCACCTAATGGTTTTAAAAAATAGTGGTGAGCACAACTTTCCCTTGTTTGTTATAGTTATACAGGAGCAGTGACAGCTCCATGTTGTAGCTCCCACCCCTCCCAGCTATAGTCAGGTGATCCCACTGGTGTCTAATAAAAGGGCAGCCAAGTTTGGGAGTTTTACTTTGAAAGCAGCTAGTAAGTTGCAGGTAAAACTTAGTCCCTTTGTAAAATGTATAATTAAGCAATTGAATTCTTAATGAATCAGATGAAAATTAAGCGTAGGACTGGCCAGATATGGGATGACTTTGACGTAGTTGGCCAGCTTAAATATATTGCAATATATGGACAAACAATCCCTGTGTTGTTTAAAGGGTAAGGCATTTTTCAGTAGCAGTATGCACAAAATGTCTCTGTCTTAAATATATTGATAATGGGTTGAGTGCAGAGGACTCTTGTAGTTGACTATATGTATTTTGTGGTCACACCCTCATTGTACCCCGCCTAATGGTTTTAAAAAATAGTGGTGAGCACAACTTCCCCTTGTTTTATATATATATATATATATATATATATATATATATATATATATATATATTATACAAACGTGTTTGCATTCCCAATGAAATCTAGAGTTTCATGTGTAACTCACCTGCTGATAAACATGGCATCTGTACCTCATTTCCTAACTCAGAACTTTGCAAATGTAAAAAAGAGAATACTTATTCTCTTCTGTTTAAATGGTCTCAATCGACATTATTTGCGGCACTTCCAATTTAAATTCAGAACAAATATAGATTATTCAGTCTTGGGGTAGATTTAAAGTTCACTTAGAGTCTGCAGTAAAAACTGTTCATGAAACATAAACTACATTTTAACTGGATCGGCCTTTTTTTCCCTTCAAATTTAGGGGAATTGGAAATAATGAACTCTTCAAAGTGTGATGAAGTGGATTCAGAATGTTTTCCTCCTAATCTAGTGTCTAAAATCAAAAGAAACAAGTTGTTCTTTTCTGGTGAGATAAACACTAGAGATGAGAGCATATATTTTGAAGTGAGTACTATTGAACTACCACATTCATCCTTTTAGGTAATCTCTTGGTTTAATGCATATTCTAGATGGAATTTCTGCTACAAAATAAATCTGCACACAGCAGAAGTAAAATCCTTAGACAAATCCCCCAAAAAAGGTTTTATTGGCAGAGACACACACACATATATATTTACAATGGGTCATCTGAAAGGTTTTGATCTGATCTGAGCCACATAACTGGAGAATAGTCCGTGTATGCAACTTGTGAATAAGTAATACTCAGTTCATGTTCTTTAAGGTGGAATCATCACTAATTGTACTAATTGTAGGCGTATTCCAACTGAAAGTTACTGAACTTGTTGACAATATATATGTTGTCAAAATCCTAGGGAAAGTGAACTATTTGCACACGTATATACAAATTGTGCAGGAATAATGACACCCTCATTTACTGCGAGCATAGAACCTCTAACAGTTTACTGTCTTCATTGTTGTGCTTATGGCGTCAATACCAGGGTTTTGTATCAAATAAAGGGCAAAGTCTCATTAGGCAATCAACAGAACAATTGGCAAATAACAAGGTAACATGTCTCTCTCCTGAATGTCTCTCTCCTCTCTCTCTCTGCAGCTGATTGAACTGATAGGTGTTCCATAATTCTATGCTGCTACTAGTGCTTTGCTTCCGGCTAATAGCACGTGCTGGTGGAGCAACTGCCTAGTATTTCAGCAGAGAAATGGACACCTGGGACTTTTTGTTATCCTTGGGCTATTGCCCTCTCTGCGGGTGACAAAAAAACATTTTTTTGCACTGAATCTTACATGAATTGCCATGTTCAAACAATCCGTGTATTTATGAGAAAATGCCTTCTCCTTTGTTTTCCCATAATTTCATTATTCAAATGATGCTGGTAAGGTGTCATACAATAGTACTTTTATGTGTTTTGTTTCCTCTCTGGATTGTGAGTTCCCAAAGGTGAACAGGGATATGGCACACTGGGCTTTTTTGTCAGCGGGAGGCCAGTTGCTAAAATGCTTTGTTACCTCTCCTGATAATGTTAAATTAAAAACAGTGATGCACATGGAGAAGGCCTGCGGTGCTCCTTAGGATAACATGTTGCACTCCATTTCTAGTAGCACCACATATCTCTGGCATTAACATCCCCTCTCTGTCCAAGTGTTTTCTGCAGAAACATAAAATACAAATGGCGTACTTACTTTTTCTATAGTACTATAAACAAGCAACTTTCTAGTTTTACAGTTCTGCTTCTGAATAATTAAGTCTTTCATTAATTCATGCTGTTGTTTTGCTTTTGGGAACATTTGGAACATTTTACATTTTAAAAACATATTCACTTTAGTCTCAGATATCTAGACAAGCAAAACAAAAAAGATATACAGGGAAAAAGGACTCAGAATAAAGGAGCAGCAACCTGCATAGAAAACTATCGGCTGAAGGCAAAACTGCTCGATGCAGCCTGACTGCTGATGGGAAGGCAAGGAAGGGAAAGCTAGTACAAGAAAATAAAGTCACTGGCAGCTGGAGGTCAGGCAGGGATAACAGGACTTAGCTCAAAGACAGATCCAGGCAGCGTAATAGACTGTTACACAAAAACAGGGCTTTTAAAAGATTTAGGCCTAAACAGGATATACTGTATTATAGAAAGATTATATAATAGATACCATATGATGCCTTGATAATACAAGTAATGCAAGCCCAAGGGTACAGTTGCAGTAGTTTAGTCAAAGTTTAAAAAAAAAAAAAAAAGACAATTGCTACATTAACTAAATAGGGCTAACAGACAAAGTAGACCAGCTGCGGTACAGGGATGCAGAGTCAGAAGAAGGAGCAGTTGCAAGGCAGGGCAAGGATTCCAGCAAATAGATCTGGCAGAAACCACTGGGTATAGGCCCGGATTTGTGGAAAGGCCCAGACCTAGGGAAGCAGGATTTTAGTGGCAGCATGTTGCCCAACCACACCCACATTGGTTCAGAAACAATGGGGATGCTCAGGAGATACAATCGTTTTTTACATTTTCAGTGCACCAATCCCCATTGCTCCAGTTCCAATGATGAAAATTTATGCAAATAAAAGGGGACGGGGCAACCAACGTCAGCAGCTCTAGGGGTGCCTGCTATGTAAATCCGGCTTTGACTGGGTAGGCAGAACAATGGTCCTAAAATCAACACCATGGTGTATTAGTAGCCCAGGACAGTAAACATGATCAGTGACAGAACTTTCTATGAAACTTGGGAATGCACACAATTGCTGAAAATCTTTTAATTATTTTGTAGGGGATTGATTCCTCTGCCTGCCTTCATCGGCTGATTACTTCACTAAATCTGTACAGTGTGGGTAGCTCTTGTTAAATGGGAACAATGAAGAGTGTAGTGAACCTCATTTGGCTGTAAGCAGAGGACCAAATATACAGTATAGACCTCTATTCTGGCACTACCAAGTATGAACTCCCTTTTTCCCATGTTATTGTTAGAAACAGAATTGTACTTTTGAATTAATAGCAATATTAAGGGAGCATGTAACTCACAAAATTCTGCTATTAAATCATAGAATATACCTGAGAACAAAGCTGAATACCGGAGTTTGTTGTGAGGCCTACTGGCACACAGGCAATTTTGATGAATTAAGGTCTTTCAAGGACAATTATGGGAAAGACTCTGTGGTGGACACATTTGTCTATATGGGAATCATTTGTTTCAAGGTGTTCCCACTTACTGCCAGAAAAGGAACTCCAGGCAGGAGCACAGTGTATGGCAAGCAGTACAGTGACAGGGATAGGAAGGAGCGCGGGTAGTGACGCTGAGTCAGGATCGAAAGGAACTTGCGGAAATGAAATAGGAGATCAGCTCCATATTGATCATGACTGAGCAGCGTCCCACCCACGCACCTGAGGATTGTGTTTGGATGACCATTCATGGGGTTCATGTGCAGGTGCTTAGGGACTTCAATTTGTTACAGTAGTATTGATGGCCTATGGCCAGGGTTGTTACAGCTAAGTTAATGATGCAGGCTTTTGATGGGCATTGGTAGCCTGGTTTCACTTGCCCACCTGACCCATAGAGGTTGGGTGGCTGGCATGTCAGGTAGCCCGAGGAAGGTGATTGTGGTTGATTATTGGCAAGCATTCCTTTGGAAAAGGTGGTTTTCCTCTATGTTTTTAAATTGCTATAACTATTGGTTTTATAAGTTGATATGCTGTTATTTCTGTATCTGTATCTTAAAATGTAATTAAAGCTGTGGCCTTTCCATTCTTAAATCTACATATTGTTATTGCATTTTTGGGGAAGGGACCACAAAAGGGAATATAGGAAAGGCTAAAATGAAGTAAGCTTTATCAGAAAGGTCTATACAAATACACAAGTAAACCCTCAAAGTAATGCTGCTCTGAGTCCTCTGTCAAAAGAAACACAGCATTTCTTTCCTTTTATTGTGTACACATGGGCTTCTGTATTAGACTTCCTGTTTTCAGCTGAAACCTCCAGGGCAGGGCTTGAGCATGCTCAGTTTGCTCCTCTCCCCCTCCCATCTCTGCAGTAATCTGAGCTCAGAGCTGTAAGTGAGCAGGGAGATACTCAGGCAGGAAGTGATGTCACACCAAACTTATATGGCAGCTTCTATCCTAAACAAACAGAGACAGTGTCTAGAGCGGTTTACTCAGGTATGGTAAAGCATTCTGCAGAATAAATATAGCTTTCTAGCTTGCACTATTGTGGCTAATCTGTTGGCAATAAACTGTCTTGGAACTTTCCTTCTCCTTTAAAGGGTAACATTTTGCTCTTGTCATCATCTTCTATAGACAGGGATTTTCTGCTCACATGAATATGAAGTGGGTATCACTGGGCAAAATTGATTTCACATAGAAAACCCTGTTGATCAAACATATCAATGTGTCATAATCTTAAAGGTACTGTAAACATTGCCAGGCTTTATATTCTCTGTCATAATTACAGTTTTGAGTTCTAAATAACATATTAAAATTGTATATTTAAAAGTGATATTCTATTATACTGTATCTCCCTTCCTTCTAAGCCTAACTTCAAAAATATGTATTTTTTTCTATTGGTAAACAGTGTTAAAATGATTATTTTCAAAAAGTTCACCTTACTTAAAACGTGATAATAAATTGTGCCCTATTAGAGCTAATATAAATATAGCACAAACACTGCTGTACTTTAGGGAGATGCCACTTTTTTTATTTTATTTTGATACTGTAAGACTGTTTTGATCTCACTACACAGAAGCCTCAGTCACAAATCATGAGTGCTGCACTCTCACTAACTTGTCTGTATTATGTTCATTTTCTGGGTGGCAATAAATATTGGAATAAAATAAACTAAAGGCTGCTGGCTGGGGCTCTGTTAGCCATCTTTATGGTTTTCTCAGCAGCTGAATGACAGCTCAGCCTGGAAGCGAGCGGCCCCTTTTCACCAAGTAAATTTAGCCTTGGGAAGGATGAACATCATCTAGCTCTTGAGCGGTGATGGTTGATGCCAGTCAGTAAATCAGTCAGATTTTAATTATCGGACACATGACAGGGAACAGTGACAGGCTGCAGTCCACTGGAGAGCATTCTTTCAAAGCAGATTTAAAAACAGAACAGCTCTTGAAGAGGATAGCCGAGTGAATACAATGCGGTCACAGCTGAATTGCTGGACATCCGTAGCATCATCAAATTCAAATCCTAATCATTTTTAACTCCTTCATGGCTCAGCTAATGTTAAGACATGTGTTCTCGACATTTTTGAATAACTGTCAACCATGCAACTCATATCTTATAATACCAGTTGCCAGGGGCATAACTATAGAGAAAGCAGACCCTGCAGCTGCAGGGGGGCCCAGGACATATAGGGGCCCCACAAGGCCCTAATTCATATACAGATTCAATAAATATTGGTAAAACAAGTCAATCTCTAAACATTTTGGTTGCCTGAAAAATAATTTGCTGTGGGACCCAGTAATATCTAGTTGCACCACTGCCAGTAGCGCATGCCACTTTCCAAAGTCGCTTCCTTGTGAGGCAATTACGGGCTACTTTGAAAAACGAAGTGCACTGAGTGCCTGTCCCCAGGCGATTTTCATTATAGCTGGCGGAAGGCAGGGGAAGGCAGATCAAGACCCTTAGGCTAATGCTAGACATGGCTGCTCCTTGGCCTGCAAATATACACAGGTCAAGAATGAGCCTCTATATCAGCCTTTCCCTGTGCCTGCACCCAGAACACTTGCGTTGGACCTGTGTGTAGGCCCACAAAGGTTTTTTTTAGCAAATCCACTCCATGTGCCTGCATCTGGGCCTATGCAATGGCTAATGTCAGCATAGGGGCATGTTCTTGGCTTGTTTCTGGGAATTATGGGAATCAGTCACTCAGTGATTTGGCTGTAGGTATCATAAGACACAAACCAGAAGAGAAGATTGTAAAAAGTAATTTGGAAAATCCATATGTCACCAAAGACTTGGAGAATGGAGACAAAGTTATGCATTACATTGCATGAATGTGACAAGGAACTTACGACTCTGCTTTGTTCATGACTATTATGAAAAACAAACAGTAACTGTAAAGCGATGGGAAACTCGTTGGTGCTATAGAGATGAAAGTTAATGATGATGATGAATCCTTTTGCCTCTTTTGGGATTTTAAAAATCAGAGATATACCAGTTAAGTGCTGCAACATTCAATATAATACCAGCAAGACTTTCTGCAATGCTGTGCATTATAATTTATGAATTGAAGACAGAACAGCAACATTTTTTTATTCATGCCTCCTTTGTGGTGGATTCTCCAGGTGTCAAGTGTAGTGATGTGTGAATTTAATTTGCCAGCAAATTCCAGCGAAACCGCCACGAAAATTCACCAGCGAAAATTCGTCTGCATCAAAAAAATGAGACGCCGGCGCCATTTTGAGATTTTTTTGTCGAAGCGAAACGCCCCAAATTCACCCATCACTAGTCAAGTGCAACTATATTTCCAGGACATGAACATCAATATCAAAGGATGCAGATATACCATATAATTGCACTTGCTCTATCTTCATTCACTTGCTTGGGAAAAAAGATTTTGAATATGAAGTATTATATGGAATACCTAGCAGCACTGCGACAATGAGTCGAGGTTATACATGTTAAAGGGGTTGTTCACCTTCAAACACTTTTTTCAGTTTCAGACAGTTCACCAGAAATAAAGACTTTTTCCAATTACTTTCCATTTTCTATTTGTGACAGTTTTTCTAATATTGAAGAGTAAATTTTCATTTTTCACCTTCTAAAGCAGCTCTGAGGGGGGGGGGGTCACCTACCAGTAACTGTTCTAAATTGATACATTTAGTTGATACATATCTTATGTTTGTCCCTGCTGAGCAGAATCCCTGAGTTGCACTAAAGGCAGCTGTCAGAATTGATACAATTGTTGCTAATATTCTACAGATACTGCTGAGCAATGTATCAACTAAATGGCAGCAAGTTGTATCAGTTCCGAATGTTCCTGGACCACTGATTTGCCAGACTGAGACATTGGAGACACAAACATTAAATCTTAAACTTAAATTTTGGGAAAATGGTAAAAAATAAAAGATGGAAAGCAATTGGAAAAAGACTTTGTTTATGGTGAACAATCTGAAAACAACTGAACTGTAAAAAAGTGTTTAAAAGGTGAACAATCCTTTTAAGAGCTGAATTTCCAGTTTAGTGTAGTAGTAGATAGCATTACCTGTCGATCAGAGGTAATGTCAAAAATCACACGTTTTAAAGAAATTGGCAAAATGAAAGCCTTTTTTGAGGCTTTATTGAAAAAGCAGTTGAAACCTAGTGGATAGGAGGGCACTTGTCATGTGTAGCAGTGAAAAATGCATGTGATTTTGCCCTCCCAATTTTTATTGGTAGCCTCAAAGCAGAAATAATGTGCCCAGAAAAAAAGGCCCATATACTCTAATGTAGTTTGCTACAAAAGTGCCGCACATCAATATTAAAATTTCGCAAATTTTTCAGCAGTTTTGCGAAGTTTTCGGCGAAGCGAAACATGACAGATTCACTCATCACTTCCAATAAGGAAAATGGCTTCATTCATAGTTTATCCTAGGTATATCCTTATTCTACTTCTTTTAAGTCTTTGTGGTCTTTGTCTTTGATTATTTAGACTCCAAGGTCTATGACATACAGGGAGGAAATATTACTCTTAGTGGTAAATGGAAATTGCCTTAAAGGGCAAAAATTATGGAATGAATAGAAGCCTTTTTAAAATTGCAATTAATTATTTTTTATGAGCTGGTTTTGAGTTGCGGTCAATTCCCCACATACACACCTACTCTTTCAGCAGCACACAAAACCTTCATGTCACGTGCCCGTCTCTTCTGCTTGGCCCGCCTACCAATGTAAAATGAGTAGGCAATCAAGCAACAGTGGGAGTGACTGTGAGGTACATTGAGCAGGCATCTGCAAACAAGACTGCCTACTCATTTTTCATTGGTAGGCAGGCGGGACTAGCAGAAGAGATGGCCACAGGCCGTGAAGGTTTTGCGCGCTGCTGAAAGAGCAGGTATGTGGGGGATTGCATTCAACTCAAAACTCAAACGCAACTCAAAACCGGCTCATAAAAAATAATTAATTGCAATTTGAAAAAGACTTCTATTCATATATTCACATAAAATGTTTTTTTAGCATGTATTTGCTGTTAAAATGAGATCAATTAACATTCATGGCTCCTTACACACTTGTAGCATAAAAATGGAAATATATGACAGCCACTGCCAAGAACTTTTTTATTTGTAAAAGCTAAACAGACAGTAGTAATATCTAAATAAAAATAACACTCCTCACACTACCCATCTTTTAAGTGTATGCTTCGAGTATGTGTTAAAAAAAAAAAATGAATGAAAATGATTTGGAAGAAAAAAAGAATGGGGAGCTCACTATGCAATGTGTTCATGATAAACTTTTATTGCTTATTGAACAGCATGCTAAATATATTTTCCATATGGTGTCTGAACATGGACTGGTGAGAAATAGTAAAACATATGAAACAAAAAAAAAAGTTGTTTGTCAAAAAAAATATGTAAATATGTTATGCACAAATGAAAAGAGACTGTACATTATATTTTGAAATATCTATCTATCTATCTATCTATCTATCTATCTATCTATCTATCTATCTATCTATAGATAGATAGATAGATAGATAGATAGATAGATAGATAGATAGATAGATAGATATTGTGACAGGGTGTTTGTTTGGGAAACACCACTGTCTTAGAGGAAAATGCATTGAAAAGAGTGCATTTAAACTGCATTATATGTGTGGCAAAGGAATACTCAGCTCAGGTAGGGTTAATATTCCCTCTCAGCAATGTAATTAAGTGGCAGCTGAGAGAGGAGCTACCTAGGACAGGTAAAAGGGCTGTGTTACCACACCTGAAAGATATCTTGCTGCCAGCAAGAGTGTGGCAGAGACTGGTGAGCCTAAGGGCAGGACTCCACAGACGATCCAGTGCACTACGCAAAAACGACTGTTGGATGCAGATGCTGCACGTTGCGTCTACATCCGACAGTTGTGTCTTGTCGCATCAACAATGCGACACGATCTGACAATAGTATTACTTACCTTATTTTCATCGCATCCGACGTAACGCCTGCATTTTTGCGCAGCGTGTCCGATCGCGCCAGAATCATCCGTGGAGTCCTGCCCTTAGAGTAGGATTTCACGATGCGAGAGGAGCCGACACATTGCTAAGCGACAAAACGCATGCGACGTGCCGGATGTTCTAAAGAGACACAACTGTCGGATGCAGACGCAACGTTCTAAATAAACAGGAAGTGAAGGAGAAATCGCAGGTAAGAACTACATTTATCCGAAACACGCTGCGTTTTCATCCGACAGTCGGATAAATTTAGGTCTTACCTGCGTTTTCATCAGACACGTCGCATGCGTTTTGTCGCATATTGACTTGTTCGCTCCTCTCGCATCGTGAAGTCCTACCCTAAATGAGAGCGGCGTATTGGCATTGTCCATGTCTTTCGGCTGCATGCGCAGTTGTCATGAAGCGGAAGATTGCTCCAACTGCCGATACATCACTCTCATTCCGAAGATTACCGAAGAGCCGGAAGATGGCTGCCATGAACTCTGCTGGACAGAATCTGCACCAAGGGGTAAGTAAAGACTTAGGGGCATTTGCCCGGGTAGCAGCTAGGCTGGGGGGGTCTATGTATGGTAGTGGGGTAAGTTACAGTTGAATTCTCCTTTAAGCCCCCTATTTATGATTTTTCAAGTCTCGGGGCTGGAGCAATCATAACTGAAACCTTTTGTGACTTTTGTCCTTAAACCCAATAAATTAGCAAACTTAGGCAAGGTTTCAGTTATGATTTCTCAAGCCTGAAGGCTCGAACAATCATAAACAGGGCCCTCAAAGTCCAACTGTATTTGTTGGGCACCAACAAATCCCTTATGCCTAAAATTCAACTTGCAGGTTTGCAGGATCCATAAAAAAACTGGTCATCCCTGACTTGTGAAAGCTACTGTGCCAAGAAGCTACTGAAGGTTCATATTATATAGTTATTATTATTACTATTATTAGCATGTATACATAAAATACTCAGCATGGCTGAATACAAAATACATAGTTGACTGAGATGTAAGCAACAGGCTTACCAGGGACCCTGGAATGTTAACACCCAAAGGATTAGAGCAAAACTATTTTGATATAAAATTAAAAGCAAAAGGATCTATATATATATATATATATATATATATATACTAATCTCACATGAGGAAAGGATTCTGGAGGGTACGCCTTTTCAACACCTTTTGCATTGGTACAGTGTATCCCAGACATTTCCTTCTTTACAAGAGCCAATATTCTGTCAGCATGTCTTCATGGATTTTCTTCTGCGTTGATCACCTGCTATTTGAGTTGACTTTCTGAGTGTTCAGCTGGACAGAATTGTTTTGATGACCAGGAGGTATGTGTGATTCTGACATATGATTATAGTGTTTGGCTATTCAGTTTTTTTTGGGTAGTTCCCACATAAGTAAGCCCACGTGGTATCTAAGCAAGGAGGTAACATTAAGAGGAGACATGAGTAAATAAAGCATATAAGGCAGGAATAGTGGGTTATTTCTTATCTCAGTCTCACCTTTTTAAATCAATATGGAAGACTCAAGCATTTGTAGTATATATGTCCATTGCTGTACACATTATGCATGTCTCTAATTTAGTGGTCCCCAACCAGTGGCTCATGAGCAACATGTTGCTCTCCAACCCATTGGATGTTCTCTCAGTGGCCTTAAAGCAGGTGTCTTGAATCCCTGAACTAAAGGAAAGTTTTAGTTGCATAAAAACCAGGAGTACTGCCAAACAGAGCCTTCTGTAGGCTACCAGTCCATATAGGCAATCAAAGCCCATATTTGGCTCCCCCAAGTTGTGTTGCTCCCCAACTTGAATGTGGCTCATGGGTAAAAAAGGTTGGGGACCCCTGTTCTAATTTAAATGAGTTTTAGAAACTTTGTATCTTTTTCTGGCATCAGTGCAGGAGATCAAAGAGAAACTCAGGACTTTTTAATAAAAATGTGGAACAGCAGGATGATCTGTCAAAATCAGGACTGTCCTGCAGGAAATGGGGCATTTGGGAGGTTACTCATTGACTCCGATGTACTGTATCTGGTATGGGAAAAAACACAAGAGAAAATACCCAGGGACTCTAATGCATATGGTGCAAGAAAAAACTGTGAGTAAAAGAACCCGTTGACTCAAATAGCATTTTGCAAATTTTTTTGTGGTTTTGCACATTTTTTGGCAAAATAAAACATGCCGTTTCCTCATCACCAGTGAAGACTAAATACTTGAGGCAAAGTTTGCCTTACTATACCACCCACAGTAACCAGATATTTGCTTTTATTACTCTAACTGCAGTAGGCCAGCTAACATGAAATGCTGATTGGTTTCCCTGGATAACAGAATCTGGGCAAACTTTTTAGCCATGATACTGCAGTGCCCATTGCTCTGTTATTAGTGCACCTACTTTTGAACAGTGTTTCCTTGTTATTGCTATGTATTTGGGTATAAATAAAGGCTACTTTATGGGGCATTAATAATATGACAAGTCTGAGCTGATATCATGCCCGCAGTCAGGTTTGTGAGATTCCAATGGACGTATCCAATTTATTGTAAGCTGTTGCACACATGTTCTCCTGGATACATTACACATGATTTAAAGTTTCACCTTTTTCACACTCAGCCCTGTTATCTACATCTGCTTTCCAAATGAGTTCTTTCTGCAGAGAGCAATTTCATGCCATACTTTCATGTGGAGAAAATTGACATATATATATATATATATATGCAATGCACCAAGTGGCCTTATATGAGTTACCTGAATAATAGAGTTGCTACTCAGAATCTCCAGTAAGTTTACCTCTGGCACAGTTCTCACAGACAAATTCTTCTATTTGAGGCCTGAGGGAAATGCAATTGTTTTTGCATACAGATGTAGCACGAGGAAAATGTATCATTTTCAGCAACAGCAGTGAACACGTGTGCATCCTATTCATTTTATAGCCATGCATTCTGGGAAATCAATTATTTGTACAAGATTTATTAAAAATAAAAGAAACATTCTCTGAATTCAGTGTAAATAAGCAGTCTTTCATGGGGCTGAGAGAGATTCATGCATTTTTTAGCAAATGATTGTATTGTGGAAAGGACTGGTATCTTGGGCTTTTAGTTGCACCACTACCACTTTGGGTAACTACATGGACGTTTTCAGCGTGATCCAACGTGCGGCAACAAAATGCCAGTGTCAAATCGCAACTGAAATAAGGTAAGTGAATGCGTTGTCGCATGGTGTCGCAGCGTTGATGCAGATGCTGCGTGCTGTGTCCGGATCCGACAGTCGTGTCACGTCGGATCAACGCTGCGACTTCGTCTGACATTTCCATTACTTACCTTATTTTCGTCGCATTCGTTTTGACACCGGCGTTTTGTTGCAGCGCTTTCGGATCATGACGAAAACATCCATGTAGTCCTACCCGATACTAAAATGCAAATCAAGTTCACATAACATGATCAGGTTTTGCCAGTAATATAATAAAAAAAAATGATTTATAGGCGAGTACCAAAAATAATGGAAACAGTTGAGTAAAGTCAATTTGTATTCTATGAAACCAGAAATACACCACTCTAAAAGTGATAATTACAATCCAACACCTATATTTGTAAATCAATCCATGTATGTGTTCGTTGTTTTTTTTTTATTAAATCCTCCCAGAAAATAGTAAAACTGATTTTACAACCAAACTTTTCTCTTATATCCTGCTTTTTCCATTTACCACCAGCAGCAAAATGCATCTTTTAGAGCCGTGCCAAAATCTTCTCTGTGTACACAGTGACATGTCGGTTCCATACCTCTCAGCCAACACACAGTAAGGGCAGACAGGAGCAGATTGGTCTTTTCTCCTCACTACTCTAGGAGTTAAAGGGATTAACATCAGTTAATAGTGCACCTCAAGATGAATCTACTTGTTTCCATCTTTCAAGAGCACATTTTTAATATTTATTTTTTATATTTTCCCAAGTCCCCTCAGTTTCATAATGTGCAATGATATGTGTGCAGTGATAAGTTTCAGTTTCAAAACTCCAATATCCCACGTCAAACCCCTACACCCCCCTGCACTAATATCATGCAACTCTAATCAGCCTATCAACTGTCAGGGGCCTATGAATCCGGATCAAGGAGGAAGCTTTAGGCCAAAGTTCAAGTTTGCGGTAACCAGAGGGATCAAGAGTAATTGTAGTCAAAATGCAGGCAGTTGTTCAATAGGCAGGCGGCAAGGATCAAAGTCAGAAGGTTCAAGCAGGGTCAAAAGTCCAGGAAAATACTTATAATAAATTTATGAACACCGAGGAGCACAAGCTAGCAATTCCTATAATCGGGCATTGAACCCGTGACCTCGTTGTCCTCTTATCTTGAATTTTCATGCCAAGCACATCAACTGACATCAACTGAACAATGGGTCAGTTACCCCACACCTCTTCTAGAGAGTTTCCACAGAGATGGAGCAGGGAGAAATGAAAAGAGATGAACTTCTTTTCCTGGAAGAAAATGAAGGGTTTCAGAAAATTAGAGGGGGGTCCAATTGAAGAGATAAAGTGGGGGAAGGAGAAGATGTTCAGGGCAAATGTGATGTGAGAAATCACTGAGAAAGCACAAAGCACAGTGACTGCTACTGTAAAGAAATTGATTATTTTTGTTTTCTATGATATGAGAAAACAATATATATATATTATATGTATATATAGCAAATGTCTTTGGGTTAATTTAATGTTTGTTTTGTCATTGCTTTTCATGATGTCTGTGCATTTATTTTGCATTCAGTAGGTTAAATCTGTTATTTTCTTTTTATGCTTGTTTTAGTCTGTCATTTGTATTAATCTAATAAACAATAATTCCCTCACACCTCTCCTGAAGGTATTGGCTGCCTATATCGCTACCACTGGTCAACTTTGGGCTAATTACCATCCTGTATTTTAAGGAGTGTAGAGACAGGTAAAATTGCTCATGCTGTCATCTATTCATATTAAGGGCAATGGTAGGGGCGGCACTTTTACCTGCAGCAGTTCACATAGGGCACTTTTTAAAGCTATGTTTGAGTGTGTTATTGGCTGGAGGGTTAGTGTGATTTCTCAAAAATGTCCCATATGCAATTGCACATTTGTGCCCTATGTTTGTCATTCAAGATGCTTTTCATTTAATATTAGCAGGTGTGGTAATAAGCTATTTTAGCTGATACTAACTGCAATATGGAAACTGACGACACTGCTAATACAGTGCTAGTATTAAAAAAGATCTTTCATTCATACGAAGAAATACCAGCGCTGCAAGCTCAGGGGTAGACACCAAAGAAAGCAGAGAAATAAAATATAGTGTAGTATTTTATAATAAAATTTACACCTCTTTGTGCATTTACTATGTGGTGTGGTTTGATTTCTACATATACCAGCATACATTTTCTTCGGCACACCACTTACTTTTCTTGCTTTTTCTACTTAGGGTGCGTTCAACTCCTCCAGCTACTTCCAAGCCCAATTTTCATACAAGAATTCCCATAGGGAGGAAGCACACCAAACAATTGGCTTTGCCTTTTTAGAACATTTATTCAGCAGAGTTGGCACAAGCTTTCGGGGTCAACTAAAATCGTGTGAAAACTTCTTTAATAAATAAGGAATAAAATACAAGTTGCACTCTCATATGACAGGTGAGATCGAGAACGCTTGTCCTACAAACAACGCCAGGCAATTAACATCCACTGTAGAACGCAGAATTGGGGAACCCTCAGACAGACTGAATATATGCTTATTTTAGTGCAACCTGTATTTTATTCCTTATTTATTAAAGAAGTTTTCACACGATTTTAGTATATCCTTCCTAGAAACTGAAAGATGTCCTGGATTTGAGGAGCAACTATATTTTACGCTAGTGGTATAAATAAACGTTTGTAAGTATCCATTACTTACACACAGGAGGTGGTCACGTATATCGCTAAAATATCACAGTTAAAGGGTAACTAAACCCCCCAGTGGAAGAAATCAAACCACACCACATAGTAAATGCACAAAGAGGTGTAAATTTTATTATAAAATACTACACTATATTTTATTTCTCTGCTTTCTTTGGTGTCTACCCCTGAGCTTGCAGCGCTGGTATTTCTTCGTATGAATGAAAGATTTTTATTGTGACTAATCTGAAGGAGAACAGATTTTTATACCAGCAAAGGGAGTGAACTGCAGAACCTCTGGATTTTATTTTATTTTTTGCAATTAAAAAAGATCTGTCTGTACTTGCTGTTTTGGGCAGTTGAAAGTGCCATGGTTAGCTTCAGGCATTTTGCTATTGAGAAACTACCCTGTATGTCATTAGCTTCAGACTCTCTGTATAGTAAAAAACATATAAGGAGAGGCAAACAGGGTACTGACACTCCAAATACACTACATACAATGAGAGGCAGTAGAAACTTTAGTTCAAATACATTATATGCAGTTAGAGGCAATGCACCCTGACATAGTTACATAGTTAAATTGTGTTGAAAAAATACAAAGTCCATCAAGTTCAACCCCTCCAAATGAAAACCCAGCATCCATACACACACACACCCCTGTGTGATATTGCAGTTACTGTTATTCTTTCATACAACCAACAGATGGCGCTGTGTGATATTGCAGTCACTGTTATTCTTTCATATAACCAACAGAGGGCACTGTTATTCTTTCATATAACCAACAGAGGGCATTGTGGGATATTGCAGTCTCTCCCCAAGTGTACTGTTGGTATAGGAATGATTAAAAGTGACTGCAATCTCAGCTACTCGGGTCGGGTACCGCTGACCCGAGTATAAGGTACACTTTTTCAGCACATTTTGGATGCTGAAAAACTCGGCTTATACAGGGGTATATACGGTACCCATATCTATACTAACTATAGAGCTTAGTATCACAATAGCCTTTGATATTATGTCTGTCCAAGAAATCATCCAAGCCATTCTTAAAGGCATTAACTGAATCAGCCATCACAACATCACCCGGCAGTGCATTCCACAACCTCACTGTCCTGACTGTGAAGAACCCTCTACGTTGCTTCAAATGAAAGTTCTTTTCTTCTAGTCTAAAGGGGTGGCCTCTGGTACGGTGATCCTCTTTATGGGTAAAAAGGTCCCCTGCTATTTGTCTATAATGTCCTCTAATGTACTTGCAAAGTATAATCATGTCCTCTCGCAAGCGCCTTTTTTCCAGAGAAAACAACCCCAACCTTGACAGTCTCCCTGTGGTGTTTGTGCATACTTCCTGTCAGCTTAAAAGTGAAAGTTACTGTTGTGTAATGGATGCTTGAGAGCCTTCTAATAAAGCAGTGTTATACTCTCCTCATCCTCGGCTACCCAAAACATAACACTCCCCTCATAATTTAAGTCTTCCATCCCTCTAACCAGTTTAGTTGCACGTCTCTGCACTCTCTCCAGCTCATTTATATCCCTCTTAAGGACTGGAGTCCAAAACTGAACTGCATACTCCAGATGAGGCCTCACCAGGGACCTATAAAGAGGCATAATTATGTTTTCATCCCTTGAGTTAATGCCCTTTTTTATGCAAGACAGAACTTTATTTGCTTTAGTGGCCACAGAATGACACTGCCCAGAATTAGACAACTTGTTATCTACAAAAAACCCCTAGATCCTTCTCATTTAATGAAACTCCCAACACACTGCCATTTAGTGTATAACTTGCATTTATATTATTTTTGCCAAAGTGCATAACCTTGCATTTATCAACATTGAACCTCATTTTCCAGTTTGCTGCCCAGTTTTCCAACTTAGACAAAACACTCTGCAAAGTGGCAGCATCCTGCATGGAACCTATAGTTCTGCACAATTTAGTATCATCTGCAAAAATAGAAACAGTACTTTCAATGCCCACCTCCAGGTCATTAATAAACAAGTTGAAAAGCAAGGGACCTAGTACAGAGCCCTGTGGTACTCCACTAACAACACTGGTCCAATTAGAAAATGTTCCATTTACCACCACTCTTTGTAGTCTGGCTGGACATGCCAGATTGCCCTTATCCTTCCAGTCGGTTTCTGCAAGCTCAGGATCCTGTAAAATGTACAAAGATGGCTGCCCACTCATCATTATTAAAACAAAAAAAACATACATTAACTTGAACATGAAATGTCAAATTGAAGAATGAATTATGTGTATTGCACACAGTGTAATATAGTATTAAAAACTACCACATAAAAACCATGAGTGTATTCCTTTTTAGGAGACACCTTACCAGTGCCATCCTGCCAGTACAGCCCATACCTGGAATCTAGGCCAATATTATTTTAATCAGGTTATGATAATTGGAGACTGCTAATAATAATGATTATTATTTATGATAACCACTTCATATATCAAAGCCCCTGCTGTGTATATATATATATATATATATATATATAT
Organism: Xenopus laevis; assembly: GCF_017654675.1. Lineage (NCBI taxonomy): Eukaryota > Metazoa > Chordata > Amphibia > Anura > Pipidae > Xenopus > Xenopus laevis. The sequence goes on from NC_054378.1 coordinate 52,161,039, forward strand.
ATATATATATATATATATATATATATATATATATGGGGATTATCGGCACTCACCACTCGCATAGTCACTTGCTGGGTGCTATCCAAAAAAAAATTCAAAGCTGTCCATGAAAGCACTCACAGCAGTCACCATCCAATGTGTATCAAAAAATCATTCATTGGTGCATGGTGTATAAACACGTTTCGGCTCACCTGGAGCCGTCGTCAGGATGCAGGATGCAGGATTCAGTTCGGGATCCGGCCAGGATTCGGACTTTTTCAGGAGGATTCGGCCGAATCCCTCTGCCCGATCGAACTGAATCTCAATTTGCATATGCAAATTAGGGGCGGGAGGGAAATCACGTGACTTATTGTAACAAAACAAGAAAGTAAAAAATGTTTTCCCCTTCCCACCCCTGATTTGCATATTTAAAATTAGGATTCAGAATCGGTTCAGTATTGGGCCGAATCTTTCACTAAGGAATGGGGGGTTTATATATATAAATATATTGCAATATATGGACAAACAATCCCTGTTTTGTTTAAAGGGTAAGGCATTTTTCAGTAGCAGTATGCACAAAATGTCGCTGTCTTAAATATATTGATAATGGGTTGAGTGCAGAGGAATCTTGTATTTGTCTATATGTATTTTGTGGTCACACCCTCATTGCACCCCCGCCTAATGGTTTTAAAAACTAGTGGTGAGCACAACTTTCCCTTGTTTGTTATAGTTTATACAAGAGCAGTGACCAGCTCCATGTTGTAGCTCCCACCCCCTCCAACTATAGTCAGGTGATCCCACTGGTGTCTAATAAAAGGGCAGCCAAGTTTGGGAGTTTTACTTTGAAAGCAGCTAGTAAGTTGCAGGTAAAACGTATTCGTCCCTTTTATAAAATGTATAATTAAACCATAGAATTCTTAATGAATCAGATGAAAATTGAGCATAGGACTGGCCAGATATGGGATGACTTTGACGTAGTTGGCCAGCTTAAATATATTGCAATATATGGACAAACAATCCCTGTTTTGTTTAAAGGGTAAGGCATTTTTCAGTAGCAGTATGCACAAAATGTCGCTGTCTTAAATATATTGATAATGGGTTGAGTGCAGAGGAATCTTGTATTTGTCTATATATATATATATATATATATATATATATATATATATATATATATATATATATATATATATATATATATATATATATATATATATATAATTTGACATTTTAATTTAGTTGGTAATCCCTTTTAAAAAATATTGTGCCGCTATCTTTATACACAGTCGCCATAGTGTTTTCTGCAGTTAAGTTTTTCCTTTGCATAACGGTTCAAGATGACATACACAAAGCTTTGTACACTTCAATGAGTAATTAGAAAAATCAGAGACAGTGCTTGCAAACACTAGAAGACAGCTGAAGACAGTCCAGTAACCCACAGGATATCAATTTGACATCAAATAATTGCGCCTTGGCAAAAAATAATTTTTCTCTGTTTTAAACTGAGTTTCCCTAATCCTTCATCTAGCTACCACTGTATCATTCAATTCATTCGCAGAAATGTTTATAAAGAGCTCAGTAACAAATCAGCAGAGAACTGCCCTTGCAAACTTTTATTTTTTCTTTAGAACTCACGCTAAAATCTCGCTGATCTCAGTCCTTGGAGGCTGACATGCGAACATCATTTTCTGATTGCTAATACCATGCGCCTCTTAGATAAATGCAAATGAGATCAGTCGCATGTGTTTACACTCAAAGCTGATTTTAGCAGAACATAAAAATGCAATACTGCCTGTAAGAGTTAATGAACTAGTAAACACTATGCAAATGAGTAAGGTTCCCTATGCACAAATGGGGCACAAATTCTCTCTAACCTCTTCGGATTGGTGGAATCAAAGACTGATTAAAATGCCATATAAGCATTAATTGATGCTTACAAAATAGGCTGGTTACCTTTTTGGATTTTTTTCCATTCTCTTCATTCCCTTTTTTTCCCCTCATCATCTTGAGTTAACAATTTTTATACATTTAACAACCAGACCATCAAAATGACAGGGCCATATCTTTCCTTTATGGTCCCCTAAAATTAATAACAGACAGTTTTTATTTTGACATGCCCTTGCCTCTGCTGCAAAAGTCGGCTGTTTAATTGTAGAGGTGGCCTCTGGTGGCCAAGTGTTCCTAATGTTTAGCAAGGGTTGGAAATATGGATGTTAAGAGAAAAACTGGCAGATGGCTGACAATGCATTTTTACTGATAACACACCAGTAAAACTTTAACAGAGAAGATTTAGAGCTGGCACTTCCCAGTCAGCAAGCTGCAGCCATATGCAGATTAGTCTCTCTTTTTTTCAAACTTCTAAACTGATGGTTTTGCAAAGTGTGCATAAGCAGCACTTATTGATTATGATGTTAAAATTTGAAAGAGTCAGTATCATTTAGCTGGAGACAGGATCAAAGGCAGAAATAAACGTTCGTTTTCATTACAGACTGCTACCAGTCTGCAAAAGTAGGCGGAAAAGGCCATTTTCTTCAAATTTAAAATTTAGAAGGGAGGCTTCATTGGACTCTGCGAGCGGCATATTACAAGTGGGCAACATTTTTAACATCAGAATGACAGTGTTTGTATCATTAACTACTTTCATCTATGTGCAAAAGTAGGCAATTATAGGCTGGGGTTATACAAGTGAATTAAAGAAAGAGTGGATCCTAATCTCCATAGATGGAACACTTTGGCAAATTCATAGTCGCAATAAGATTCCTCTGACTGTTATTGTTATACTTTTCGCTTAAGTATCCAGATGAAATTTTAATTTTCCTAGAATCATTAGTGGACACTTTTAATTTTATACTGCAGGAATTATAGAAACAATTCTTTTCTAGATCCTTATGGTGTGCAAAAGCGTGTTTAGGAATCAGTGTATCTCATATAGTGTGCTTAAAGTCAGATGACATTGATATTAACATGGGAATCACTTAAACAACAAAATGAGATATTGGAAATATATTTTGCTGCATTTCTGCAGAACTGGAGTTAACACAAGGCTTGTAATGGCACAGACATTCTGCACTGAGATAAAAAAGAACAGGCTGCGCAACAGATATATGGTGTCAAAGTGTATGCTGTTGCAAGCAGCATGACAGCACCTCTATGAATTTATCAATATTTTTGAGTGCATACTCATATTTTACTGTCTATTTTAAGAAAGAAATGCAAATTCCATTTATATGTTACGCATACTTTTCATTTCAGTATCATCTCACAGAGGTAATTTGTACTATACAGTGGACAAAGCTACCCTCCTGGTCCCCCCTGTCACCTGGGACCCCTATAGTTGCAGGGTCTGCTAGAATTTAAATAGCATTAGAAACGTTGCTGATTCTCTTCAAACTTTAAAAAATCTAACAGTTTTTCTACCTCTATAAGAAACATAGGCATCCCATGTAAAAGTTGATTTTTACCATCCTTCTTCACTTTTTTTAATTTTTTTAATTCCATTGCTTTATATGCAATTTAAAATAAATTTAATTTACTCCATAATTACTGAAATTTGGCATATATCTCCATAACTGGAGATATTCTTAGCATAACTCTATAGTCATTTCATTAAAAAAAAAGACAAACATGAAACTCTTATGTGATTCCAAGACAAATAAGTGTCATATTGACTTAAATAATTTAGATGGCAATGAGTACATAAGGTTAGTATTTCCCTGAGGCTAATCTGTAGGTCACTGTCGTGAAATTCATCAGAAAGCTAAACAGTTACTAAACAACCAATAATAATTTAAGCTACTGCTGTATTATTAGATTCCTTTGTGCTCACATTATTATCCCTGACCCTAACATGTGCTCCCTGCGTTTATAAGCTGCACAAGGAATACCTTTTCATACACTTGCCTTATGATTCCATCGGAGAATTCTGAATGTTATCATATAGCAAGAAGGCAGTAGCCAAAAATACAGAATAAGTAATGTTAGCTAATATAATGCTTATGTAGCAGCAAATGCTATATTTATATATTGTTGTGATGTATCCAAATATGTAAAGTATTTTTAATAAAATGTTTTAAAGTGAGCAAATATAAAAGGATGCAGGAAAAAGGGAAAACTGCCAAATTATAACAAGGCACAAAATACTATGTTGAAAACAGCAAGATATTATCTGTTCTTATAATATTTAGAATACTAAGGAATAGCAGAGAGTCACAATATAAAAAGGATAGTATCTGATTAGAGTGCAATTTTGTTCAAGGGGCTTAACAGAAGGTCAGGCAGCTAATAATTAATTTTGGATTAAACCTTTCAAATATGAGTTAAAAGGCATGTAAAGGCAAAAAATAAAATCCGATTTTTACTTTCTTTAATGAAAAAGAAACCTATCTCCAATATACTTTAATTAAAAAATGTGTAAAGTTTATATAAGAAACCTGACGGTATGCAGTGAAATTCTCCCTTCATTTACTGCTGTGGATAAGAATTGTCAGATGGTCCCTAACTGCTGAGCAGGGAAACAATCATACTTATGAACAGCAGGGGGAGCCCTCGCCTTACTTCCCAGCCATGCAGAACTCAAGCAGCTTTGTTTATGATGATCCCTAAGCAGCCCAGACCCCACTGAGCATGTGCACAGTCTTAGTCTTGCAAAGATGTTAAATAAAGTTACAAGACCCTCTGTAGCCAACTTTGAAAGCATAAATGATTTGTTTGATTAGGCTTGTGGTGCAGTAAGTTCATGTTTATATTTAGTATACAAAATACAGCATTTCTAGCCTTATTCTATTTTAGACTTTACATGCCCTTTAATGGCTACATTCACAGGAGAAAAATATTCATGAGATTGTAGTCTAATAAATAATTGCCCTTCATTGAATTGTACTTTAGAACAAATATGTTTGGACAGTGGACTTATGCTGCTGCTACAACAAGGCCCAGTTCATGAAATGATCCTTCCATCTGGTACGTATATGGAATGCAAACTCTTATTTCCAACACAAAACAAATGTTCCAACATAAATTCTAATTACTTGACTAATTTTGAATACAGGATAATATTTCCCCTTTAAAGGCAATTAAGGGTAAATCATTCCTTATCTAATTCTATATAAACGTAATATTGTTGGTGAAGTTAGATTAGAAATGTCATACTAAATCAAAATAATGGAATCCTAAATGTTATAAAGGCTAGATAAAAGCTATCCATCTACAACTGATGACTCATAATAAGGAAGAACCCTGCAAAACTTTAACCCCAACGAGAACACCTTCCTATGGAATTCTTGCCTATGAAGGCACACGAATAGGCTAGACAAACCTGCCCTGTAGGGTTTTTTAGAAAGGGGTTAGTGACAACCTGCTGGAGTTTGGACAGAGGATGGTTAGAGTAGGCATCCATTTTGGATTTAGAAAAGCAAGTACCTCTCCCTTGATTTACCCATTGTGTTAGTTGTCAAAATTGTCATCCATGTAACTGGGGCACAGGTTGAAATTTTGGTGAACATGTGTATAGGGCAAGTAAGTGGCTAGCTGTAAGGATATAGTCACAGCAGGGCAGGTAGGTCCCTGGCAAGCAGTGCAAATATTATTTTTTTGTAGCAGAGAAAATTAGGCTGTATCGCATTGTTTTCAATTTGCACCCTAAGAAGGATTGGTTTTCTGAGAGGTGGTATCGCTCAAAAGACAAACTGATGTAATCACCATTCTAGAGGAGAAAGCAGCTGGTGGCCTGGTACAGTGGTCATGTGTTGACATTGAGTCCTTTCTCAGGACCAAGGAGTCAATGTCTTTAGCATGGTTGTTTTTATTCTGTATTTGTTATTTAACAATTTCTCATGTTTTATATTTACAGTATGTCAAAATTATTAAATTTGTGGCCATTGTGATTTCTATTGTAAATGTTAAGATGTTTCTAGGTTTCTAAGATTATTTCTAGGTCAATAAGGAAAAGGCATGTATTTGTCCTTTTCTGAGTCATGTACTTTACTTACACAGCCTGGAATCCTGAACCCATTGCCATGTCCCCACGGCCTTACGATAGGGTTATAGCGGAATCAGATTCAGAAAAGCATTCAAGACACCAGCCATGTTGTGATGGTAGTTTAGAATGGTATATTGTATATGGTATATTAGAACATTTTAGTTATTTACATACAAAGTTTAGGGTAGTGTAGAGGCAGTGCTGCTCTTGCCATGAGACAAGGTGAGTACCAGTGAGCGGCCTGTTACAAGGGGTGGCAAAAAAACCACCTCTTGTAACTTGAAGAGTTGAATTTTTGGGTTTTAACCCGGAAATTCGGGTGCACTAGTGCAAAGAACACTATGGCGCTCTTTATACTAGCAATGCTGCCCCCTTTGAGTCACTCTGATGCTGAGTTTTAAGCGCAGAGCGGGAGGTGGGGCGGCATCTGTGCTGCTGCCCCAGGATCGCCCCTGTCAAGGAGAACTAAAAATGGTTAATTCTATTTTCCAGCTGCTTCAGGAGTGGTACACACTGTTGCATAATTTGTTTAGTCTAGTGACAACAATGTGGCAGTCAAAATAAATGCAAATTGTGTGGCATGGAGCATTAGCAGCCCACAGTCTCATATGACATGGTGTACTGTCATTGGTATTGGAACACAAAACTTTGCAGCTGTTAAATGTGCAGGAGAGAAAAAAAAGTAGCTATTTTGCTGGAGAGAGACTCCTAACAGTCCAGTTCAAGTCCAAGTTCATGGAGCTTTGTAACTGCTTAGCTACATCCAAGTTCTGTGGAGGCACTTATTTGTAATGCTTATAAAATAAATACTAGGCTGATAATGTATTGTTGTTAAAGTACATTTAATAAACTGGTACAATATTTACCTATTTACTGGCTCACTTATGTGCTGGACACAAGAATGAAGGATTTATTAAGTTATCTTTCTGTCCTCAAGTGAAATAGCATATAGTTTGCACCTTCTTTTTTTTTTTTTTTTTACATTACATTGCCATTTTAAATTTACTGTAGAGCTTCATACAGTTGTTTCTTGTTTGATATCATTTCCAGACATACATAACCAAGCGCGCCACATTTGCTGCATTACCAATCTATAGCTGATCCAGTATTTTCAGCAAAGCTCAGAGAGATAGCAGGAAATGGAACAACACAGCAGGGATCCAGGTATCATTTTGTTTAGACTACACTCATACAATGGATTTTATGTAGTGCATGCATTATTTTAGCTAGCTCTTCATTAAAATGTGTTTAGATGCCTTTCAGAAAAAAAAAAAATATCTTAAACTGAAAACTCAACTGGCTGATTCCCAGGCTAACCGTTTCTTTCCTATCAAGAATTAATGCAATATCATGCACACACTATTACTGAAAAATTCTACGCTGTTTTTTGCCAAGTGTTCCTATATAACAGTTTTATCACAAGTCTGACAGCCACCATAAAAATTCCAGGCATTCTATATCAACAGCCCTCTTTGTACTAAGTTATTAAACATTAAATTTTTATTCGTCATTTGTATTCTGTTATGCAAAATAAGCTCCTTGATAAGATGTGTCTTCTTAATTGGGCCCTTGATGCTTCTTAGATCGGAGTTGTCAGATTAGCTGGAAGAAAAGGCTCGGTGTTGAGCCAGCTCTCTACCAGGAGACCAATAGCTTTGTAACAACGATATTAAGTTAGAGGGGCCAAATGGAGGGCAGTACTGGGCTCAGGTGAGACTTTACATCTGTGCATGTCTTCTGCTCAGGCACTTTTCGCATAGCATCAGCAGGGCTGATGGAAATAGATTTGTTTGTTGTTTACAGCATGCAGCTGTAGATGCTGGTGTATGGGAGTTGTAGAAGATTGAAGCAAATTTGTTCTGAGAGTAAAATATTGTTCTTTTCTCCAGTCAGCAGTCTTGAAAATCTTATTGTTGAAAACTTTATCTCGTTCTAAATCTCCTTGGGGGGGATTTACATTTGCAGCTGCCCTGCTTTGTCATTCATTCTATCTAATCCTGTTGTTCACCGATTAATTAGAGAGGGAAAGAGGGTGCAAATTATAAATACAAACATAAAAAGGTGTTGTTTTTCTTTATTGATATTGACATCTAGGGGCCGATTCACTAAATTCGAGTGAAGGATTCGAAGTAAAAAAACTTCGAATTTCGAAGTATTTTTTGGGCTACTTCGACCTTCGACTACGACTACGATTTTGAATCGAAGGATTCGAACTAAAAATCGTTCGACTATTCGACCATCTGATAGTTGAAGTACTGTCTCTTTAAAAAAAACTTCGACCCCCTAGTTCGGCAGCTAAAAGCTACTGAAGTCAATGTTAGCCTATGGGGAAGGTCCCCATAGGCTTTCCTAAGTTTTTTTGATCGAAGGATATTCCTTTGATCGTTGGATTAAAATCCTTCGAATCAAACGAATCGTTCGATCGAAGGATTTAATCGTTTGATCGAAGGAATAATCCTTCGATCGTACGATCGCAGTATTTGCGCTAAATCCTTCGACTTCGATATTCGAAGTCGAAGGATTTCAATTCCTAGTCGAATATCGAGGGTTAATTAACCCTCGATATTCGACCCTTAATGAATCAGCCCCCTAACGTAAACCTATAGTCAAACCTGTAAAGCCGATTAGGCACCTGTAATAAATGACACATTTTCATTTGGCCTGAGATAATATGCTTCATGCAGCCTTCAGTATTTTATTATTATGGTTATTTTAAAAATACTTTCTGCTGCACTGTGCTAAAGATATGGGAGGTGGAACAAACTCTGGGAGAGCTACATTTATTTCCAAGGTGAGAAAACCTTCCAATACCATTGTTATATGGCTGGCACCTTTTCACATTTTACAAGCCATACCTTTGAAAACAAGCTTTTACTGGCTGCCATTCTGCCAAGACATAACAATAGAGACAACTGGACACAGCACCACTTATATAAAGAGAAACAACGGTAAGCTGATCACAGTTCTTTTACAAAATAAGTCTACAGGAGATCTAAAATAGGGCACTTATCCAATAAAATACAACAAAAATGAAGAGAAGAAAAGCCGTGTAAATGGATTTAATACTAAGAAGTTGCTTAAAGGAGCATAAATTAACAATATTTCCTCTGTGCAAACAAAACTTTCCATTATATCTATGAGTGTGTTACTTGTTTTTATAAAGTCGATTATCTAATAACGCCACTTTCAACCAGATTTTAAAAAAGTGTGTGCTCAATTAAAATTTGCAGTGGAATAACTTTCTAACAAACACTGTTACATTTCATGACTTTTATTATATTCCGGCATAAATGTCATTAAATTAAGCAAATAAAAGAAGCAACTAAATACTTAATTACTCAAATGTAATCCTTAATTACATAAATACCAAATATTTGGAAAAGGGACATAGGCTAATTATTCTTTCAGAGCAATATGCAAAACAGTGAAATACCTTTTATCTACCAATATTTTTATCTGTTATACTACACCAAAGTATAGTGAAAATGGAAACCTTAATATTACATAGGAGCGTACCTTCTTGGTTTTTCAAAAAGTGTTTAATAAAATTGCTATGCTCAATTTAACCCCCTGTATAAACCCTTTTTCTGTAAAATAAGACACAGTAAGTAACTATGTTTTTACAGTAAGTACAGTTCTTTTATTCACCCACAAATCAGTATTATTTCCCAGAATTCTAGCAAACTTGCAGGTGCCGCTATGTGCATTACAACCTATGCAAGTTTTACTAGTAATGTGCTAATGTGCTGATTTGAATCTGCATTTGTAGACTATTCAAGCATTGAAGTCACTTTTCACTGGTGTCAATGTGGGTGTGACATCATTTTGGTTTGCAGTGTAACGTGAAAGCCAATATTAGTACAGATATGGGACCTGTTATCCAGAACGCTCGGGATGGATCTTTCCGTAATTCGGATCTTCATACCTTAAGTCTACTAGAAAACCATGTAAACATTAAATAAACCCGATAGGCTGGTTCTGCTTTCAAAAAGGATTAATTATATCTTAGTTTGGATTATGTACAACGTACTGTTTTGTTATTACAGAGAAAAAGGAAATCATTTTTAAAAATTTGGATTATTTGGATAAAATGGAGTCTATGGGAGACAGCCTTTCCGTAATTTGGATCTTTCTGGATAATGGGTTTCCGGTTAACGGATTCCATACCTGTACCAGGGCTTGTTTACATCTGTGCTCCCTATGTGTCCTATACGTTGCCTCTTGCACCATATAACAGCAAAGTGAGCTGTTGATGAGCATTAAACATGGTGAACATATAGGGGCAGATTTACTAAGCTCGAGTGAATTTTCGAAGTTAAAAAAGTTGGAATTTCAAAGTAATTTTTTGGGTACTTCAACCATCGAATAGGCTACTATGACCTCCGACTTCGATTCGAACGTTTCTAAGTAAAAATCTTTGACTATTCGACTATTCAATACTCTAAGTACTGTCTCTTTAAAAAAAACTTTGACTTCACACTTCGCCAAATTAAAGCTACTGAAGTGCAATGTTAGCCTATGGGGACCTTCCCCAGCACTTTTTTTGATCGAATAGAAATCCTTTGATCGATCGCTTAAAAATCGTTCGAATCGTTCCATTCGAACTATTTAATCGAACACGCTAAAAATCCTTCCACTTCGATATTCGAAGTCGAAGGATTTCAATTCGAGGGTCGCATTTCGAAGTTTTTTTTAACTTCGAAATTCGACCCTTAGTAAATCTGCCCCATAATATACAAGCATAAAAACATGACATGAATGGGGTTGTCACTAATGCATATTGAACTGGAATGCGAATAGGCCAGATGAAAAGTTAAATTAGCAGAGAGCACCATGAGCCAAATGTGAAATAAAGTAGAACTTTAGGGACATACCCCTATCACTTTCTTTTTTCTAGAAGAAGAAAAACAGTGTAAGTAAGCAAACAGTAAAGCATCACAATATACCATGGCATGCATATTCCTTTTAACCTGTGAAGTTCTTTCTTTCTTGTCGTTTTGTAAATTATGGGGACTATTTATCATGCTTTGTAAAATTATTTACATTGGCAAAATGATTTTAAACAAAAGATAAATAAATGGCAAACTTCTAACACTGTTTATTCTCTTTTACGCCACCTGATGTGAAATTTATCACCTTTAAGCCATTATTTTTATGGTGTAATCAATTCAGACTGTTGGATGCTTGCAAATGTATTATTTTTTACTGTATATATATATATATATATATATATATATATATATATATATATATATATATGTGTGACAAAAATGGTCATATCCTGCTTTGCAATTTATTTTCTTCCTTCCCTTCTTTCCTTAATCTATTTTAATCCGTCATTTCAGAGCATATATTCACTTTATTTTCATTCTGCCATATTTTCAGTAAATTGAGTAATCAGCAATGCCATTTATTTGAAGTTCCGTATGGTACACAGTGTATCTATCAGTCCCAGCAGATACGCACGAGCACTGGCCTCAAACTGTATCGAGACTAAGAATAATTGAGCAACAGAGAGAATAACAAATGTAATGGTCAAGTTGGCTTTCCTGGTTTATCAACTTGGATTAACATGATAGAAATATGAACACTTATATCTTATCTCAGGTATAGTTTATAACTGCATTAATCATTTACTACAATATATATTTTTCATGTCAGAAAGATCCCAAGGAAAAGATTATATTACCAAAGGAAGGCTAGAGAAGCGTCTAAGAGATAAGTAAGTGGTAGTAGATGATTCTTTTGAAGACAGATATAGGATGATTAATATAAATCACTGATTAAAAATATCTACTTATTTTGAAATAAATAACTTTTCATAAATGTTGCTTTTACTGGCACAGTGTTAGATAACTATGGATGCATTGCCATCGAAAGTTTAGATGAAATATTTGATATTTTACCTTGTCCTTTTGTGCTTAGACATTTAAAAAATACTGCAGGTCAGTAATGATAAAGGCAATTTTTCCTAATAATTTTATGTGCAATTACCATTTAACATGTCCATTCTTAAAATCAGCTAGGGTTATCAAAAAAGGAGAGAAATTGCACCCTTGCACTTAGGGGCAGATTTATCAAAGGTCGAGGTTAATTTTCGAGCTATTTTTTGTGTACTTTGACGTGGGAATAGTCCAAATTAGATTCAAATTTGAAAAAATTAGAATATTGAAATTTATCAAGTACTGTCTCTTTACACCATTCGCCATCTAAAACCTGCCGAATTGCTGTTTTAGCCTATGAGGGACCTCCTAGAACCTATTTGAAGTCAATTGATGGACTTTGAAAAATCGAAAATTTTTGAATCGATATTCTTCGATTTGTCCCATTCGAATTCGGCCTAATACGGACCTATTCGATTGAAATGGACCTATTTAACCAAAAAAAACCTTAGGGGCATATTTATATTTTATATTTATCAAGGGTCAAATTTCGAATTGAAAAAACTTTGAAATTCTTATTCAAAAAGACCAATAGAAATTAAGTTGAAATTTTTTTGGTCGAATAGGTCAGTTTTCGATCGAATAGGTCCATATTTGGTCGCATTCGATTCAACATTTTTCCCAAAAAAAAACTTTTACTCCAAATAGGTTCTAGGAGGTCCCCCATAGGCTAAAACAGCAATTCGGCAGGTTTTAGATGGCGAATGGTCGAAGTCAAATTTTTAAAGAGATAGTTCATGATAAATTTGGATATTCGAATTTTCCAGTTTTTTTCAAATTTGAATTTGGACTATTAACTAGTCGAAGTACACAAAAATTAGCTCGAAATTCAAATTTTTTTAATTCGAAAATTCACCTCAACCTACGATAAATCTGCCCCATAATTTTGGTTGGTCTTTATTAATTCAAATTTCGAAGTTTTTTCAATTCGAAATTCGACCCTTGATAAATATGCCTCTTAATGTACTGTATTCGGGATAAATGAATACATTTCATTTGCCTTTGTAATGGTATGAAAATATTTTGTGAATTTTAAACAAACAATATCACTAAGCATGCAAATAAATATTTTATAGAGTGTACTGGTATGGGAGCTACACCTGCCTCTATCAAAAGCCTTATTCACAGGGCCCTGCACCCGCAAACTTTAACTTGGCCAATGCCCAAAGCAGACATCCATCCTGTTCTTAAGGTGGAAGACAAAGAGCAAGTGCCACTCCTATTAACCCTATAGGTCCCTACACAATTATAGAAAAAATAACGTTTTCCTGCCCAAGTTATAAAACACACATTTCACAAAAACAGAATTTATGCACTTTTCACTTATACTGGCTCTTGCAGGCTAAAAAAATTAATAATCAGCAATGTCTTACAGGAATTCTTTAAAAATGGCAAAATGAAATTGGATTGTTTATCATTTCATAAATTGTAGGCGTAATGCAAACATACATAAGAGACTAGAAAATGTGTACCCCATGAGAACATGGTGGTGAGAAAATCAGTTCTATTAAACTTACAATATAACAATGCTGGATGCTGGGTTTTCATTTGGAGGGGTTGAACTTGATGGACTTTGTCTTTTTTCAACCCAATTTAACTATGTAACTATATGTAACAATATATTGCATATAACATATAATTTTAGACTCTATGTGAGGGGGCCTCACGCTGCAAAAAACGATTTACTAATTCATTATGTTATTACTGTTATGGATATCCTATATAAAAGTTGAAGGGGATTATTTATTAAAGTCCAAATCCAAAAAGATCAAAAATTTCGAGTTTTAGAATCCGAATTTTAGTGGGAAAAGAAAGTCGATTTTTTCAAGATTTATTATACCCCGTGGATGGAAAAAACCAGAAACACTCCATCTCAGACTTGCTGAGGTTGTAAATAAGTCCATGGTAGAGGTCCCTATCCTATTTGGAAGTGATTCGGGATAAAAAAACCTAGTGATTCAGACTTTCTCTCGATTTTATTAAGTGTTCTGATCTGAAAAAATTGTGCTTTTTTCATAATCAATAAGATCCAATTGTGGATTCTCTGACTTTTTTTTTTATATTAAATACTCACAAGAATTCGGATTATGATAAATAAGGCCCCTATATATGAAACTAGTGTTTTTCTAGAAATTGATGGTTATCATTTTATGGTATTGGGCAACCACCCCCATACTGCATAGCGAGCTATTTTCTGAATAACCATAACATTTAGAGGGGTTATTACTGATTGCAATATAGTAATAAGAAATATTGTGTATTGACTTGATTTAATGAGGCCTGCCTATATAATCTAACAAGGCTTTAATATGTTGAAATTTGGTATCTTAATTCTGTGTATAATATACTGTATACGTTCCTTAAAGGAGAAGGAAAGCTCCAAGACAGTTTATTGGCAACAGATTAGCCACAATAGTGCAAGCAAGAATGCTATATTTATTCTGCAGAATGCTTTACCATACCTGAGTAAACAGCTCTAGACACTGTTTCTGTTTGTTTAGGATATAAGCTGCCATATAAACTTAGTGTGACATCACTTCCTGCCTAAGTCTCTCCCTGCTTACTTACAGCTCTGTGCTCAGATTACAGCAGGGATGGGAGGAGGGAGGGGGAGGGGAGTAAACTGAGCATGCTCAAGCCCTGCCCTGGAGGTTTATGCTGAAAACAGGAAGTCTGATACAGAAGCCCATGTATACACAATAGATGGAAAGAAATGCTGTGTTTCTTTTGAAAGAGGACTCAGAGCAGCATTACTTTGAGGGTTTACTGGTGTATTTATATAGACCTTTCTGATAAAGCTTACTTAATTTTATCCTTTCCTTCTCCTTTAACATATGTTTAATAAGTCATTCTGTCTGGTTTTTGTGTAGAAAAGAAATACATTTAGGAATGCTTTAAAGGCGAAGAGAGCCTTCTATCATTCTGCTAAAACGAGAACAAATTTTGCTTTGCATGAATTCAATGTAGCTTTTGCGAACCAAGAAACTGTTTAGCGACTACTTCCGACAGTGGAAGACAGTTTGCAAAAATGTAAATGTAATAAAACTTCTTACTGAAAAAGTCGCTATGTTTGCTCCAAAAGATTACGACACCTTCAAGCACTTCTTAAGAGTGCGCAATTAAAATTCGCAATGCAATAACAGTTTAAGGAACAATATTACATTGTGAGATGTGGACTTTTATTCTTATTGGTGCGAATTGTTTTTCTCTTTGCAACTTTAATTACATTCCACCGTATGTTTCTTACCACATAGCACTTATGCTCTTTGTCCTGATATGATTTCTGTGTATATTTATTATGTGATTTGTCTTCCCCATATATATATTGTACTTTTATGCACTGTACAGCACTGCGGGTCCTTAACAGTGCTTTAGAAATAAAGTTATACATGCTGTACATACAAATAAACCTTATAGAATTGCTTTGCCTTCAATAAGGATTCATTATATCTTAGCTGGGATTAAGACACTGCCTTGTGGTATGTTATGATGTAATGTTTTGATATTGATCTTTACACTTTGAGATTATTTGCTGTGATTTTGCACAAATAAATGTTTTTAAATTAGTCACTCGGCATGTTTTTTTTTATCGATCAAGTACAGGGTCCTATTCAGGTATGGGAGCCATTATCGGGAAAGCCATTATCTAGAAATTACAGAAAGGTTATCTCTCACAGGGGCAAATTCACTAACCGGCGAAAATTCGCCAGTGCTGGCTTCGCGTACATCGCAACACTTCGCCAGGTGTAAATTCCCTTGGACAACGCTAATTCACAAAAGCAGTTCGAAGTTACACTAGCGTTGGCTAATTAGCATAAGGCGTGCAGTTAAAGTACAATGGCCGTATATGCAGCAGCAAATACATTACACTACACAAAAAGGGGGCCGTGTCATATTTTTCTACTCTTTTGAAATTTCTCCTTTGTGTATTCTTTCTCCTTTCCTTCCCTTCTTCATTCCTCCCTCCC
Source organism: Xenopus laevis (assembly GCF_017654675.1). Lineage (NCBI taxonomy): Eukaryota > Metazoa > Chordata > Amphibia > Anura > Pipidae > Xenopus > Xenopus laevis. Next base: position 52,176,902 of record NC_054378.1, read on the forward strand.
TTACTGTATGTATCTTTATTTTTCCCTTTGCACACACAACACATGCTACGGGCACAAGTTATAGTGCAGCACAGCTTGTCTTATTCTTTTCATTACTTGGTTATTTGTAGAATCTGGGTTGCAATAGTCCCCGCTAATAAGCACAAAGCCTTGCATCATTTGTCTGCAAACAAATCTGCTTTATGGAGCCCATGAAAAATAAATCACTGACTTGAGAATTCAGATCAATCTGGCTGGAAACTATCCTTCCCCTGAAATATTTCTTGCCTGCTTGTGTTAAATATATTCCAGCCTTCTTGCTTTCAAGTTGATTCTTGCTGATAATTGTAATCCTAGTTTCCTGTTTTTACAGGATGTCAGAAATTATTTAAAAAATGCGGGTTACATTTACTGAACGAATAAAGAAAAAGAAAAAAGAAGACTTGTCTATCTATCTATCTATCTATCTATCTATCTATCTATCTATCATCTATCTATCATCTATCTATCATCTATCTATCATCTATCTATCGTCTGTCTATCCGTCTGTCTGTCTGTCTGTCTGTCTGTCTGTCTGTCTGTCTGTCCATCCATTTATCTAGTATCACTTGTGTAACTTATTGCATAGCTATGGACATAGAATGTATCTGATTATTGTCAATAATTAAACATGTAGCACATTTTAAGCAAACAAAGAACATGTAGCAAAGTAAGTATGGCTCGTGCGGGTCTGGACGGGAGCCGAAGAAGAGGGACTAGGACCCCCTCAGATGATTTTTTGCGGGGAGCCCAGTGCACCCAAGTTACTCTGGTAAACAAGACTATACATTAACGGTTTGATATATATATATATATATATATATATATATATATATATATATTATATATCTTTGCATATCCAACATGAAAATAAGAAAAGCTACTGTACAAGATTATTTCCAACTAAACATATGACAGTTTGCGAAACCAAAACATTTTGCTGAATTGCATTGGAGTCAATGGGGAGGTCATTAAGATTAAGGCATTAGCAATAGCATATACATTTCAATACCTTGTTATAGAGGCTCCTTTCCACTATGCTACAACTGTTCTTCTTAATAATAAAAACTAGGTAAATAGCTATGCTGTGCAAATTAAAAAATATTTCTAATACAGTTAGTTAGCCAAAAATGTCATCTATAAAGGCTGATGTGACTGTCATTACATTTTTAGCTAACTAACTATACTGAAAATATGTTTTATGTTGAACAGCCTATCTATTTACCCAGTTTTTATTTTTACACAGGTCCCAGACAGATCCTTTGATGGGCAGGAGGAGGGCTAACGAGGGCTCCAAACCCATTGATTGATGTAAATGCAAGGCTAATAATATTAATTTTATGAGAACATTTTTGGGGCAATTATTAGGGTAGGGTGCACCAGATAAATACATTCTGCAACATCTGTATTTGTATTTAATGTCTGTATCTCATTTTCTGTCTGATAATCCATATCATCCATTTTTGTAGTGCACATTATTGTAATGTTGTATAAAACACGAACTGGTATGAGGTATGAAAAAAAGTCTTCGGAGGCACTCTCCTTGCATTAGTGAGAAATGTGTTAGTATGTCTAAATAGGTGCTGTAAGTAAAGCCAATAAATAACAGTCAAGTAGTGCAGTCTAGATTGCCATACTATATTTATTTATTTATGTGTTCAGCCTTGAGATTTTCTGTCTTGGCTTGTACAGAGCACATTTACATGGAGCTGTGCTTGGATGAGTGCCTTCTAAAGGCACTAAATACTCTTCTAATGTGCTGAAAAGTAATAAATATAGAATGTACTTCATAGCTACTTGCTCGACTTGTAGCATGGAGGTGAAATTTCAGAAGGCACCAGTGCAGCAAAAAAAAAAAAAAAGAAGATTGATAGCTTATTTAGAAAAAGGTGCTTTGTATTCAAGTAAAAGCAACTCTTTTTTTGCAGCATCCCGTTTCTACAGACAATTTCAGCATTTTAGATTCTGCCGATGATTCATACTCCGAAAAGGTGAATGATTAGCAAATACTTTTCCTAGTTATTTGTAATTGTATAGCAAACCATTCCGTAACTATACGATTTTCAGTCTTCAGTATCTCAAAGAAATTGTGTCAGTTCCATTTTGTAACTTTTCCCCCTTTTTTTTAGTTTGCCTCATTGCATCAAGATACTAAGAAAAAAAAAGAAAAAACTTGTTTAGATATACAGTAAGTAATATATGTATGGCCTACTGTATATTATTGCCAGTGTTTGAAGAGGGGGCTATGCAATAACAGCTGGAAGGTTTGCTACAGGTCCAGACATCTATAACAACCAATAGGGATGAACTTTTAAAAAGTGCCAAACATTTACCAGCATAAGTACTGAAAAAGACATGGTCTGTTGCCTTCCACATTAACTGATGGGATCTGTGCCAGTTCTCCCCTGTATATCTATGGAGCTCCCCTTCTCTATGAAGCAAGGAGATTATCCATGGATGCTTCTACCATGATTCAGGGTGAAAATCTTGTTTCAGCAGCACCCACGTCTGGACTAGGATTCAAAATAGTCCCTGGCATTTCAAGTACACAGAGGCCCAAAAAGACCTCTACTACCAGTCCAATACATAGTGGTTGTCTATAGCATCTTAAAGCAGCCCCTGTGGCATTTGCCAGAACCCACAGATTGCAAATCTGGGCCTGGCAGCACTCCACACCAAAGACTAAAAAAAAACCTCTGGTAACTTTGAGAGAAAAAATTGCAGAAATTCAGCTCTTTTAGTGCAGAGAGCACAATTGCTGCAATAGTGAAGAACCCCCCTCTATTCCAAATTTGTAAGCACGTGGGGGGCATCAAGAAGGTTGGCTCAGGGAGGTAAGGGGTCCAGAATCTGTATTTTGCCTTTTCATAGCCTCTAGTGATGGGCGAATTTGCACCGTTTTCGTGAAACGGCGCCCGTATTTCGGCGCCGGCGTCCGTTTTTTCCCGAAATTATATTGAAGCCGGCGAATTTTCATCAGCGAATTTTTGCGGGCGTTTCGCAAATTTTTTCGCCGGTGGCGAATCACGCAAATTCGCGCCTGCCAAATAAATTCGGCCATCACTAATAGCCTCCAGGGCATTTTATTGAAGTTTCGTCGTTTCACAAATGGTTTCCAAAGTTCAGATCATTTTTTGACGAAGCAAAAGAAACTGGTTTCACTCATCAACAGGTAGCATTTAGAACTCACCTGTTGGTTGCTATGGCTTAATACACCTGGGCAAATTTAGTGCCTTTTTACATAGAAACAATCAGCAAAATGACTTATTTACACACAGTTCGTCACATGTGAATTGGACCTACATTCCTCCATCTAGTCATGAATACAGTGCTCATAAACACAGGCAGCACTGTATTTATGTGGACACTAATATAGGATGCAGAGTGCAAAAACACATTTTCAAGTACTAAAAATAATCCGTGTTTTTGGCTTTTAAGCTGTAAACTTCTGCTTTATGTGAAATGATGTGATTGATTACTGGGCATTCTTAACGTCCAGGTTCTGCGGTATTGTAATCCTACACTAAGGGGCCATTTATCAACTCTCTTTTTTTCCCCACAAATTTCAAATAATTTCCTACATTTCTAAAAAGCTCTAAAAATTCATGATTTATTAAGTGTAAAAAACACGTAAACCTCTAAGACAAACTTTGCCAAGAAAACTTGACACCTTGACAAACTTTGCCAAGGTGCTATAAAAGTCTATGGGAGGTGCGCTGATTCTATTGGACCATTTTTAAACCAATCAGAGGTTTTCAGGGGGTTAAGCTATAAAAAACTAGAACTTTTAGACATTTTCTAAGTATTGCATTCAGTACTTTTTTTCGTTCTTACTTTTTTATAATCATAATCGGAACTTTTAATAAAGTCAATGACAGCCGTGGTTTTAGAGTTCGTGAGTTTAGTCGTGGTTTCAAAAATCTCTAAAACCACTAAAATTTGACCTTTAATAAATAACCCTCCACCCTTTCCTGCCGACAGCAAACTAGTGTGTAACCAATTTAAGTCAATTTAAAAAGAATTTCAGAGTCAAATACAGTACAAGTGGTATAAAATGGTGTAAAAAAAAAGCTTACGCTTTATGCTTGGATTTGTTATAGATGTTATAGATGTGTAGGGTTTTGATCAATGTTTGTTTGTTGTTGTTTTTTCTACACAGGCCCCTTACTATTATTGGCACTAAGTGAAAGATTCCCTTTCACAGACAGTTGCTAGCAATCACTGCTGTGGATGCAAAACTGAGTATGCAATGATGCAATTCAAAAAAGATAATAGCATTCACACATGCTACTTTCCCACTGTCAGGGTGTGTCTATGTACTTGCACATCTGGCTCTGATGAATTAGGTACATGCACTGATGCAAGGGGACCTGGAACTTGCATAGACCAGTCATTGACTTGTGTCAACTGAATGTAGTGCTAATGGCATTATTAATGCTGCATATTGGAAGTGACAGCACCTGCCATGTACATACTTACATATTTATAACAAATCCGAGGGCTTAAAGGGCATGTAAAGTCTAAAATAGAATAAGGCTAGAAATGCTGTATTTTGTATACTAAATATAAACATGAACTAACTGCAGAACAAGCCTAATCAAACAAATAATTTATGCTTTCAAAGTTGGCTACAGGGGGTCACCATCTTGTAACTTTGTTAACCATCTTTGCAAGACTAAGACTGTGCACATGCTCAGTGTTGTCTGGGCTGCTTAGGGATCGTCATAAACAAAGCTGCTTGAGTTCTGCAGGGCTGGGAAGTAAGGCGGGGGCTCCCTCTGCTGTTCATAAGTATGATTGTTTCCCTGCTCAGCAGTTAGGGACCATCTGACAATTCCTATCCACAAAGTAAATGAAGGGAGAATTTCACTGCATACAGTCAAGTTTCTTATAAAAACGTTACACATTTTTTAATTAAAGTATATTGGAGATAGGTTTCTTTTTCATTTAAGAAAGTAAAAATGGGATTTTATATTTTTGCCTTTACATGCCCTTTAAGTATAAAATACGGGTAAAAAAAGAAGTACAGTTACCTTTAAACCACTGTTGATATTTTTAAAAAACTGAAATTTACAATCATTATTCTTTTGCTTTTAATGCTAGTATTGCAATGCAGAGTTATAATGGATTTTTTTTTTGCTTTTCAAATGTTTTCATCTCATATTCCTCTGCCTCCTCTCTCTACATGATTCATTCTTTAAGATCTTGTTTTATTTTTAAATCATCAATTACTCAAACTTTGTTCTCTGCCATCTGGACCCCATACCTTATTTTAAAGCATGTTCAAATAATGACAACCTTCTTTTTACAATTAATTTATAGGCTGTGGGGACCATTTTTCATTTTTTATCATGCACTTCCATTTGATCTCTCATATCTTTTTCCTGCATCTGCAACCATAGTGTATAAATCTTCCTCTCCTGCATTGTCACATGGCTTAAGATATATAGGCCTAACTCCCTATTAGTTCCACAAAACTGACCTTAATTTTTTTTAAATGGTACATATGTGAATAAAGTTTAGTAGAAAGATTTCTTTTGATTTACATCCCAGTATTTTTGATGCATGTAGCTAATTTACCGTATTGCACTTCTCCGTCATTTGGAGCCAATGGATTGAATTTCTACATATTGTTAGACCTATGGTTATAGAATGACTTAAATGCCTAAATACATTTCAAAGCAGAAGTAACCTTATATTTTTGTTACTTATGGCATGCCTTAGCATTAGCAAGAGTTTGGAATCTATTCCAAAATAAACTGTGCTGAATTATGTCATGATGTGTGAGAGTAATTGTATCCACTAGAATAAAAGATGCAGCATCGTGGAAAATATTTCAGTCAAATATAAAACTCAGCTGTTTTAAAAAAAAATTAGAAAATAATGAAATGAAAGACTGACGCCCTACTAACAGAACATTATACCATTAGGGGACAAATTAGGCTAAACAGGAGACAAACTCTGTTTAGTAAAGAACACAGTAAAGCCAACATCTTCTATTTTTATGACAATAGAAGTGTTTCTTAAAATGTATCCATCATTTTGATGCTGAAAACCTGAAAAAAAGTTGCGGTAAAAAAAGACGCAATTTTTTTCACTATTTATTATGCCCTGAGGCAGATGTCCTCTTAATCCCGGAGTTTGGGGGGTTTGACATTGTTTTTACTGGGAAAACTCAGATTTTTTGTGGATTTCGGGTGTCAAATTCGAAAAATTCGAGTTTTTCGCGAGACAATCTTAAAAAATATACTGTGCGTGACACTGATGAGTAGAAATGGTTTATCTTTTTAAGCAGGAAGACAACCCAGAAACCCAGACATTATAAAAACAATATCCCGTGACGTGCCAACCTACATTATAATTCATAAAAACATATAACTTTACCAAAAGTTCCTAGTTATCTCATATGCTAGATAAAGAGTTCATCAATTTTAAATAAGGAAGTTCATCAATTAAAAAAAAAATGTATCTGCAATAGAATTTATAAAAAATATCAGTTGTTCTTTCAAACCTTATTTGATCCAAAAATAGCAGCATTTGTAATTAAAAATACAACGGACGCAATAACCCAATTGTTGTAAGAAAAAAAAATAGAAGTTCATCAAGAAAGCAGAGTTTTGCACTTCATAGTGAGCAATATCTCAATAGTTTATGTAGCTAGATGTTCTCAAATTAAAGGGGTTATTTATCAAGCTACGAATATCCAAACCTCGCATAATTAATAGTTTTCGGCGGAAAAAAAAAAATTACGAATTTTTCTCGATTTATTAAAGTCCGATGGTATAAAAACCCTGAATCCGAAACCCCGGCATCTAAAAGCTCTCAGGGTCCTGTACAAGTCAATGGGGAAGATCCTAGTGTCTGCGCTGATGTCCTTACCGATATCCGACGAGTTTGTGGTTTTCTGCGCAAAAAAACTCTGAAAAAAACGTAGTTTTTACGCAAAACTCCGAACAATTCAGAGTTTTCAGGGAAAAGCTCCTATTTTTTCTGGCTTTTTTCTTCATAAAAAAAAAGGTCCATTCGGGCAATTGGAGTTGCTTGGATTTCTAACTTAGAAACACTGAGATAAATTCGGACCTTGATAACTAACCCCCTAAGTGTTAGCGTTAGTCTCTGAGGTTAGTGCACTGGAATTAGTCTCTGAGATATGTAAGAGGGTACCAGGCTCTGGCTACTTCAAAACCTGAGTTGTTAATTCCTGAAGCATCCAGACCAACTAAGCTCCACAAGGTCTAGGTATACTGGGGTTCCACCACGTTGATCCCATATGCTACTGTATACACTTTTACAGCTCGTGGTTTCCCATCAGTTTACAATATCTTTCCTTGCATAGCATCAACACCTCTAATGCCGGTTCTCTCTCATCTGATGAGTCACTTCCTGTTGGGATGTGTGTGTTCCCCTGCTCCTCTTTCCCCATTTAATTTTTATAACAACTTTTAGACTTAGGAGTCCCTGCTTCATAAAATTCTATACCTTTTATATTTAGTGATGGGCAAATTTGCGCCGTTTCGCTTTGCCGGAAAATTCGCGAAACGGCGAAAAATTTGCGAATTTATTCGCTGGCGGCGAATCATGCAAATTCGCCGGGAATTCGCGCCTGGCGAATAAATTCGCCCATCGCTATTTATATTCCAATAACTTAGTGCTATGTATTTTGTTTAGTAAAGCTTCATCAGATACTTCACCAGTGTTGTAATCTGTTTATCTGCAAATGTGTGCACTACAGCCCTTTTAAACTTGAATGGCAAACCTCAAGGCTTTTTTATATAAATACACAGTTTTTAAAAAGTCCAGGGTAACATTACAATACATTAAGCCCTTTAATTATGTGTTATTTATTGACCCTTTATTAAATCGTACTATTTAAAATGAAACAAAACAATGACCGGGATTGCAAACACAAAAGAAAACCTGTGTATGTTGTTATACTCACCAACATGAATCCAAACCAGAGGATTGCCAATTAAGCAAAACCATGGCCAGCTGTTTCTTAACACCCCTTAGGTCCATGGGATTCGATTTGTATGCAGTTTTCATGGTTTAGTTTAAAAAATGTTAACACCTTTATTGATATAATGACCAATTATAATTACTTTAGCAATGTTTCTTTAACTGCATTTAGGGGGTTATTTATCAAGGTCCGAATTTTTCTCAATATCGGCTGCTACAAACTTTGATCTAAGTGGCTCGGGTTTTTATTGCTTATTTATTATTACATTTTCCCGAGAATTACCTTTGCGGGAAAATCTCTGGTTTTCACTATTTTTTGTGAATTATTCTGAGTTTTTCACCTGAAAGCTCCGAAAACATAGTGAAATTGCCCGAAACACCCGACACAACCAAAAATCAATGGGACTGTTCCCATTGACTTTTATGCAACCTCGACAGGTTTGAGATGCCGTGTTTTTATATTCGGGCTTTTTAGCCCTCGGGGTTTAATAAATTCTGGATTTTTTAAAAGCCTATTATAACACAAAAAATCACAAATTTTTCGGATTTCGGGTATTTTCGGGTATTCGGAGCTTAGTAAATAACCCCCTTACTGTATGGTTAGGAGGGAAGTGAATTGTTTAAAAACACTTGGGGATTAGACCTGTTTATACTGTTGACATGCTTTATTCTGTGCTCTTGTGTCTTCTTATATGAAGATAACCCTTTCAAAGGAAATATGCAGACATAAATGTAAAACATTTCTCCAAACAAACAAAAAATATAGTTATTGTTGATGTGAAATCATCCAGTACACGGACTGTTTTACTCAGGCCATTCCCAGCAGTGCAGAATAATGGGGAAAGTGTTACATGTAATCCAGGTATTGAACATCCAAGAATGTGGCCCAAGAAACCATCAGCTAAAGACATGTGGTTAATGAGTCCCACTGATGTCATCAGATGTAAATATGTAAAATGTGTATATGTGGTAAGTTGGACATATTTTCTTTGTAGTCTTTACTTTCCAACCAACCAGTAATAAAACTGAGAAATACAATATAAAGCTCCATGTTTCATAAGACAAATATTGCTTTATCCATTCATGTCCCTTGCACTATGTTAACTGCAGGAAGGAATGGAACACAGTTTTAGTGACCCCCCTGGGAACTATAAAGGCTATTTCTGAGTCTGAATCTTGCTGTTTAATTTAATCATTTATTATATTAATATTCAAATGGGCTGGCTGCATCTTATTAGCTACTGCAAAGATGTTAGTACGTTTGAAATAAATAGCTAATTATGCTTTTGAAAAGATGGGTTCTAAAGACTTTTGTACATTTGTGCTAATGGCGCAGTTCATTTTCACATTTTTACTTTTTATTTTTTGCAGAAATCAGCAATGATCATACTCTCTTAACCTAAGCACAATCCTAATGAGGTATGTTTGTGTATTGTATGTGGTTTATTTATAATCTGCAACTAAAAAAAAATGCTTACAGAATCTATTCTTGATTATACTTTAGAACTGAAGTTTTCCATGCAAAAAAAGGAAACCGTCGAGATAACATTTCATAGAAATGGAAAATATTTGCTTCGTAAATAAAAAGGATATTGTCCATTTTATATTTTCTTTTCTTTTCACCAATTTGCTCATCTACTCAAATACGTTATTTCATCTTACAATATGAATTATTTATTTCATCTTACAATATCCATTATTTTAAAATGAGGAAAGGAATAATTAAAGGGTAATTTGGCATGTCCTGAGGTTTTTCAGCAGTTCCAAGCATGCATAAAACGTGCTTATTTATCTGTTTGAAAACATACGTGTTTCAAGGCTAATTAATCATCTTTTATCAATTTGGATAGCAACATCTCATACTAAAAGGGTCCTTTGTGAAGATAATGTACACCTCACCTTATCAGCTTCTCAGTGTGCTATACCTTATAAATGATAATACACTTATCAGGTTGGACCTAAGCTATTTAATATAAGACAATAGAAGCAAGATAACATATGGTAAAAGTACAAATTCCCCTTTTAATTAGTACATGTGCATGCTTTATTCATTCCCATATTATTCACAACTTACAGCTCCTACTATAGTGGACTTTCTTAATACCAAACATAAACAGGTCAGTTCTTGGAACTGGAAAATAAAGCCAATTTGTTAAATACCTATACATTTTCTATTCCCACCGATATATGCTTGTAAAAGTCATATTTATTGAACTAAACATTCATGATATTTCTGTAACTTAACAAAATTAATTCTTGCTTTTAACGCAATTGAGATATTTTATGTGACCCGAAAGGTAGCAATGAACTGTGCCTCACAGTTTAATGTTGCATTTGGATACTTACAGTATGATAGTGTCCAAAGCTTGAGCTTTCTTACCTTTAAATAAAGTAAATGTAACAAATTAGGAACAAAGACCCTCTTTTTGGCATAAGCTCAAAAAAGGTACATACAAACTATGCTCTGCCAAGAATATTTATTTATTTTTTAGGGAGAAATACATAATTCCTCAGACTCAGAGAGGGGGAGTTTCCTTATACCCTCTTAGGCTGGCTAAAGTTATTTTAACACCTTGATTTATATTGAAGTGATATATTCTCACACTTGAATACTCCCTGCTTTCCATGGCGGTTGATGCACAGTTTCTTTGGAAAGCAGAAGGAAAAGATCCACACATTTCAGCTAGTCAGAATACAGTCGCGTTACTACATGTTACTGGACCCACAGCAAATTCACCCCAAAATAACCAGAGGTTTACCAATATATGTTGAAATTGCTCAGTAATTTGAGCCTTGTGGGCCCCCTATACCTCCTGGGCCCCTCTGTAGTCACAGGAGCTGCTTTCTCTGTAGTTACACCATTGAATACAGTATTAACAAAACTTGACCTAGATTGCCTACCAAGTGCAACAGAAAATTCATATTCCAATTGTAGGAGAATATATTTGGAGCATGTAGGGTTAATTCTTCAACAGTTTGTCACTGTATCAATTAAGGATCATAATAATGTAATTATGTTATAGAAGATATTTTGGAATACAGTAGGATATTTCTTTTTTCCAATAGGAGATCAGAACAATTTCTTGTTCTGCTGAACTGGAAGTGATACTCATTCAGGGTATTTACAGTCTTAGGAAATATCTCACAAAATGACAAATGTAATTACAGGTATCATCCAGAAAGCCATTATCCAGAAAGCTCCAAATTACAGTAAAGTTGTCTTCTATAAACTCAATTTTAATTATATAAAAAAAAACATTTTAAAACAGATTTCCCTTTTCCCCTAGAGAAAAAAAGAATATGGGTGGGTTAAACCGAGAACTGGTGATTTCTTTCTGTGTTCCTTTTTCCCATGTAATAAGAAAACAGTAGCCCCAAACAGTGAATCTAAGATATAATTAATACTTATTCATGGCAAAACAATACTAATTGGGTTTATTTAATGTTTAAATGATTTTTCAGTACACGTAAGTTATAGAGTTACAAGTTATCAAAAGACCCCATTATTTGAAAAACAGGCCCTGAGCATTCTGGATAACAGGTCCCATACCTGTATACTGTATACAACCGTGAATCACATAATCTACTATATATTATATGAAGGACTGTAAATGAATGTATACATATATATTTACTGGTTGTAGTTGAAATCTGAAGCAAGATATTTATGGTGTTTATACAAATGGCCTGCAGGTGTCACTGTGCACATGAGTTATACTGTGCATACATAGTACTATAAATACTGCTTAAGAGTGATAGAGCTGGAAGTTACTGTTGTGTAATGGCTGCATGAGTCTGCTAATAAAGCACTGTTATACTCTACTAATCCTAGGCTACCAAAACAATATTATTCTCAAAAGCTTGAAGAAGAATCTTTTCCATTTGCCATATAAATCAGGATGGTAACAATCCCTGAATATATTAAGCCTAGTCATCAACAAGACATTGTCTAATGCAACAATGTGCAGAATCTTTGCCAAAGAATTTCCAAGCTGCTCTGAGGAGTCCTGGTGGCTCAACTGCCTTTAAAGACACATACAGTAGGACCTCATTTACTAAATAGGAGGAACTTTTCATCAGTGCACTGACCCATAGCAAACAATCATAAGTTTGCCATCATTATTTTGACTGCCAATAGACTAGGTCAAGTTTAATTGCCATCTCATTGCTGTGGGTGACTGCACTGAGGCAGTCATACCTGTTTAAGTAAAGAAGAGCATTTATGCCAGTGTTTTATTTATCAGTAGTTTAAGTAAGAAAGAAAAATAATTCAGTAATAAACATATTGAACTCAGAATTTTATTTATTTTATTTTATGATTCATAGACAGAGCAACTTTTGATCTGAATTTTGTATATTGGTTAATGTTTAATGTATAGGCCTCATATGGGATAAATTATGTGAGTCCGTTGAGATGGATAATTTATATCATATATATCATAAATCTCTATCCTGAAATGACTACATTTAGAAATACCCTTCCTGTTAGGAATAAAGAGATTATTAGTTTGAACTGACAGTGTTCCAATATATAAAAATCTGCAGCTCACATAGGTAATTTGTATGGGGTAATAATAATTGCCTTATACTGAAAGTGTATGTTTTTTTAAAAAAAAAACAAAATATAACAACAAATTAAAGATGTCTAGCATTGCCACTATAACAATAAAAGGCAAGTAATAGAATTAACCTGGCCATATTTTTCGACAAATTGGCCTCCCTGACTTGAAACTGCTTTCTGTTAAGACTGTTGACTGGTAACTTTATCCCCAACTGAAAGCAATCATCTCAGGATACATTCAAGCAATATGTTTGTTTTCTTATTAATTACCAGACCTTATTTCTAATAACCACATTGATATGAGGGACAAAGTGTTATAAAAATAAACACGCGTTATAATAATTGTGTGTAGTGATGGGCAAATTAGGGGCGTTGCGCCAGAAAATTCGTGAATTTCCAGCGAAATTCACGAAACGGCAAATAATTTTCAAAACGGTGCCGGCGTCTCATTTTTTATGTTTTTTGGATGCTGGTACACATTTGCCAGCGAATTTTTTTTTATGCCAGTGAATTTTCGTGGCGTTTTCACAAATTTATGCACCGGCGGCGAATCACGGGAATTCACACCTTGCGAATACATTCACCCATCACTAATTGTAAGTAAACAAATCAGATTAGGTTTATAATAAGCTTTAACAATAATTTACCCCCGAATCCCAGAAATTCTGGCTCATTCTGAAAAAGAGACAACATACTTCCTGGCATGGCAGCCACTAGACCCAAAATGCCTGCATTTTGTTGAATGAGATATTTCTGCTCAGTCATAATAATTGTATTTAAAAGATCAAGGCTAGTGATGCAAATGTTAGTTGACAAACTAAAGGAATTTCACAGTTACGCTGTATCTGTTCTAAATAATGTCTCCCCGCATGTTTTAATGTACTTGACCACTAGCTGTTTTATACCACTGCCCTCATTAGAATTGTCATCATCATTAATCAGTGGAATAGCAAAGAATGCTAATGTGTATATTGCTCCACACAAGTGTTTGCATAAACAGTATAATCTTTCTCTGTGGGGTTACATGTTCAATCCATTCAGATAAAGCAGTTCTATACTTTTTTAGAATTTGATAAATAAGCATACTATTGAAATATTTCCATACAACATTTTTAAAGGGAGTCCTCCTAATGTATCTTTTTATTGCAAAACAGTTCACCTTCTCACCATTAGAGAAATTAGCCTAGTATAGGCTTGACATTACAAAGTCTAATTCAGAGATTTAGATGTATTATAAGGTTTAGGAATACAGTAAGGTGTTTAAGAGGAATGAGTTTAACCACTGTGGGGCTTATTATTAAAGAAAACTCTAAAAAAATGAAAAAAAATGAAGACTTTTCTCCCGCTAAATTTTAAAATTCTAAGACCTTAAAAAAACACACTAAACTGAGCTGAAGGGAAGATGAATATGCTAGATTAATAGATCAATGGATCCTCCGAGTGTATAAAAAAACAGGGGTTGGGACTAGGTCTTTTTTGTAATCACCAGGCTAAATGCTACAGTGTGATGGTGCTGTAGCACCACTAGGTTAATAAAACGTTGTAGGTGATCAGTACATTGCTTCTCCCAGGGGAATATAATGTTGTCAGTACCCAGGTGAGTCACATTCAAATATAAAAAAAAGTCTAAGAGCAACACAAGCATGCAAAAAAGTTCCTGGGGGTGCCAAATATGGGTTCTGATTAGCTATTGGTTACAAGTGTGTGGATTGGCAGTCTGCAGTTTTGTTTTTATATAACTAAAGCTTGCCTCCAAGCCAGAAAAGAAAAAATAAGTACCCACTTTGAGGCCACTGGAAGCAACATCCAAAGGGTTGATGAGCAACATTTTGCCCGCAAGCCACTGGTGGGGGGATCACTGCATTAGAAAAGGAAGATCTGTGAGTCACTGTCATGTAATCACCCATATTATTCCTGAACTGTAGGCCAATGAGAAATATATGTTCTAATGCAATCAGGCCATCAACATGTCCTGTGGTGTAGAGGGAAAGCTCCTGGCTTGCAGTTTGCTAAGGTCCAGGATTCACTTCAGGCTAAAGCAGCTTTTTGCTTTTACATATGTCTTGATAAAAACAGTTTGCGTATTATGTACTTTATTTTAGGACTTTCCTTAATTGCCTTTATTAATCTGTTCACTGAAATAGGCAAAATACATATACAAAATTAAGAAGCTATGTACTAGAGGGAGTAGGGTCAGTCTTCAGGATATAGGCTGATTATGTGATTTGGACCTTAACTTAATGTTCAAATTTAATCTAATGTCCTAAAATAAAGGATATAAAATACAAACCATTATTTACTCATTAATTAATGTTTTATTAGTAAATCATTAAATTAATGTGATTGACTTTAAAGGAAAACTATACCCCCAAAATGAATACTTAAGCAACAGTTTATATCAAATTGAATGACATATTGAAGAATCTTACCAAACTGGAATATATATTTACATAAATATTGCCCTTTTACATCTCTTGCCTTGAACCACCATTTTGTGACTCTATCTGTGCTGCCTCAGAGATCACCTGACCAGAAATACTACAACACTAACTGTAACAGGAAGAAGTGAGGACGCAAAAGGCAGAACTCTGTCTGTTAATTGGCTCATGTGACCTTACATGTGGTTTGTATGTGTGCACAGTGAATCTTACGATCTCAAGGGGCGGCCCTTATTTTTTAAAATGGCAATTTTCTATTTATGATTACCCAATGGCACATACTACTAAAAAAGTATATTATTATGATAATGGTTCATTTACATGAAGCAGGGTTTTACACATGAGCTGTTTTACTCAGTATCTTTTAATAGAGACCTACATTGTTTGGGGGGTATAGTTTTCCTTCAATCTGTACCTTGTTTGCATCTCTTACACAAAAATATATCATATTGCAAAATTGTTTCTAGAAAAGTTCATTATTTGGTGCACTATTTATAAAAAAAAAAAATAGCAATTGTAAAAAAGATTTGGGTATTTTCTTCAGGTGGTCTTCAGTTATCACTTTGGCAGCTGTGTACTCACCAGGAGGCCTGCAATTTATATTCAAAAACACTTGCAAGTGCAAAGAAAAATCTTTAGGAAGTTACATACACGTGATTATGTTTTTAAAATGATTACTTTGAAGATAATAGAAAAAGAGTCACATGAGAAAGTGGCACATTACAACAATAGGAATTCATCTGACTTCCATACTTCTACAACAACTTTGGTGCGTGTGCTGCACAGAGCTTCTGCTTAATGGGTGGAAGAGAATTGGTTCTTGAGAACTGGTTGTTTTGAAGGACAACATTACTGCAAACAAAGTATTGCTGATGAAATTGAGAAAACAAGCTGCTTTTCATCAAGTTTCCATCTGATGGATTCTCTAGAATACAGTTGAAAATTAAATCTAATTGTGAAATAAACATACCCATTGACTTTCTCATTACAATCTCTTTGTAAAGTGACCTGACAATGCAAGTGGTGAATACATTCTTTTATTGTTCATGCAAAAATATTTCTTAATGTCCATTTCTTGACAGGGGCCCTAACTTCATACTTGGCTGATTATCCTTAGTAAGCTTTTCTATGTTGTTGGATTGCATGACCCATCTAAATACAAAGTACCTCCAACATCTATTGAGTGAGCTTCAATAAAAAATAATGCATATCTCACCTTAATTGTTCAACTGCTAATACTGCTTCCCGAAGATTGGGGTATTCTTTGCAAATAATTTGAAGTTAAGTATAGTGCTTCCTTCTTCTAAACTTTGGGTTAAAAGTTAAGTATAGTGCTTCCTTCTTCTAAACTTTGGGTTAAAATTCTTGACTACTGTGTACAAGCAACCCCATGGCTTATGGAAATAAATAGAGATGCATCTTTAAAAAAGTAGAAGTGGGTCTCATGGACACATTAAAATGTTTAATTACTTTCCCTTACCTTAATCTTTTTTCACCCTGAAAGTGATTGGTAGTCAAACCTAGGAGGTCATTATTGCACCATCAACACTTTTTCTTAGTTATGGTAGGCAAGGTTACAGTATGTAGATTGAATAGGAGATGCTTTTGGCTTCTTAATTTACATTATTTACTTTCCATGTGGGTTGATGTAGCCTAAAATGTATATAGACACATCTCTGTCATTTACCGTAAGAATTGTTATTAAAAAAATATTTCGAACGATTCAAAGGATTTAATCGTTCGATCGAACGATTTTTCGTTCGATCGAACGAATTGCGGTAAAACCTTCAACTTTGATATTCGAAGTCGAAGGATTTCAATTCGGTAGTCGAATATCGAGGGTTAATTAACCCTCGATATTCGACCATAAGTAAATTTGCCCCTTACTGTATGTGTACTGTGTATATTCCTTTTACATTGTACATTGCATTTGACAGCAGTGTGTGATGTGTCTGCTGTTCTTGAGTGTAATTACAGTTTGGAAGAAGGTGAGTTTTATATGCTAGTATTTATTTTTCTCTTTACATGTATACTTTTATAAGCTTTGCCTAAACACACAGAGAAATATAAAGTCAAAGCTATTACAAATGTAGGAAACATTGCTGTTTTAGAGAAGTAGCAGGTGGCAGATAATAGGTAATTTGGTGGAAAATAAAATAAGATTCAGGTTTTCCAACTGTTATTTCTACAAACTTGAATCCTACAGATTTTATTAATTTGATTAGAGATACAGCTCTATGCTAGAAAGAATACACCATCCTTAATGTGTAAATGATAAATTTGCAGACAAGCTGTGGGAAAAATATATGATTGGAGGGGGGCAGGCATTAATGTTTTCCTTATTATGCACACTGGACATTGGTTTTATTTAGGAAGCAGTCTCTTTTATGGAAAGCTCTGTGCTTGATGTGACTCCCCACAGTGTAAATCTTACTACTAACCTCCCATGGCTAGGTCCATTATTTCGGATCAAAACTAATTTGTTTTTACCTCCTTGCGCCTCCGAATAATGTAACAATATCTTATTTATACTATCTACCACATTAGCCTATGTTCAGTTATGTACCGCTTGTGGCTTCATTGTTCCATGAGTCTTATTTTAAGCTGCTGTACAAGCACTTGATTTTCAAAAGAAACACACACAAAGGGATGTTTTCAACATCAAAATAGGACATGAGGGAGAATGGTCTTGACTTTTGTTTGCTTCATATACCCTCATTCCCATAGCAAGGGAAGCTGCTGCCTGCAGTATACCAGAAGTGGTAAATGGGAATCTATATAATAGATTTAGTGGGAAGTGAGTGGCAGTTATTGTGCCTGCTGTAGCAATACACTTACACATGCCGATGACATAGCTTATATTTTTATAGTTAGGTTTCAGTACAATAGCTTTTTATACAGCTTTTTTTGGTGAATAAGATTGTAGGCTACTATAAAGCAGTGATATCAGAATTATTTTTTACCTTTAACCAGCAACAACCTCTTCCAGACATGTTAGAAGTAAATAAATATTTAATTAATGCATATGTTTTTAAATCACTAATTCCACTGTATAATGTCCCTTTGAAACCATTACATACATACATATATATTTTTAAATGGACGAGTAAAGTCAGCCTTCATATGGGTGAACTTCATTGGGGTAAAAGAGCTGAGCTAGGACCTAAATGTTGCTCCTATATGGAACATTCCCCTTGTCACTGCCCTTTAAATATCTAGTTGCTTGCACAGTCAAGAAGGAGCAAAGATTAAGTATGGTCTCAAAAATAGTGATGGGCAAATTTATTTGGCAGGCGCGAATTCGCAGCGAATTTGCGTGATTCGCCGCCAGAGAATAAATTTGCGAAACGCCCGCGAAAATTCGCGGCAAAAATTCGCCAGCGTCAAAAAAAATATTTCCGAAAAAACAGGCGCCGGCATCAAAAACGGGCGCCGGCGTCAAAAATGAGACGCCGGCGCCGTTTCGTGAATTTTTCGCCGTTTCTCGAATTTCGCGAATTTTTCGGCAAAGCGAAACGGCGCAAATTCGCCCATCTACTCAAAAACATTTTTAGCCCTTCAATGTCATTGATAGTAGACTCAGCATCTCTTACGAGCCAGTTCAGTAGATTCTGGATTATATTTAATCAAAGCTAAATCATGAGTTCCCTGCAACCAAAAAGCTGAAGCACAGAAAGGGTTATACACCGAAACTGTGTTAAAATGAATATATATTCACATCAGAAGGCACTTCTTCCTCTTTGTTTTCCCTTGGCAAAAACTTATTAACCTCTACTTAAGCCTTTTGTTTAGTTGAATAGCTTGGATACAATTCTTTGCCATATCTAAGAACATATCTAAGTACAAATCTTGATTTATTTCTGCTCCTATGGACATGGGACAAGGAACACAGATTACTCACTCTTACACTTCATAAGTTGCAGCATGCACCTTTTTTATATGGTTTATATTAGCAGAACATGTTTTTTCTTATGATAAAGTAGTTTTATTCTTGATCAGCCATAATTTCACACATAAGATTTCTCAAACACAATCTGGCAAAAACGCTTGCAACAAAGAGATTGTTGGGCTTTATTTAGAGAATGAGTGTGTTTTCTGTATCCATTTATTTTTTTTCTTTTCAATTGACCACATTATCCTTAAACTACACCAGTGGATTTAATTATAGAAAACCATTATGTTTTTAGGTAGTTAAATGTTTAAAGCATGGAAAAATGTTACAACCATCCTAATACCCGTAAGTGAAATATAACAGGAAACACACATTTTTGTTTTCTAATTAGCAGAATATCTGTCAAACGGATAGGTAGAGACTTGTAAATTGGTATCACATTCTTGTTATTAAAATGTTTACCAATTTACAATACCCAGAATCTATTTTGTGTTGTCGCCATTATCTGATTACACTATTTGCTAAAAATACCCTTCAAGTTTAGTTCCCCACCCTTTGTTTTTTAAATAAGAACCTGATGTGAAAATCTTTTCTGCATTTTCAATTAGTCATTTTTTTTCTTTTTAAGGGAAAATTCCAAGCGCAATTGCCCTAATAAAGACTTAGCATAATTCCTCTCTCGTTTAAATAACTGCTTGGTGTAGTATAAAATTGTAAGAGACACGATGCAGATCAAGATGCTGGTTTGAAGTGGATAAGAGGAACAAGCAATGCAATAATAAGCAGATTTTAATGATTTACTATAAATCAGCATTTTTGCCCTGTCAGTGAGATTGAAGAGGCAGACAGCAACTCACACGTCTGCCTAGCAAATGTCTTCCTGATGAATCATGTGCTCTGAATCACTGATCACAACATTCAAACAGCACATCCAAATAATGAGGAAAACATATACACACAATTCTTCTGCTTCATCTAAAATGGAAAGACGTGTTGTTGTGTAGGTGGCAGAACACCTCCAGCATTGATGCAGCTGATGTTCGATGTATGGGATCTGAAGTGCGTTATTATTGGTCTTCCTTTGACATTATCTTGTATGGATGAAAAATATACTTGTAGCCTTTGAACAGAATCTAATTGCCACATATTTGTTATTATTATTTCTTGAAAAAAGGGGGCACTTGGAGGTCAAAGAGAATAGAACACGAATCAGAAAAAGGAAATCTTTAGTAATTCTGTTAAAACAGCAGATGGTGGAAGAGCCAGCCACCGATTATGTAAGTTGGGGATATTTATCAAGCAACGCTACAATTTCACAATACAGCCAGCAACTGAATTGCTTCTGAGAAAAAAAAACATTGCTTGTCTCGCATTTCTGTAGGAAATAAAATGCTTGTTTGGGAGAAAGTGACAAATAGAAAATACTAAATTTGTATGTAAAAAACTTTTACAGAGTTGTATGTAAGTAATTCAAATATATTCAGCTTAGGTATTTTATTTTGTAAATAAAAATTGTATATTAAAACCATCTTCCTCCTACATTGGCATCGCATACCAATCTTACTGGCCTGAATTTTCTTATTACTGATTGCAAGTGTTTTTACCCAGTCAAAACCCCTATAAAACATATTATGCGCATGCTGTAATTGTTTTGTTGAACTGCTTGATTGCCTGTTGGATTGTATGTAACACAGCTTGTAAATCAATAAGAGTACCAAAGCAAATTGTTAGTAAGTGAAATACTACTTAACCGCATAGATCACAAATTCTATGGCACTGTCAGCATTGTGAGGCCTTCTAGACTTGATAGTAAACAGTGAAGAAGGTGGCAGATCAGTATAGGCAGATTAGGCAAAGTGAAATCGCATGGTTTTAAAATGGGTTCAGCAGAATAGTAATCAATATTCAAGCACACGTCAGGACAGGCAGCAATTAGAAGAATCAGATAGGGACAGGGAATCACAAAGGGGAATATAAAGAAATATTTTGAACCCAGAAACTTTGCTAAGAAAGACCAACAATCAGTAGGACTGGATTTGTGGCAAGGCCACAAAGGCCCGGGCCTAGGGCGGCGGAATTTTAGGGGCGGCATGCTGCCCAGCCGCATCCTGAAGTGTGCGCGCCAATAACGGACCCAGAGGCCTCGGGGCACCCGGGAGAGAAATCCGGCTTTAACAATAAGGCATTGAACCCAGGTTTTTGAAACATTTAGATTTGATTTAAGAAAGCAGGAAATAAAATTGGTTAATGACCACATTGCATTTATAATGTTGATAATTGGTTTGTGAATTGTAAATTAATTTGAAATTTGAGCTTTCTCGGATTGGTTTTTCCACCTCCATTTCATAGCACACTGCTAGCATATCACACCACCTAGCAATTAAACAACTAGAGCAAAAGTAGTAGGTACAGTTTAAGCAACACTGTCCTTGTTAAATTGTATATGGTGTATAAAGGTGACGTTATTGACATTATCATAGTTTAATATAGACTGAATAAAAAGTAAGACTCCCCTTCAAATCGATGGTTCCATCATTAGCAGGTGGGTTGTCTAATTTGGATTTAGGAATTTTGGTGAGGTTTTTTAAGACTATGGGTGGTTGATTTGTATGAAGTGAGGTTGAGATTTTAATAGAAACACTGTAGTTTACTTGTGGTTAAACATAATAAGATTTAGATTTTGACTAATTTTATGCAATTACTGTAATACACTAGGGGAGAAACAAGACATTAATGGAATATAACCAAGGCTTTAACATGTCCTAGTTTTCATGTTTAACCAATGGACACCAAAAAGTTATTGTACATAAAATCCTTTAAACCCATGTACCAAAACACAATGAAAGTCATTTTATTATCAGACAAGTCAATCACTGTTCCATTTCAGCTGAAAAAATGTGGTTATAAGAGGCATTTATTTAGGTAATCTGTAAATTACTATACATTATAAAAAAATAACAAGAAGGTGTTCATTAACCATATTTAGCAGGGCGGTCCATGGGATTTTATGGCACGGTGGTGAAAATACTCTTTTTCACCAAAAGTTGCATCCTATTCCCTGAAATGGAAAATACACTACCTTGGACATGAGAGCTGTTAGGCAGTACTTTCTCAAGCTTGACTTCAGGGCGTTTAATTTCCCATGAGAGGAGCAATTAAAATGCCCAATGTGTTATGAAACTGACCACAGTGATTGTTATACATTGTTATCAGACAAGGTCATGGGGTTTTATCATGGGGTTGTGTCTATTAACTCAACTGTAATCATTATGCATGTGTTATTCTTTGTGTCGCCATCACACAGGGGCGCTGCACTGGTCAGGTTACCAGGGCTGGCAAATAAGTCGCTCCTGGTACATTTAGAAGCCAAATTTCCATTTTTTAAACCACAAATTCAGCTCTTCTAGTGTGAGAGAGTGCAATTACACTGTCCACACCACAGATGCGCCCCTGAACCCCCGCCTCAGGTGTCTCCTGCATTAGAATTGCAGCAATAATACCTTCCACAAAGCTAATGGACAAACGTTTGGTGTGAAAAGTGGTGTAAAATGTGATCTAAAATCCTACTAAAAAGCCTACTTTTTAAAATTCAAATTTGGAGGTTATATTTCTACTTCAAATGAACTCATGAACACATTTAAAAAAAAAACTCAAATGTTTGCTTGTTTATTTAAAAAAATCAAATAAAAAATTTTACAATCAAAAAACAGAAAAAAAAACTCAAAGTGATTTTTTTCTGCCTAGAAAAGACAAGATCAAATGTTGAGTTTTAGCTCAAAAACTTGAATTGCAGCAAAAGTTCAAATTTTAGAATTCACAAAGCACTCCCTAAATTTTAGATTTGAGTTGATGGTCATGTAAATGCGACTATTTTTTTTAATCAAATATCCTCATTAGTGTCTTTTATAGGTTATAGGAATATTTCTTTTTATACAAGTAAATGTTTTGTGCTGCATTTGTGAGATGGGGATTCCATCAAATCAGCACAAACTTCAAGAGTTAATTACTAATCATAATGGTTGAAAAAGAAAGAAAGAGAAATATACATTTTATATTTCAGGTATATGACCTATTATCTAGAATGCTTGGGACCCAAGGTTTTTCAGATAAGGGATCTTTGTTATTTGGATCACCATACCTTGTAGAGTAAAAATCATTTAAACATTTAATAAACACAAATGGATTGTTTTGCCATGGACGTGTGCAGTTTAGTTACCATCAAGTACACCGTAATGTTTTATTATTGCAGAGAAAATAGAAATCATTTTTAAAAATGTGAATTATTTGCTAAAAATGGACTCAAATGGGGGAATGCAATATATGTTGCTAACGCAAAACTTGCTCACAATTTGTTCACAATGCAAATAAATAGTGATTGTGAATGTTATCGTTTCGCCAGTGCATATGTTCGCCAGTGCATAAAAAGTGGCTTGCGTCAAAATTATTTTGCCGCTCATTGACTTCAATGCATTTTGCAAATTTTTCACAGATTCGCCCATCACTAATCGTTTGCAATAGTGTGCAGTGTATGTAATACATATTCATAATGAAAAAGTTTCTACGTTGCTCCAAAAGTTTATGCCACCTTCAAGTACGTCTTAAAACTTTGCAATGCGCAATTAATATTTGCAATGCAATAATGCCTAATGAAGAATATTGCATTGCAACATTTCCCCCTATAGGAGGTATTCATCCCATAATTTTAAACTTTCTGGATAGCAGGATTCCAGATAAGGGTCACCTACGGTAACTGTATTTGTAATAGATTTTTACATTATTTTTATTTCCAACTGTTTTTTTTCATTTGACAGCATGTAGGTTTTATAACATGTAACACATGTATATCCTAATATCCCATAGTTATTTTGCAACTGGTCTGACTCATGCCAACTTTTCCCAATTTAAGATAATCGTACTTGGAACAGCTTTTAAAGGACAAGGAAAGGTAAAAGCTAAGTAAGATTTATTAGAAAGGTCTGTAGCAATACACCAGTAAACCCCCAAAGTAATGCTGCTCTGAGTCCTCTGTCAAAATAAACATTGTATTCCTTTCCTTCTTTTGTGTACACATGGGCTTCTTATCAGACTTCATTTCAGCTTAAACATCCAGGGCTTGGGCATGCTCAGTTTGCTCCTCCCCCCCACTGTAATCTGAGTCCAGAGGTATGAGTGAGCAGGGAGAGAGGCAGAAAGTGATGTTAGACCAAGCTAATATGGCAGCTGCTAAACAAACAAAGAGAGCTTCTACAGAATAAATATAGCATTCTAGCTTGCACTATTGTGCTAATTTATTGGCAAGAAACTGCATTGGTAGCTTTCCTTCTCTTTTAAATAGCTCAGGTATTATTGTAAATGAAAGGCATAACATCATAAATAGTTGCTATAATCAAATAATCAACATTTTTTACAGAAATATGTTGTATATCTATATATCAGTGACCTCACACATCTAGAAATTCCATTTCTGAAATGTGCCTAATGATTAAACACTTTTAATAAACGTTCTTTTTTCCTGTGTCATCTTAAATCACTGCAGGTGTTCTCCTTGGCTTTATATGTCACATCACGTTGTGTTTCAGTTGATTTGCCCCTATCACACAATGGGATAAGCTGTTAAGGAAAGAATTCAAAAGAATGAAAACAATGTACAAACTGGCAGGTCTGTCCCCTCAGGATGATCTTCCTGAGTTTGGTGCCAAGAAGAGATGGATGAGTTGTGCACAGATCAGCAGGTAAGTGGATTCATTTATGCTGAAATCAGGATAAGAGACCCCAGAGAAGTTATAATTAAAGTAAAGAAAAACAGGAGGCTATGGGGCAATTACTGTGATGAACATGGTTGTGTATTTGTATCATTATAATTTTATAGAGGTTAGGGAACATATGCACTGAATTCAGGATCTTCTTTGTCTAGATCCTGAGGAGAAGAGCAAAAGGTCTTCAGAACAAGCTCTTTCCTGCTTTGAATAAAAAAGAAAAAAAAGGGAAAACATGCTTATTTTAGGTTGGAAACCAAGTTTGTTACTGATTGGACATCCATGGACAAAACAATTCACCAGCTCCTTTTAAAAGGAACGCAGACCAATTTCATTGTAGAATCCTATTGTGAGAAAACATCCACTCAGGAGTGATTGCTTTACAAACATCAATCAGATTGTATCGGAGGCAGGAGAGAGCTCAGTCTATTCTTATCAAAATATAGGGGCAAATTTACTAAAGGGCGAAGTGACTAACGCGGGTGAAAAATTTTCCAGTGTGACGTCATTTCAGTACTTCGCCGATTTACTAATGGTCGCTGGCATAACTTCGCTAGCGAAGGAGATAGACTTTAGCGGTACTTCGCTCCCTAACGCCTAGCGAATTTGCGCTCTGACGAATGGACGTAACTATGCAAATTCACAAAGATGCAGATTTTACTGAACGTTACCTCTTGCACCAGACTTGCCTTAGCCACTTCAGACCAGGCGACGTGCAATAGAGTCGATAGGAGTTCCTTAAAAAAATAGTTTAAAATTTTTCTACGTCTTTTCCTTTTTCAGGGTGATTGGCTGCAAAAGAGCGGATTTATTTTTGCGGTAACCGGCTTCGCCCCTACATTTCCTAACATATGGTTCATAAACTATACAGTGGGCTCATGTGTAGGGCAATATAACAACTGTATTTTATTTTATTAACGTTTCCCAAGCTTGTGTAGTGTAATGTATTTGCTGCAACATATACATCCATTGAACTTAAACTTCCCACTGTATGCAAATTAGGCAACGCTATCGCAATTTTGCTTCACTAGGTGCAGTAACGCTAGCGCAACTTCGCCAGCGTTCGGCGCCCTACTTCGGATTTTATTAAAAGACATGACGTGACCCAGACAGATTCTTTTTCATGCAGCAGCTTCAGAACATTTTGCCAGTATAGCAGCACAGGGACTGGTTGATGAACTTTGAACATCCCTCCAGGCTATCCAAAGCCCTTGCGGTTATACCAGGACTTATCCTTTGAGAGGAAAATGATGTGGAGCTGCAAGGATCTGCCTGGGCTTCCTGTTGTGCTGTCATTTTCTGCAATTACCTTTTTGACACTTTAGGGGCTAATGTATTCATAATCCGTTTTTTACAGTTTCTACCGGATTGTAGCTGACTAGCCTCAGACTTATATTATACTAGCAAAGGTTGTTACTTATTAATATATTAAAACATGTTATAATAAAAGTGAATGAACTATAACTCTAGAACTAGTGTACAACGCTTGTAACAAGTCAATTCTTTTTTTCTCAAAAATCAACCATTGAGCAGATCTTAAAAATGCCCGTTGAATACATACAATCACATTGTAATATATGAAATCAGAATTTTGTACTTTTAGGGGCCTATTTATTAAGCCTAAAAAATTTTCTGGTCGAGTTTTTAAGGGGAAAAATTTGAATCTTTAGATGAAAAAGAACCCTCATATTTTTCAAGATTTATAAAGCTGCTAAAAATCCCTATCAAACATACTCCAGCTAAAACCTGTCGATATCATGTAAAAATCAATTGAAGATGTCCGTTTCAAAATTGTAAGATGTTTTTTGCCTACATGATCTTCAAAGGTTTCCAGCATTTTTTCGCTAATTTTAGCTTGAAAAATGAAAAAAAAAATAGTTTTTTTCGGGCACAAATCGTGGATGGGAGTTAGGTCAAATTTTTATTTTAGAAATAATGAGAACAATTTGAGTTTTAATAAGTACCCCCCTTAGAATTGTGTATAAATTGCTGTTAGCCAATGGCAGGGATGGCTTGTGGAAAGTTTGTGTTGAAAAAGTGTTATGGTAAATAAATAATTTGGGTAATATTACTATGGAATCCATGCATTATGTTGTTACTTATTTATATCAACATTAGAAAATATAAAAATTGGCTTGATAAAAAGTAGATGATTAGGAGCCCATTTACTTAGCTCGAGTGAAGGAATAGAGGAAAAATAGTTTGAATTTCGAATGTTTTTTTTGGCTACTTCAACCATCGAATGGGCTACTTCAACCTTCAACTACGACCTTCGACTTCGAATCGAACGATTCGAACTAAAAATCGATCGACTATTCCACTATTCGATAGTCAAAGTACTGTCTCTTTAAAAAATTCTTCGACCACCTAATTCACCACCTAAAACCTACCGAGGCCAATTTTAGCCTATGGGGAACGTTTCCTAACAATTTTCTGATCAAAGGAATATCCTTCGATCGATGGATTAAAATCCTTCGAATCGTTCAATTCGAAGGATTTAATCGTTCGATCGAACGATTATTCCTTTGATCGTTTGATCATAGGAATAGCACTGAATTCTTCGACTTCGATATTCGAAGTCGAAGGATTTTACTTCGACGGTCGAATATCGAGGGTTAATTAACTATTGATATTTGACCCTAGGTAAATGTGCCCCTTAATGTTTGGCAAGAGAAAAAAAGCTTTGTAAATTCCTTCATAGGTGACTGGAGTAATTTTGGTCTTCTTTAAAAAAGGCATCAAAGAATCAGAGCTTGGATAAATATTTTGCTAGTTTTTTACATGTTAAAAAATGCCTAATTGTTTGCAACATTTCTTTGGAAGGGTCTTATAAAGGTTTTGCTGGTAAGCAGAGAACTAATGATGACACAAGCTTTTTATGCCCTCAACTCTGATAATGAACAGTTGGTTAACTGTCCTCCCAACTTGTCTACACACAAGTAAAGATGAGCATATTGTTCCTCATTGTTTGCCATGCATTTTGTTACAGCAGAAAAAAAAATCTAAAAAAAATACAAATTGACTCCAATGCATTTGGTGCAATTTCACCAATATTTTATGATTTTTTCTTAGTAGTTTTACAAATTTTTGGATGAAGCAAAATGGGGTCGTTTACATCAACATCAGTATTTGTTTCAGAAACTTCAATATTGTACACGTTTGTAATTTTTCAGGTCAGCAAAATTGCATTTAACCTATATATGGTCTTTATGTTTCACCCCATCCACATATATATTTATTGTGAGGCTAAGGGTTCTAGTAGAGTTTTGAGGAATTTACCTTAAATTTTTTTTATATGTTAATTTTATTACATTATAAAATTTAGGGGGTTATTTACTAAACTCCAAATGCAAAAATCATAAAAAAAAAATTTGATTTTTTTTTTTTTTTTTTTTTATAAAATCTGACTTTAAAAAAATCATGAATTTTTTGGAAATGTATCAAACCCTGAGGATGGAAATGTCCTAATCTGAAAATCCGGCATCTCAGACCTGTCGAGGTTGCATATAAGTCAATGGGAGAAGTTACAATGATTTTTTGATGTGCACTGGGTTTCGTGCAATACCCCGACTTTTCCAAGGAAAATTCTGAAAAAATCGTGAAATTCGTGAAAATCAGATGAAAAAATTGTGAAAATCGGATTTTTTACTACAAAGCAAATTTTCGGGAAAATGTATTAAATAAGTGTAAAAAAAACTGGAGCGGATTTGATCTGAGTTTGTAGTAGAAAATATTGAGATCAATGCGGACTTTGATAAATAACCCCCTTAATGTTTGGTAAAAGAAATAAGAGGATCAAATGCATATACCTTTTTTAGCTGTAGTTTTTGAAATTGGCTTTGCCTAATTTCCCTTAATTCAACTTTTAAATGTTACAACAAAGTATAATTATAATTTAATTTTACCACAACATTTCAATATATTTTAATAGAGCTGCTATTGTACTAAATAGTGGGGCACTAGTTTCTTTAATTATGCTTTAAAATACTTAGGGGGTTATTTACTAAACTCTGAATACAATTTTTTTAATAAAATCTGACTTTTAAAAAATCATGATTTTTTCGGAATTTATTAAACCTAAAGGATGTAAAAGTCTGCATCTGAATATCCGGCATCTCAGAGCTGTCGAGGTTGCATATAAGTCAATGGAAGAAGTCACAATGATTTTTTGATGTGCGAAATAATCGTAAAATCGGATGAAAAAATCCTTCAGATCCCCCCACCCCATTGAAATCTATATGGTGAATTTCTTTTATTGCAAAACCTGAAAAATGTAAGTTTGAGAAGAACAAACTTCATTATATACTAGATCACCTTTTTTGCAGCAATTTTCTTCAATCGTGGCGAAAACATCTCAAATGTTAATGAATTTGGCCCTATGAGTCAGATGATGTTTTTAAAAACAGACTGTTACATATTGTGTTTTCACATTAAGCTGTTCTTTTTAACTTTGTTCAGTAGCTACCATCAATCCCTGCTCTAATGGAATATACAAATATTATTTTTGTTATAGTTCATTTATAATGTACCAGTAAAATTCAAAACAATGAACAATACATTGGGGAGAATAAAAACAGTTGAATAAAGCAAAAACAAATCAAGGTGTAAGATCAAAGGGCTGTGCCCATGAGAACTATCAATGCTATAGGGAGTATTTGTTCCAGTATCTAGTGGAGCTTACAGTCTGATTTAGCTGCACAAGCAAACACCCCCATACCCCAACATACTGTACACTAGGGTTACAAATCTTGAGTCATTAAAATGACTTTTTTATGTTTTTGGATTGTGGATAATAAAGCCAGCAGAATGTCCATGCAAATACAGGATGAACATACAAACTCAAATACTCAAAGATCAGTATCAGATCCACAGAGAACTTCTGTTTGACTGTTTTTGAGGTATAAAGCCAATGATCTGCCATTGAGTGAGGCAGGCAGCCTTTGTGTACTATGAAGGCACTGTTTTTTCCACTTCTAAACCACTAATATGGCAATACAATTCTTTTACTTTCTAAGCTATCTAATTCAGTGACAATGTTGAATCATCAGAAAATTAGACCACACTCTCAAGCTAAGCCAGGAAGGTCATGAATGTGAGCCCTCTTTATTACAAAACAATGATCAGTGTAAATGATATTACACAATAGGCCCACATGGTACAGAGTCCTAGAGCAATTTACATAACCAGTAACAACTGCTACTGTAAGTGAGTCACTGTACCACCTTAAAAATAAAATCAAATGCATTTCATTTAGTACCTACATATATTTTCCTCACCTCAAGTTTCATCTTGGTGCAAATGAAAGAATATAATTGTTACTCATGTAGAAATCACAGTCTTTTCCTCCCAGCTCAGTGATCTTAATGTCTACGGTTTATGTGCCCTTGTTTATTGACTAAAAGAAATCGTTCATGGTAGAACATTGGGCAGTGGCAGAATCCATTTACATTGGAGAAATCAACAATAAAACTCAAATGTATAAAAGGAGAAAAACAATGACAATTACTTGGAGCAATAACCTTCAAACCTAAGAAAACATAAAATCTTGCACTGCTCAGGACTATGTATATAGAACATAGTCAATGGACCATAAAATAATAATAATGCTGTTTTTACTTTTTTGAAATTATTTACTTTCGGCTCCATTTTCATAACATTCTGAAACAATATAGAAATATTATTTTTAAATGTAGCTTTATATTTTTAAAGGCAAAAGTTAATTTATGTACCAGGCTATAGTTTAGGTATTTATAATTCTGTTTCAAAAATATTATTAAAATTATGGGACCTGTTATCTAGAATTTGGGACTTGGGTTTTCTGGATAATTTAGATCACTGTCAACTAAAACATAACTGTTTTGCCTCCAATAAGAATTATTTATATCTTAGATGGGATCTTATTATTAAAAGGAAATTATAAATTAAATGTAGAATTATTTGCTTAAGATGGATGTCTATGTGAGATGGCTTGCCTGTAATTATGAGCTTTAGGGATAACGGGTTTTCATAATCTGGAAACCCGTAATCCCAAAAGCTCCAAATTATGACAAACATATTTAATGGCCAACTAAAGACCAGGTTCCTTCTTAACTCAAGTTAAATCAGACATGCAGAAAATCCCTTCAATTTTGGATTGGAAACTGCCCTTAAAGGGCAAAAAAATAAAATACCATTTTTACTTTCTTTAATGAAAAAGAAACCTATCTCCAATATACGTTAATTAAAAAATGTGTACTGTTTTTATAAGAAACCTGACTGTATGCAGTGAAATCCTCCCTTCATTTACTGCTGTGGATAGGAATTGTCAGATGGTCCCTAACTGCTGAGCAGGGAAACAATTATACTTATGAACAGCAGGGGGAGCCCCTGCCTTACTTCCCAGCCATGCAGAACTCAAGCAGCTTTGTTAAGCAGCCCAGACCACACTGAGCATGTGCACAGTCTTAGTCTTGCAGAGATTTTTAACAAAGATGGTGACCCCCTGTAGCCAACTTTAAAAGCATAAATTTGTTTGATTAAGCGTTTGGTGCAGTAAGTTCATGTTTATATTTAGTATACAAAATACAGCATTTCTAGTCTTATTATATTTTAGACTTTACATGCCCTTTAAGAGCAGTGTACATCTGAATGAGGTGTCCTACACCCCATGTGTTACACCCAGGGCTTAAGTAATGGGTACCTATTTGGAAATACGGTGTTCATTTCAGGCTGCATGATAGATTTTCTCTCAAATGGCACAGAGCTGTGTTTTATGAAAATCAGCAAAGTAGTTAAACACCAAAAAGCTGATAAAATAAGTCATAGAGAAAACATGCTTCAGTTGCTGTTTAGATGTTTTCTTATTGTCATCCTCAGTCGAACAATTTTCTGGCAAACAAATCACTCATAGATACCTATTATCAAAATTCAAATGTGTGTAGTTTAAGGGGCCGATTCACTAAGGGTCGAATTTCGAAGTTAAAAATACTTCGAAATTCGACCCTCGGATTGAAATCCTTCGACTTCGAATATCGAAGTCGAAGGATTTAGCGCTGATCCTGCGATCGATCGATCGAAGGATTTTCCGTCCGATCGAACGATTAAATCCTTCGAATCGAACGATTCGAAGGATTTTAATCCAACGATCGAAGGAAAATCCTTCGATCAAAAAATCACAGGCAAGCCTATGGGGACCTTCCCCATAGGCTAACATTGACTTCGGTAGCTTTTAGCTGCCGAAGTAGGGGGTCGAAGTTTTTTTTAAAGGGGAAGTACTTCGACTATCGAATGGTCGAATAGTCGAACGATTTTTCGTTCGATTCGTTCGATTTCGTTCGACTTCGAACGAATTTAACCAATTCGATGGTCGAAGTACCCAAAAAATACTTCGAAATTCGAAGTATTTTTCATTCGAATCCTTCACTCGAGCTTAGTGAATCAGCCCCTAAGTGGGTTTAAAGATCTGAATAAAAAAGCACAAATGAATAAAAATGCGGAACAAATCCAAAAGCAGAAATAATTATACGAAAACCTTGTAATACTTATTTTTGTAAGAATTTTCATGTGATTACAAATGGAAAAAAATCTAAATGCTCAAAGCAAAGAAATATTTTACAAATGACAAATAAATTGTCCCATTGACTTCTACCGACTGCACCAGCATTTAGATGGAGGAGTTTGTGGTTTTTACGCTTGATAAATATTGAATATTTTGTGGTAATTATTTAAATACACAATTTTTAGCACTAAAAAGTGTGATTCGGGGAACAATTCAGTCTGCAGAATGCATCTGAATTAATAGCAGGAAGCAAAATTGATTTTGACATTTAGGGGCCGATTCATGAAGCTCGAGTGAAGGATTCGAATTAAAAAAACTTCGAATTTCGAAGTGTTTTTTGGGCTACTTCGACCATCGAATGGGCTACTTCGACCTTCGACTACGACTTCGACTACGAATCGAACGATTCGAACTAAAAATCGTTCGACTATTCGACCATTCGATAGTCGAAGTACTGCCTCTTTAAAAAAAACTTCGACCCCCTACTTCGGCAGCTAAAAGCTACCAAAGTCAATGTTAGCCTATGGGGAAGGTCCCCATAGGCTTGCCTAAGCTTTTTTGATCGAAGGATATTCCTTCGATCGTTGGATTAAAATCCTTCGAATCGTTCGATTCGAAGGATTTAATCGTTCGATCGAAGGAATAATCCTTCGATCGTTCGATCGTAGGATTTGCGCTAAATCCTTCGACTTCGATATTCGAAGTCGAAGGATTTTAGTTCCTAGTCGAATATCGAGGGTTAATTAACCCTCGATATTCAACCCTTCATACATCTGCCCCATAGCACCTTTTTCTAGGAATACATAGAATATATTTTTTGTGGGGATGCGCTTATTTACCCATGCACTAAATTACTCATTAGACCGTTTTTTTTCCTTTGCACATAGAAGCACATAGAAGCACATATTCACCTACACATACAGGGGCCCATATACTTAGCTTGATTGAAGGAATGTAGGAAAAAAACTTTGAATTTCGAATGTTTTTTTTGGCTACTTCGACCATCAAATGGGCTACTTCGAATCGAACGTTTCAAACTAAAAATCGTTCGAATATTTGACCATTCGATAGTCGAAGTACTGTCTCTTTAAAAAAAACTTTGACCCCCTAGTTCGTCACCTAAAACCTACTGAAGTCAATGTTAGCCTATGGGGAAGGTCCCCATAGACTTTGCTATCTTTTTTTGGTCGAAGAAAAATCGTTCGACCGATGGATTAAAATCCTTCGAATCTTATATTTTGTACATATAAATGTAAATGTGTTGAGTGGATGGTCCGAATCTTGTTGCAAAATACTGTTTGATGATTTACTTAGGGGGTTATTTAACAAAGTCCGAATTTATCTCAATATCGGCTGCTACAAACTCTGATCTAACCCGCTTGGGTTTTTAACGCTTATTTATTATTACATTTTCCCGAAAATTTGCTTTATGAGAAAAGCTCCGATTTTCACAATTTTTTTGTGAGTTTTCACCCGAAAGCTCAGAAAACCCCCGACACAAACAAAAATCAATGGGACTGTTCCCATTGACTTTTATGCAACCTCGACAGGTTTGAGATGCCATATTTTTATATTCAGGCTTTTTAGTTAAATTCTTGATTTTTTTAAAAGTCAGATTTTTTATTAAAAAAAAAAAACGGTTTTCAGGGAATTTCGAGTAGTCGGAGCTTAGTAAATAACCCCCTAAATGTTAAACTGATGACCAATCTCTTTAAAGAAATCACTGATTAGCCCTGTTTTGTTTAAATGATAGAGATGTCCTGTTTTTAAAAGTTAAGATCTGGCAAATTCAAAAGTAAAAATGACAAGGATATGTTTAGGGCGCACTGGAGGGAGGGGGGGCGCTAGGCATGTTCCTCTTCCATCACTTACCCCTAGTCCTGACCCTTGTTCTCTCACTGTGGGCTCTTCTGGTATCACCGTCAATACATCCTCATGTTTGAAAATTTGAAGACTGCGTATAAATTCCAGTTGCGGTTTTTCTAGGTCAATGTGTATACAACATGCTATTTTGCACTTTGCAATTTATGATTGAGACTTCATCTTTTAAGGCAGCACAAAAAAGAGCTTCTTCGTAGAACTGGAATCCAGGCTAAAGATCACATTAGCGTGCTCTACACCTCCACCCACAACAAATTTTTTGGCAGCACTGCCCTCATACAATTTCATTAAAAGTCTCAAAAAGAAAAAGTATTTGTATTCATAAAAGAATGTTATAGGGCTGATAAAAATTAGGGATTTGCATTTTGAGGCTTCTCTAAAAGTTTTAGTTGATGAAAGGGCCTTTGGTGGGCTTCCCAGTTCTGGAAAATCTTCTTTTTTTCCCATTTATTAAAGCTCAGGAAAGCCCAGACTCCAGAAAAATTACCTAATGAAATCACAAAAATGGGAAGCTGCTTGTGACAGCTATAGTACAAAGGCATATATCATCACAGTTATTAGAATTCTCTGCCCTTTGGTTGGTGTAATAAGTGTTGTTTTTAAGGTACTGTAA
Source organism: Xenopus laevis (assembly GCF_017654675.1). NCBI lineage: Eukaryota > Metazoa > Chordata > Amphibia > Anura > Pipidae > Xenopus > Xenopus laevis. The sequence goes on from NC_054378.1 coordinate 52,211,554, forward strand.
TGTAGTCTATTTTTGCTAGTCTAACTTCTTCTTTAACCTTCTTTTATCAACCTGCCTGATGTTCTTCAGAAATGTAGGATTGTCAACATGTTTGTTGGTTTCAGGCCCTATCGTACTTAGGAACAAACATAGGTTTTTTTCTGAATGGTTTCAGCTGCCCAAGTGGAACAATTGGCAGTAAAAGGAAAATAATGTCAGATGTCAGCAGGGGGATTGTGTGAAGCAGATGGAGTCTGAGTATGGTTTAGAGCAGAATCTCTGAGATGTAAAATAAAAGGCAGAGAATGTGACAGCAGGAATTGGCAGGGATATACATGGAGAATATGAATATACGGTGTGAAGGTTAAAGGGGTTCTATTATCGGTTTATTTTCTTTTTTTTCATGAGACTTTCAACATGCTGTTTAAATGCAGGAGAATTCATCTAACGTGTGGCTGAGTCTTCCATATAGATAACTAGAATTCCTAGACTAAAACATGAGGACTGATGTATTTCAGCAGGAAACATATATATTCACATGACACAACGCAGGGATGGGCTGAAAAAATGACACCCATAGAACTGTATAGCTTTGTGCATCAAAAAAAAAAAGACGTGCGTCAAAAAAACTTTGGCCATTTTTTTTTGACGCTCATAGACTTTAATGGGCATCTGCGACATTTCGATGGCGGTGAATTTTTAGCGAAACAAAACGGGTCAAATTCACCCATCCCTAGACACAAGGGACTGCACTTCTTCCTGCTATTGGAGAAAGCTACTATAGTTTATTTCAAATCGAAAGCATTTTGATTTTGATTACATTTAATATACCTGGCTAGGGATGGAGGAAAGTGAAGGAAAACTCAATGAGGTCATAGCTGATATAGCTAGCAAACAATAGATACCAATGTTCAGTGGCAGAATTTAGCATGCTGGGAAGTGCCATGCCCATGAACCCTAGAAAGGCAACAAAGGCTATAAAGAAAATTAAGTTATATAATCTACTGTAGGTTGGTGAAACAGCCAATGAAAGGCAGGAAGGAGAAGCCTAATGCTTAAATATGGGAAATAAACAGTAAAAAAAGATTACTTTAATAAATAAAGTATGGGCATATCTGTATCTGTTATTACTTGTACACATTTATATAGTTTAATTGCTGATACATCATGTCCATAATTATTATAACATAACTAACATACGATCATACTATAGTGCATACAACAGATTTACAGGAAGTGCAACCATTATGGTTCTATGGAGACACATTGATTAGCATTACTATCTTCCCGTGTTGGCGTCTTGAGTTTTCTGTATTTTCTCCTTGTGTTTGAAGAATGATTCAAAAATACTGCTCTAATTGACCTTCAAGGTGGTTTTCCAGAAGTAACTAGCTAAGTAAATAGGCATTCTCCCTTCATTTATATCCCATTTATTTATTGCCCATTAATTTAAATGGACCTTCAGCTGAACTCAACCAAACAAGGTTTTGGGCCCTAGGGTAGAAAGCAGCCCCACAGTTTGGCAATCCTTGATATAGGGTACATAATTAGAACAGAACCATCGGGAATTCAGATACAACACTGAAAAAGGTTAAACACAGAATGAAAATACAAAGGAGAGCATGTACAGTATATCAAAATCTGGGAAACCAAATTGACAAGATATAGTGACAGAACAGGACAGTTGACTGATAAGCAAGTGTAATATTGGATTAAGGCCACAATGGGGACTACTTTATTGAACCATTTACTATATGTAATAAGCAGTTGAAAAAATTGGATTCTGGATGTGGTTCCCTGTGATGTTCATGGGTGTGGAATATTGTAAAATGTATTGTGCAGATCAAATACCCTAAACATTTCATAAATTAATAAAGATATTGAAAATCAAGGAAATCCTTTGAGCCACATATAAATGTTAATTCCAGAAGCATGTTTGCTTCTATAACCAGCTGGGGCCTCACTTTTATCACCAAAACTTTTTTCTAAGAAACAACTGTAAATAATACTTATTGAATAAGAGAAAATTAGTTGGCACATCTCCCAGCCTTGTATATAGTTAATTAGTAAAATTGTTTTGTTGTTTTTAATTTTAACTACAAATATTCTGGCCAATGGAATAAGATATTCTTAATATGTTCAGCAAACTGCACCTTTATACACAGATGTTAACAATTTAGGTTGATTTCTAAGCAACTGTACCTGTGCCGTAATATTTCCTTTGTTTTCTTTCTTTTTTTTTTTTTTTTACAAATACTGTGTTAAGCCAACAAATGGGTCATTTTCTTGGCAAAAGCACTTTTCAGAAACAGCTTTTAATGATATTTAAGTTTTAAATATGAATATTTTCTGTAAACGAAGGAAAAATGCTTCAACATAATTACTGTATGCCATTGTCTGTGAAAATCACAAAATACCATATGTATTTATTGTTATGTATTTAACTGTTTTTATATTGTAAGAAATGATAAATATTTAGTGAAGGAACTGCATAACTACCTAATTTCTTATACCTTATCTACCTTTTTATGCTCTGTCTGTTGTTCATGCTCGCTAGTGTTCTGTTTAATGCTCTTGGGATAGAGCACTTAATAATATTAACAGCAACATTTATTAATAAAGTGACAAGCTATTGGGCACTCCTGGAAAAAAGGGTGTATATATCAAACATACAGATTACATACTACTGACTAGTAACATTTTCTAAAGAGGGCCTACTCATTAACACTTGCAATCTAAAAGCAGAAGCGAATATGGTATACAGGGTGTAAGGAGGTGTGTGGTTAGGCAAGATCAAGAGTCAGCAAAGTGAGAGATGTGCGACTAAGTATTGTGCTAAACAGGTTGCAGTATGATGAAAGCTTCTATAAAGAAATGTGTTTCAATAAATCATTTAAAAGCTGAAAAACGTTGTTGGAGAGAAAAGGTGCATCTTTAGCATAGTCTTCAACGTGTGCATGGGAAGAGGTAATGAGCGAGGTATTGAGAAGAAGATTGTTTGAATAGCATAATGAGCTGTTTGTTGGAAAGTTAAGTTGAGAATGATAGTGTAGGGTATATAGAGGGTATGGTAGAGTTTTGAACTTCTGTTAATATAGGGGTCCATAATTCTATCCTCAGTAGTAGCAAAGATAGTGTTGAGATTTGCAGGGCAGAGTAAGATTGGTTGCTAAGGTATATGAGCCTTGCACCTACCTTTATTAAGGACTGGAGTAGTGATGGTCTGGAGTAGCTACTGTAGGTAATTCAATAAATAATTGCAGTAGTTTATCTGCACTCAACCCATTATCAATATATTTAAGACAGAGACATTTTGTGCATACTGCTACTAAAAATGCCTTACCTTTTAAACAAAACAGGGATTGTTTGTCCATATATTGCAATATATTTAAGCTGGCCAACTACGTCAAAGTCATCCCATATCTGGCCAGTCCTACGCTAAATTTTCATCTGATTCATTAAGAATTCTATTGCTTCATTATACATTTTACAAAGGGACTATGTTTTACCTGCAACTTACTAGCTGCTTTCAGAGTAAAACTCCCAAACTTGGCTGCCTTTGGATGACTTTGACATAGTTGGCCAGCTTAAATATATTGCAATATATGGACAAACAATCCCTGTTTTGTTTAAAGGGTAAGGCATTTTTCAGCAGCACAAAATATAAAATTATATTCCATACGCTCACATAAACTATATATACTCATACACTAACTATAGGTTTTAGTATCATAATAGCCTTGAATATTATGTCTGTCCAAGAAATCATCCAAGCCAAGTGAAAATACCAGTTTTAATTCACCCAAAATATGAATCCACTTCATACTCCTCATGGTTGTTACAATAAAGACTATAATGGGCCGATTTATTAATGCTCAGATATTTTTTTCAAGATTTTAATTTTTTTAATGCTCAACATTTTACATGTAAAGAGTGGTTTAAAACAACACATATGAAGCATAAAAATCTCTAATGTAAATCTACGCCATCTAAAAGCTATGGAGGTCACATAGAAGTCAGTGGGAGCTATCCTGAGCAAATCAGGAAATAATTGCTTACTTTGAGGTGTAAGAGTTTTTTTTTTTAAAGTTAATTTCACTTGTAAATGCAAAGATAAGTTGGAGTAAATAATTATTTGGAAGTTTTCATATTCTTATTTGGATTTCTTCTTCATTGTGGAGGACCACCTGCTTCCTGATGCTGTGGTGTGCACCTTATGCTGGATTTTATTTCATCAGGCACGAGGTGTAGATGACCACCAGACCAGGGTAAAAGTGCTTACTGAATTACAACTACAGGGTGAGCTCTTAAAACCTAAAGTGTTTTTGCGCTTCTTCCCTTGAAAATAACCTCTAAGGTGTCCCTAATGGGGCAAGCGGAATGGCAGTGCCAACAAAAAGACAATAAATGAAAGACAATCATCACAGACAATTATGGTATATTTGGGGGGTGGGTATATTTTAGGTGCCATTCTTCATTGTTTCAAAAACCTGGTAAACTGATGACGATTGCCATGTTTTTTTCAAAATTAAACCTAGCATGATAAATAAACATTTCCTTAAAGAAACTGAAAGGCACAAGCAATCTTAAATTGCCCCCTTAATGTCTACAATACAAATATATTATTATTATTAATATTATTAATATTTTGATACTATTTAATATTTTTTTTATTTGAATTATAGGATTTCCTGGAAGTTGTTGGCCCCTATTATGAGTTGCAAATTTGTCAATTGACCCACACGTATTGGATTGCTTTCCCTGTTCCACAACAGCACATGCAGATTCCGAGCAGTTTTATAGTACAATTTTTTTCCTTCTTGACGAAGACTGCTTGTAAAAGAACACAGGGAATCCAGATGGCTGCTTATATATATTTTTTTTATTTACTGCAATACTAAAGCCATCATAAAAAAGCAAAGTTGAACAGACAGAGCTAATAATATAATCATTCAAAACACCTGCAAACAGTGCAGATGGGCAATTTCTGACTGCAGAATCATCAGTGAGAGACCGCCTTCCCATATGGGCAAATCCAGTAGCCTCAGAGTTTACTAAACTCTGTCTCCTGCCCAAAGAAAACCTGCAGGAAGCATATGCAACTCTTTTTATAGCAGCACAGAACTGTCTCCGTCGGCTTATTTATTTTAGATGAGCATAACTTATCTGTGCTTCTCATCACTACCATGGTTAATTTGTACACTTTATGCTAACGGATACACAAAACATGATAATATAACAAGAAAACATCCCATAAGCCAAAGCCGTTGCCTTTATTAATGTAATTATATTACCTGTTCAGTGTACTTAAATCATCACTGGGAAATCATATGGAAACCCAACACAATTCTTAATGCCTGGGCTATTATTAATCCAATTTCTTTCCTCCCCTATTTTGATTTTCTATAGTGCTTAAGTCTTTTGTTGATGAAAAAGAGATTAAATTGCTTTCATTCTTTATTTTGTTACACTAATTACGTGTCAGATTTATTTGGTTACTGTCACATGTATTTCAATAGCTATGTTGGTCATTTAAAATTCAAAAATGGCCAAAGACCAGAAAGAAGCCAAAAACCAGGGGGGTCATCCTTATAATAATAACCATTATTTAAATCAAATTTACCAAGACATACCCTCCATCCCAAACCTTTAAAAAAAATCATTTTTTTATGTTTTTATGTTTTGTGTATTTATTTAAATTTGTACAGCTGATCAACTGCTGTTGACAGTGAATGTACAGTCTGGATGAAAATGGTCCTTGATCTTCTAGTCCCCTTCAGATACCACCAAAGGTGACCTAAAGGCTGCACAACTTTAATATGCAGAATGTACTACCTACACATACATTAGCTGGTTGAAGATATCTTCTAATGACAACTCTTTTACACCTTATTAAATTTATATCATACCTCCCAGGTTAAGTTGGCATTTACAAAATGTATCTGGGATGGTAAGACAGCACATCAAAACGTATCCACTGCTTCTTGTAACCATTAAAATGGTGAACTTGGTTTGCCTAAGAGTTACCATATAGCTGCCCAAATGGGCCAACGTATACACTGGCACAAGGATTGGTTAAAATTTAACAGGATACATTACAATACAATTCTACTAGAAATATACCATGGGCCAGCCATTTAAATGTTCAGTATTTACAAATTAAATCTCTGTGTAACAAGGACAGCTTCCCTCTATGACTATGCCTTCAAATCCACGAAAGGTGCAGTATCCAGTTACATCCTTCTGATTCATTTAACTCCTTGCCAAGGACCTGTTATTTGCTCAAAATTGGGAATATGACATTTGCTTATGTTTTGGCGATGATGATTTTTAATAATGTAATAAAATATTCTGTTTATTTCTTATTTAGGAAACCTCTCAAAAACCCCTTTGTGCTGAGTTTAGCCTGGACATCAGAAAAATCAGAAAAGGGGAAAAGTCAGAAAAAATCAAAAGACTTGAGTTTTTACTGTTATTGGGTTTTTTCCTGAACCGATGAATATAAGTTGTTTTATTAATAAAAAGGTCAAATCAGGCATGGGAGTTTGGTTGTGATATGACATAAATTCGAAGTTTACTAAATAACCCCCTTAAACTCCACATATTCTAAAACATGCTCCAGTACCTAAGACCATTTTGTACTTTAAAGTAATTTAACAGACAATGGCAATAGCTCGGTGTAAAACATTAATATCAAGGCATCTCAAGGTGAACATGTCTGGCCTCCTCGGGCTCTTTTGTTAAACAGTACATAATGTCAGATGAGAGTTTGCACAAGATGTTTAAGATGGTTAAACAAGCTTTAGGAATGTTTAAGCCAACATATGTTCCTCTGACTTTAGTATTTAAGAGCAGTGTTAGATCAAGTTTACAACCCATTTCCAGTCTGAAAGTGCTGAGGAAGCAACAAAGTAAACAGCAATACGATTTCAGTTAAATTACAAGATGATTTCACTTGACTTGGTTGCTGGCATTCGCATATTAATCTTGAACCACAGAAGTGTCTCGGCATTAGGAACAGCACAGCGCAGTGTAGTTTGAACTAAGTAACATCAAACCTGTTTTATTGGAGAGTGTATTTCAGCTTTCTGCACTGGGAATGCCTATCTAAGAGATTGCATGCAAGACAACACTCTCCTGAAAACATTAAAACAGCAACCTATGGTGACTTTACCAGAATTTCTAGAAGTTGTTTCCAATTTGCAAATTTTTATTTCCCATTTTTATATACAGGCATGGGACCTATTATCCATAATGCTTGGGACCTGGGGCTATCTGGATAATGCATCTTTCTGTAATTTGGATCTTTATAGCTTCTAGAAAAACATGTAAACGTTAAATAAACCCAATAGGCTGGTTTTGCTTCCAATAGGGAATAATTATATCTTAGTTTGGATCAAGTACAAGGTACTGTTTTATTTTTACAGAGAAAAAGAAAATGATTTTAAAAAAATTAAAATTATTTGGACAAAATGGAGTCTGCAGGAGAAGGCCTTGCTGTAATTCAGAGCTTCCGGGAAATAGGGTTTTGGATAACGGATCCCACACCTGTAGTTTCTATATCCTAAAAGTAAAGCTTTAGCAAATCCGCCATTTTCAGACTATTTGGGAACAATTTCATATGAGATGTCCACACACAGATCAAAAATGTGCTCAATACTATAAAACACTGAAAGCAGTGGAATTAATACTCAGTGATCTGTGGCCAGACAAAAAAGAACATTGCCATTTACCCAAGTAAGTAGTGCTAGCCAGGTGCTTTAGTTATGGAAAGTAGATGTTAATAGTAGGAAAAGGAAGAGTTTTCAGAGTATGAAAATATATTGCCCAAACAGAAACAGGCATTTTTCATATAGGGACAAACAATATTGGTAAGTTATGTACATAGAGCTTAGAGTTATGTACTTAGAGCATTCAGAGAAAGAAAGTACAGTCTTTGGAAAACTTAAAACCTGGAAAAAAACAGGACAGCAAATAATAAGCAAATAATCCAGAATCTGGGGAGGTAAAATTGGGGTTCTACTGTAAATATTATTAACTATTACAGATTTTCTGCTGCTTCAAGTACCAGTAGCACCAGAGCCAGGTATAGAGAAATGAAAATAAGATGCTGTTGCTGTTGGAGCAGTAGGGAAATTATTATGCAGTCACAACTTTTTCTCTAAAGCTCATCATACACATACTAATAATATAGTTTTGTTCTCTGGGGCCAATTGGCCAGATTTAAGATCACAGTGGTAAACTCTTATGGCCAGTCAGAATATGCTTTCATTAGTTTTCCTTCACATGACTTACCAGAGCTAACTTCAGAATTAGATACCTTCAGAATTTGAATTATTTCATAGTTAGAATTCTTGCCACAGCAACTGTTAATAAACCAGAGTAAATACTGTCCATTCTAACTGGCACATACCTTCTAACAATTCTTTTTGTTGTTCTTGCTAATTAGTGTGTTCAGTTTTTTTCCACTGTACTACATCACATTGGCCCTGTTCTTTCATTTAGGTCTTCCGTTATCCACAGGGATGGAGGTTCCAGTCGCCATAATGGATTCAGCGAAATTCACCACACGACAAGCACGTAATAATCTTCCTGTGGGTACAATTTTCTGGAATGGGCTGGGTAATGCAACAACAGATCGAAAAACGTCCCCATTTTTGCTGTAGTTTACAAAATTAAGCTTAAAGGAGAAGGAAACCCCCTGGGCGGAAAAACACTCCCCCCTCCCCTGTGTTGCTTCCCCTCCCTCCTCCCCCCTGGCCTACCTGTCCCGCTTGGCAAATGCCCCTAACTTGTTACTTACCCTTCTGCCCAGGTCCAGTTTACGGAGTTCACAGACGCCATCTTCTTCCAAGCGATCTTCTTCCTGCTTTGACCGGCGCATGCACAGTTGGAGCATTTCACCGGTACGGATCTACTGTGCATGCGCCAAAAGTCATGAAGTGAAATCGGAAAACTTTGTGACTTTTGGCGCATGCGCAGTAGATCCGTACCGGCGAAATGCTCCTACTGCACATGCGCCAAAACGCCGGTCAAAGCAGGAAGAAGATCGCGTGGAAGAAGATGTCGTCTGTGAACTCCGTGGACTGGACCTGCACAGGAGGGAGGGGAAGCAACACACGGGAGGGGGGGAGGTTTTTTGCGCCCAGGGGGTTTCCTTCTCCTTTAACAACTCATATTGTGCTTTAGCGCTGAAATGCAATTCAGTCAATCATCAAACGCAATCCAAATAATACACTCAACTCAAAGAAAAATGTCACACTTTCAGCCCTGCTGAGTTTTGGATGCTGGGATGCCATTAAAGGGCAAGAGGTTTCAATTTCATGTTCAGTAACATTCTCTAACCTTTTATGACTATGAATATTAAAATGATAATGATGTTCTTAACATAAGCATGCTCTTCACCACTTCTTTGTTTCCACAGTACATGAAGAAAAAACATAAATAAACTTTACACTGCTGCTGTAAAAATAGCCCTACCTCTACAGTTTTATGCTGCTGTGCAAATCACTGAAAGAAGCCAATGCTCATTAGATATTTTTTACAAGTCCAATTTTAAACATGCACAGGCAAAAACTGAGCACACTCTGATTTGCATTTGAACTCAATTGTTCATCTTTTATAATTGGACTTGCATATTTAGAGCCTTTTTAAAGTTATCTCCAATGCCCCACTTTCTCACGTCACTCTTTTTAGTAGTTCCTACCTTAAAATTTACTTTTAGTACATTATTTTTTTCCCATTAACAGTTAAGTTTATTTTCATCATTAAACTCTTGTTCTAATGATTGCTCTTTGGTCTGGGGAAACTAGCATCTTTATTGAACTTAAAAGTACCAGAAATAACGGCATTGTATATTTGCAAAAAGAATGCTGGGCTGGAACTTCACTTAAGGTTTTTGTTTTCATTAAAAGACATACATGTATACGAAACCGTGTAAATATAATGTTATGCTAGCTTTGTTTTATGTTTCTGTTTATTTTCTCTTTCTCTAAATGTATCATATCCTATATGGCATGCATACTTCCTTCACTATGCTGACTGATACTGGGACTTTTCTGATCCATTGATGTATGACATGCTTACTAAAATCTTTAATAAAAACAACTTTAAAAAAAAAAAAGACATACATGTAGATCCAGTTCAAATGAATTGATCTACAGCATTGAAACAGTAACCTGCAAAGAACATTCTCTATTGTCTTGTCATTTAACCATAACTGTGACACATTTCCCAAGGTAAGTCATATTTGTCTCTGAAATACCACTGAAGATTTGCTTTTCCCTAAACAGCAAAGACTGCAATAGGATTCAAGAGAGAGAGAGATGATTCTTAAATTGGAAGAAGACGTGGTTATCAATATAAATATTATATATATTGTAATATCATCAGTGAGCTATGTCCCATACAGTTTCTTGGTCCTACATACTTGTATGTATGTATGTATGTACTGTAAAATTCTGCAAATGGTATATGCCCTGCCATGACAGCTGCCTTTGCCCTACTGTATGTCCGATTCATCTTAGCTCAAATCATCAGATTATTTATTAGTTTGGCACACCATGAGGGTTAATACTAAATAGTTGGATGCTCTCTGTACAGGGGCTGCCTGAACAATCTTGTGCAAATTTCTTTCTTGCCTACTGCACTTCAAAATCTGCACTAAACATCACTTCTGTCTAGCTCCACCTGTACGTAGAGACATTTTAGAAGAATCTGATTATCCTTCCCATTACCTGTATGTCCACAAAGTTTCTAATTGGAAACTATGGGGCAGATTCACTAAGTGCCGAACTTGCGCTAGTATCCGCTTGGCTGACATCGCAAAACTTCGACAGGTTTAGATTCGCTAAAATCCGAAGTTGTGTCCAGGGCGCCAAACGCTGGCGAAGTTGCGCTAGCATTGCCTAATTTGCACACCGTGGGAAGTTAAAGTTGAATGGACGTATCTGTTGCAGCAAATACATTACAATACACAAGCCCAGGAAACGTTAATAAAAGAAAATATGTGCCATATGTTAGGAATGTAGGTGGGAAGGCGGGTACCCCAGAAAAAAATTTACGATCTTTTGCAGCCTACCATCCTGAAAAATTAAAAGTCTCCAGTGTTTTTTGGGACTTAGAAAAATTTTCAACTATTTTTTGAGGAACTCCTATCTACTCTATTGCACTTTGCCCGGTCTGAGGTGGCAGAAGGCAAGTGTGGCGCAAGAGGTAACGTTCAGTAAAATCCGCATCTTAGTGAATTTGCGTGGTTACATCCCTTCACCATAGCGCAACTTTGCTTTACTTATATATCCTTCGCTAGCTAATTTACGCCTGCGCCCATTAGTAAATTGGCAAAGTAACGAAATGGCGAATTTTCGCTAACGTTAGTTATTTCGCACTTTAGTAAATCTGCCCCTATCAGAGAAGGTGGCTTCAAAGCTTCCCCCATTAAATATGATAAAAATGTCTTACTAATGGCTTAATATGATAAACAGATTTTGGGTGGGGTGAGGAAACTTCCAGTATAATGTCTCTGGGGTGGGGAGACTCCCACAAAAGGATCTTTCCGTTTTACAAATTGGAACTTGTACAGGAAGCTCCTAGTACAGATTTTTTTCTTTGCAAATGATTATTATTGTAAGTATTTAAGGCGCTTTACTTTTCAAAGCAAAGGGCTTCTATTAACAAATAAATGCATTTATAAGTGGCATTTTAACAACCTAGGGCTAAACCCATATGACAAGCCTACTTTTTAGTTTCCAGAACAGAAAACAGTTTGTTTCATATCACTACAGAGAAACCCACACAAAGGGGAAATGGCATGCTGGAAGCGCCTGTGTGTCAAGTTAGTATCTGTCAAGGATTGTTATCTTTATTTTAATATAGAACAAGTAAGCTGAGGAAAGGAGCCCCAATCTGAAAGTGACATGATGCCAGAGAAGTGAGGCTGATTGACCCAAAGAAGACATACTTTTCCAGTGTATTAAAATAAGACCATCCTGGTTTGAGGAGCTAAGTCATAAACTGGATAAAGGTTATGGAGTCAATGTTATATATTAATATTTTGCTGAAATAATTTACATGAACACATTAGTGCATAATGTTAGGGTATTGTTGAAAGTCTGAGGGAAAAGGTTTTTATTGAAAATGTATTGGGCATGCACACTCAAAAAAAAAACATTTTTTCTACAGACAACAGGAGGTATGAGAAAAAATTCTTTATATTTCAAATAGTGTAGGGATGTGAAAATCCTAGACACCCTTACACTTACAGACAGGCACATCCCTAGTAATATGGACACCTCAGTGGGTCCTTATTGGGACCTTGCGCTTATGTAACCCCTGCAGTTCACACAGTGTACACCAGATGGCACTGTGCCAGAGTATAAAAGGTTTAGGAACCATGTGCTCTGGGTCCATTGCTTTAGCCCAACCAAGCAGGCTGGAAGGGAATGGGTAGTGCTGACCCTAGGCACCTTGGCCCTAGTAATTAGACAGCTATACTAGTTTTATAGATCGCTCTAGGAGTGATAGAGAGGTTATTTAGTTGAGCAGCTCAAGGCTCCACCGAGGAGATTAGAGGGATTAAGATCCCAGGGTATTACTGACCCAGAGTAAGGAACCAAGTGTTGAGATAGGGATGTCAGGAGTTCCCCTAGTCTGCCACTGGAAGATATCCTGAAAACTGGGCAAAACCCATCACATGCTGTCCACTTACTCTCTGCTGTACATTCCCTAGCCTGTGAGTATATGCTTCCTTTATGCTGCTGTGTATGTTCTATACTCCATTGTGGATCAATTTGCTAAATGATCTCTGTGCTATTGTTCAATAAATACTGTTCTTTGTTCAACTGTTAAAGAACTACTGGCGCCCATAATTGTGCTATCGCACCAGGCTACAGTTACACTACACCCTTGCCACCACCGCGTTGCGAGGGCTTACCCCTGAGAAAGAGAGCTCATCTGGGGTCTCAGCCCACAAAGGAAAGTAGCTAAAACTGCCCTAGCACAAGTCAGTTTACTATAGCGCTACAATAGTAAAACATACATCAAAAAAGTTTGCCATTCAGTATAATAAATGTACAACAGTGTAAGCAAAGATATAGATACCACCCAGCAAAATATTTCAAGGCAAAAAGGAAAATACCACAAGAAACGGATACACTTGCCAAGGATGAGAATACCCCAACGTTTCGGCACTTAGCCAACGTGCCCTCATGTTTTTTAAAAGGTTTTTATTGACTAGAAATCTATGTTTTCACAGAAAGTTTCCTTCAGTTTTGCAAATTTTTCGGCAAAGCAAATCTAGGCATTTTTGCTCATCACTAGAAATCACAAACTATTATATACATAAACATTAAACACACTCTATATTGAATTTATTTGAATATTAAAACTTCCATTTGTAAAAAAAATATATGGCCTAAGGAAAAATAAACACAAAATAATCCCTACCTATAAACAGTGCCTTGAATATCACAGAAGACCTCTTACTCCCTGAGATTGTCATTTAGAGCACATAAATGTTGTCTTTTACAAAAAAGACTAAACCTCTTGCTGATGTACTTACTTTTAAACAAATCAAATATTGCACATTTGTAAACATGATTCTTTACTAATACAAATAATATACCAATGCTAGTAAGGTCAGTAAAGAGAGCACATTAACTGTATATAAGATTTGCAATATTGCTTTTTCTTTTATTCCTGTCCAAAAAATATATTGCATACAGCAATATTATTTTTTAAATAATAATTACATTTATATTTATAAAAAGTAAAAAATTTTCCACTGCACCCATGCACTTTTAGCCTTAATTAACTAGCAAATGCAAAAGTTTTTTTATTCAGTGGCAGAGATTTATTATCTTAATTCACTTGACGTTTTGCATCTGTCCATGTTTCCCCTGAAACTCCTTTTTACACCATAGTAACCAGCACTATATGCTTGTGATCCTGCCTGTGACCTCTTCTTAATTAGCATTGCATTGTCCGCTTGTAGTTAAGTCTTACAAATAACTCAGATATGATTTGTTTAAAGTCCTAATGAATCATGCAAGGAGCTAAACTGTTGAGCTTCTCTAATCGTCTGTGTATAGATTTCTTGGCTGGAACTCACTGATTGTGTGCATGTATTTATTAGCTCTTTAGTCAATAGTGAAACGGAACCCTTCTTGCCTACATGTCCATTGTCCACAGTAAGTTTTATAATATGCAGGAAAAAAAATCTGAGAGTTTGTGGGGTTCAGAGCAACCTAGTCCATTGCTTTCCAGTTAATTGTCAATCCTAACAGGCACAATTAGACAATACAAGACCTTTGAGATGGGCTTGTGCTAAGGTAGCAGAAATCACCACATAAACTATGAAATATGCTCCATTTAGAAAGGAACCTGTAGAATGGGACGTCACAATCTGCCAATTATGTTCTACCTGTAGACAGTCTGTGCTATGAAACAGGCATGACACTAATACCTTGAGTTAAGAGGGTCAGTAAGTATATCTTTTATACTATACTAGTCGGTACTACACTGTATATCATTTAATAATAAGACTGTGTTGGTTTTCCATTGGTATAAACTTCTTTATGGTTAAGAAAAAAATGTCTATAGAACATTTTCATGTGCCATTCTTGTGCATCCAGTTTTCTCCACTGAACGATCTTTTAATCTGGATTATATTTGTGTGTTAATGTGAATATTTATTAAAGGGACATATATCTAATAACATAATTTACTTAAATTTAATTGATTGGCTGATACATTAAAGGGGTGGTTAACCTTTACTTTAACCATTAGTAAATTACAGAATGGCAAAATCTGAGCAACTTTTCAGTTGGCCTTCATTTCTTTCATTTTATAGTTTTTGAATTATTTGCCTACTTCTGAATCTTTCCAGCTTTGAAATGGGGGTCACTGACCCCATCTAACAACAAATGCTCTGTAAGGCATTATTATTGTTATTGCTTCTTTCTATCATTCATCTTTCTATTTAGGCCCTCTGGCCACTGGGAGCAACATGCATGGGGTTGGTGAAGAACATGTTGCTCACGAGCTACTGGTTGGGGATCACTGCTCTATATTATATTAAAAGTTAATTTAACAGTTAACAACCCATTTAAAGGGGTTATATATCTATCCTATTCAACACATAAAGACAGAAGAGGCAATCCAATCATATAGGAAATGACTATGGATGAGCAAATGATTTACCTAATAAATTTAAACAATGAAATTAGATTTTTATCTATGGTGAAAATTTTTGTGAATTTGAGATAAAATTTCTCCATGCACGCATTTTCTCTTGCAAATAAACACCAATAGACATATTTTGCCATTCATTTTTTTGGTATAAGATATCTACACAAAAAAAAATCCAACCAAAAGTTATTATAGACTTGATCGTGCTTTGGGCCTAGTCATAATAAGTAAAGAATTTGGAGAGTTACCAGTTGAAAGGAAATGTCATTTTCCTTGTTGTGGCTTAATGAAAAGTATGTATCAGCAATCCTCAGTTTAAAACTATAAGATCACTTGTAACATGCTTAAATGTAAATATTTTTACAATATTTAATGGACCGGCATAATTAGAGTTCAGTCAAAATTGTTTTTTTTTCATAAATTTATGACAAACATATGGTAAAGCCTTTTAAATTTTTTTTTACCCTTCTATTTCCTTCAATATCCAATGGAAAAAATTGTTTCAAGAAATTTTTTTATATGACATGACATTTCAAAAAGCTCATAGAGAGAGAGACAAAACACACCCGATAGTGGGTTTGCCACTTCCACTTTTAACTAGCATATACTGTATATAGTACTTGAGAGCCAGTCAGTGCAATTAAGTTTCAAAATTTATTTGAGATGCACTATATACAAATATATCCTTAGCTACAGAGGTCTAGACTGGGTGAAATGTAATAACCATCCTGATCTTGGCCTCCAGTCTTTGCAAAAGCTGCAATAAACTTAGAGCATAAACCAATATTAAATCTTTATGTTTTTCAAAATTGTAATATATTAAATAATGATACTATGTCATATTATCTTTAAACTAAGCAGACACAGAACATAGGTCAACTAATTTTATTTGCAAATGCTGCGAGAGAACAAATGGCTATGTTTACATTAGCAGATGGTAAATAAGGAAGCTAGTATATGTTCTAATTTAGCGACCTCTTTAATTCCTTATGGCTAATATATGAATATGCAGTACTACCACCTAACTACTGGATCTATTAAAGATGTTAAATGGCATCTAATACACATGTATTAATTAGCTAGCTTTCTTTTTTGGGAGTGATACAGAAGAAACCCATCACATTCTATGCACATTTTAGGACCTCCCTTCTTAATATGTCCTACCCATACGAAGCGGCAAATAAAAGTTCCATCAGTCATAAACTTTGACTTGTATCTTTCTCAGAACAGACAGAACTCTATCAGTGTGCCATCTTTCATACAGGTAACCTAGCATCCTACTCACAGTTAGTAATCATTCCTTGTCCCTCCTCCATACAGTTGTTGCTACACAAAGAGACTGTCATACAACACAGTGTTTATTTCAAAACATATTATTGCTTCTTGCCCAAAAAAAGAAAAATGTTTATTCCTAAAGAGACCTGAAACGACTGGCATAAACCTGAAACGACTGGCATAATCATATAAGTTAGTAGTGCACACGATAAAGATAGTAATTGTCTTATGTGGCCCATATGTTTCACAGTATACATCTACCAAGCACAAACATCATAACAGCAGTTGATCAAATGCCTTCACTGAACATTGTGCTCCCCGTTCCATGTACTATCACCAAGCTCACAACTCTTCCCTGCACTGTCCCCAAGCTCACAACTGTTCTCTGAACTGTCCCTGTCTCAAACCTCCTCCCTGTTGTCATATCAGGTTTTTTGGATATGGTTTAGAAAGGAGGTCTGAGGTAAGGGATGGCCCAGTGATTACACTTTGGATGGAGGAAAGTGCCAGAAGGAGGCTTTGGAGTGGGATGGTACAAGTAGAAAGCAGGAGCTGGGAGGAAGCTTTATATTGAAGGCAGTACATTAAGGAGACTTTTTATGACAGGATATGTGGGTGATTGTTTACCCAACAATTCATTTTTTTTCTAAAATAGATTCTCCAAAATCATGTAAACAATTGCTTTCCAATGGAATAGTTTAATTACCTTTAGTAGCCAGCCAGCATTGACTAGTCAACTGTTTAAAAGCAAACATTTATATTGGGTGCTAAAGATTACTGCACCTGAGCCAACTTTGTGCCTTTTATTACAGATAGGTTATAGAGCATTAGATATCCATGATGGGAACTGTCAGTCTGCACACTTGCAATTGAACAGGTCTAATCATAATTTAAATCAGTGATATTGGTCCCAATAATCTGTTTCATTTTTAAAATATAGTCTGGGGTGCAACTTTATTTTTGTTTAGATATTCAAGTGAAAAGAGACAGTGATTTGTACTGTATTCTTGGAAATGTAAAAATAGACCAGTTTTGAAAAACAAAAAAGGTTTGTTGGAAGGGACCTTCCAGGCATTCGTTTTTGCGTGGCTTGTGCTAATACAAGCGGAATAAAAACTTTACAAGAATCATTTTTTGCCCACATTATAGGAGTATGGCAGTGTTGGCTGGTTCTCTTATTTTAACTCATTTTGTTGGTGCAATCTTTTAATAGATGTTTCTAGACAATTTGTCAAACTGCTCCCAGTGCAGCCTTATTTATATTTAATATATTTGTTTGCCTTTTTAAAGAAAATAAACATATACATTGCCAGTATTACAATGATATAGACGACACATCCATTCTGCTGTGATTCTTTTTTTGTAACAAATATCTACCTACAGTATATTTCTCTCATTATCCCGTATACTGAAATAAATGTCACAAAAGCAGGGCCTATGTTTTGTAATCTTGCGGATGGTGACATGTGTTGAGATTTTGGGATATATTTTAAAGGTTTCTGTGACGACAACAAGGCTGTTTTCTTTGTCAATGCATATTCTGTCATTGTCACTGTTCCTGCTTATGACACGGTCTGTCATATCTGCCGAAAACAGCAGCCACTTTTTATTTTTACTGACAGATTTGTCAAAGAGTTTGCATGTTGTGTGGTATTTGGCCAAAAGATAAAATACCTTCTTTATGGTTAGTTTGTAAACAGTGGGAAGGAATTTGCTTATTTAAAATATTTAGCATGGATTGCTACCTCATTACAGTGTTTCTAGTTTCCTGAAAATGTACTAGATCGTTCCTGAGTGACAAAACAATTCCCTTAGATTCACTGCTACCTGCTTGTGTGACAACTGCTTGTATACTTATTGCATTCTCTTCCCTAGAATGGCATACATCTACATGGATCAGAAACTTTCTTTACGAGATGAAATGAAAAAATGCCACCAGTACACTATTCACTCCTTTATATAATTCCTATATAGTATCCTTTACTAAACATTCAGTTAAATAGTTGTTCACCTAAAATTAACTTTTGTAATGTTAGACTTAAATAATGTAACTTTTATAATCTGTCATTTATATAGTGCCACAAGGATCAATTTCATTAGAAGATGATTAAAGGAAAACTATACCCCAAAAATGAATACTTAAGCAACAGATAGTTTATATCAAATTGAATGACATATTAAAGAATCTTACCAAACTGGAATATATATTTACATAAATATTGCCCTTTTACATCTCTTGCCTTGATCCACCATTTCGTGACTCTATCTGTGCTGCCTCAGAGATCACCTGACCAGAAATACTACAACACTAACGGGCCGATTCACAAAGGGTCGAATATCGAGGGTTAATTAACCCTCGATATTCGACTGGGAATTAAAAATAAAAATTTTTACCGCAAATAGTGTGATCGAACAATCGAAGGATTATTCCTTCGAATCGAACGATTCGAAGGATTTTAATCCAACGATCGAAGGAATATCCTTCGATCAAAAAAAGTTAGCCAAGCCTATGGGGACCTTCCCCATAGGCTAATATTGAGTTCGGTAGCTTTTAGATGGCGAATTAGGGGTCGAAGTTTTTTCTTAAAGAGACAGTACTTCGACTATCGAATGGTCGAATGATTTTTAGTTCGAATAGTTTGATTCGAAGTCGTAGTCGATGGTCGAAGTAGCCCAAAAAACACTTCGAAATTCGAAGATTTTTTACTTCGAATCCTTCACTCGAAGTTAGTGAATCGGCCCCAACTGTAACAGGAAGAAGTGAGGAAGCAAAAGGCAGAACTCTGTCTGTTAATTGGCTCATGTGACCTTACATGTGGTTTGTATGTGTGCACCGTGAATCTTACGATCTCAGGGGGCGGCCCTTATTTTTTAAAATGGCAATTTTCTATTTATGATTACCAATGGCACATACTACTAAAAAAGTATATTATTATGATAATGGTTCATTTACATGAAGCAGGGTTTTACACATGAGCTGTTTTACTCAGTATCTTTTAATAGAGATCTACATTGTTTGGGGGGTATAGTTTTCCTTTAAGCTTCCTACGTATGTTTGGAGTGTAGGAGTAGACTTGAAGAGAACACACAACCCCTTTGCAACCCCATGCAATAAGGTTGTTATTTCTTATTAAGTTGGTTAGTTTTCAAATTATGTCATCGAAATTATAACCAAAATTATAAATAACAAATTAAATTACATAATGAAAACAAAACAAAAATTTGAATCACAGAATGAAAGGGAAAGGAGAGCAAATTATAAACAAAAGGTTATTATTTCTCAAGTTATTACAGTTTAAAGAAAAAAAATATTATTCAAGTTCCAAAATGTTATAAATTACCGTCTATCATACACAACATAATATTAGCTTTTCATTTACTTAATTTCAATTTGCTACCATTATCAAAAATACAAAGTCACAGTTTGAAGAGGGAATCGGCAATGAAGCCATAGAGGGCATTGTACAGTATAGCTGTAGTGTTGTATGTGTAAAAATGCAATCAGATATTTCACCCATTTGCTGTAGCAGATGGTTCTCCAACTGGCAAACATCTGGCCCCTTCAGGTGTTTCTCTGCAAACTGCCAAAGAACTTGACCCCATCCTATTTTCCACCTAAAGAATGGGTTTATGTGAAAGTAGATGGGTAAATGATGTGCATATCTGTGTTGAGTTACTGACAGAGGAGGATTATGAGGGTGTTGTGCTTGTGTAACTTTCATGGCTTGTGGGTGTGTACAGAAAATAGAGTAAATCAGTGAGGAAACTATGTAATATAGTAGTTCATTTGTGATAATTTGGCAAGATTAAAAAATTATATGGAGCTTGTGCTAATAATATTCTAGCAATCATACAAATGTAAGGATATATTATACCAATTATATAGAATTTGCTTACTTAAGTTGGAGTTGGGCTTCTCTACTTCTGACCCTTGGAGGCAGATTTAGGCATTTTCAAGTTTCAAAAAAATTACAATTTTGAAAAACAACCACAAAACATTTTCTGCTATTGCCTTTTTCTGTGCTTCAGCACTAGCACTAGCATATTTATTTCATACCAGAAAAAACATCGCATTCAAAAATCTCAACTGTTTTAATCAGCTAGAAAAAAAAATTGTTCCTGAAATCTTCTAAACGAGTCTCATTGACTTAAGATTTTCGAGTATATTCGTACATAAGGCTTAAAGCTATGGGAAGACTAGAAGCAGCCATATGTGAGAAATGTGACATGGGAGAAGCTGGGTTCCTTCATTTGATCTGGGCATGCCCTAAGGTAGCAACGTATTGGACAGAAGTCATCCACTACATTAATGAATGACTATAAACAATAAACACTATTTCACTTCATTTTGTTTTATGCAAAAATGTTACTAATTATGAAATGGATGAGCCCCAATCCCTTTACACCTCAACAACAGATTGAGTTAATAAATGCTACATTGCCTCTACTCAAATTGACATAAAATGCTCTGGAAATACCCAGGAAATTTGAGAAAATATGGGAACCATAGTTGGATGCAGTATCTCTGCTTCTATGATGACATACCTCTATGTTTAACTTGGTATATATATAGGGACCCATAGGGTCAATGTGCCCCTATGGCTTTAAATCCCTACACTTGATCTCCCTAGTAGTTGGGCAGATGCCCATGTAGCTAGTTTGCTAGTTGACTTATTGGCCAAGAGGTACTGTGACCACTTGATCTTCCCATAGCTGGATCTTCTTCTTTGACTTCTGGTTGCTGAACCAGCTGGATGTTTCCAGAGAGCCTGGGTACACCAAGGCCCAGTAAAGTCATTCTGCCCTAGAGGGACCAGTACCTCTAGAGAGATAAGGGGTGTAGGGACCCCGTGAATGAGACCAGATAGAGATAGGATACTTCCTTTTATAGGACAGCGCAGATCAGGATATCTTCCAGTTGTAAACATCTTGACTTCTACATGAACTCAGCAGGTCTGAGTTGGAGTACTTCTTAAATTCAGACTTTTAACACCATTGGGGTTTAATAAATGATGAAAAATTCTAGGTTTTTTTTTCTACAAAAGAATAGTGTTGTTTCCCTTTAAAAGGCTTGAAAAAGGGCCCAGTGGGGTCTGAAACGTTTCCCTTACCTTGTATGTATGTGGGCTAAATAAACAATTTACCACTTATTACACCATAATCAGTGTGCTACTGGATTATTCTCTACATTGTATGCTGGACCTGTTGGGCAGGAAAGGGTCAACCAGATCAATCACCTGATACCCTGCACAGGGTTTACCTGAAGGGTTGAGCACTCTGAACGTTGTACATCCCTTTAAAAGTCCGACCAGAAAAAAATCATACATTAATATATAACCCCTAACTATCTAGTGATAATAAAACCTGGCCAGGCATTAATAAGCCGGTCACATAATGGGGCTCATTTATGAACACATTTGGCAAATTTGCTTCTGGGCAATGATCCATAACAACCAATCAGATGATTGCTTTCAGTGTTCACCCTGTAAAAAGCTAATCACTGATTGGTTGCTTTGGGTTTCTGCCCAGGTGCCAATTTACCCAGTGTTTATAAATGAGCCCCAATGTTTGTAAGCTAAAGGAGTACCTCTTAAATGGCATTTTTCTTTAAAAAGTATACACATAGGAAATAGTGATAGGTTCATTTATAACCCATACATCCTTACCCATGTAAATACGTTATTCTCTCCACATACAATGCTTTGAAAAGGGTAAGCAGGGCATCATGCCAAACATTTTGAAAGTCTTAAATAAGTTCATATAGCATTACATAAATTAAGCAAATATTAGTTTACTTTCTTTTGGAGTTTTAGTCATCCTTTGAGATCAACAGGCTTATTTTTGATACACTAAGCCTCCAAAGCTATTAAACTGTGCATTGTAATGGTAAAATAACACACTGAGAACAGCCATTTAAAAAATGATCTTATATCTAACACTTGACTATGCCTATTGACAAGGAAATTCATAGAAAAGAAGAATGTGCACCTGAATTATTAAGATATGTTATTTTCTTCATGACAAATGTGGTCTAAATTAATAGGATCATGCATTCTCTGTTTTCAGTTAAGGATTTGCTGTGTAAAGATTAAAGTATTACATTTTTAAATTACTTTGCAATAGGTGGGATATTGTTACTACAGATATAATCACTGGCAGCATTTATGAAAATGAAAATCCATGATACTCTGTGCCATTCATTCAAACAGTTATTTGCATTTAGAATGATCTGCATATGTTTTGTCTAGTTCAAACCCATTCCATTAAAATCTGCATTTAATGTGTAGTGACTGAATATTTCAGCACCGATATGGATGCTGCAAAAGTTCAAAACAAACTGGCATAAGCTCACAGGACAGTTTTCAAAAGTTTTGCTTGAAACATTAGCTGCATTTTGTCTGGGAAGCAAAGCCACCAGGACTAGGAAGTATTGACTTAGTAAGAAGCTTGCAGTGAGCCAAAGGCAGATCAGGAAAATATGCAATTATGTCGTATCCAAATGGCTAAACAGATTCATAGTCAAAGTTCAGACACAAGTCAGGGCAGGTAGCAATCAAGATAATGAGAAAGAGGCAATAAAATGAGATTTCTGATCATGTTAAACCTGATCCAGGAACCTGCACTTGGGCATTGAAGGTGGGTCCTTTAATTTTGAACTTGGTCCCAAATAAACCCACACTCTTAACATTCTGAGCAGCTAAGCTTAGGGCTTGTGATAAATGATCAAGCAGAAAATGAGGTTGGTCTGTAATATAAGATGATGCTACATGGCTGAACAGAGTCGGACTGGGCCCACGGGATACCGGGAAAAAACCCGGGGTCCCAGATGCACACCCAGATCTGCAGGCTTCTTCCTGCTGCAACCTGCCTTTTACAGGAGGTCACAGAAAATACATTGTGTGCATTCAGGTGTTTAGTTTAGTACTGCTAATATGTAAATTCATTTGCTGGCGAATATAACATAGAGTACAACATCTCTAGTCTATTTCTTTTGTTAAGCTTTAGTTCTTCTTTAGGAAGGTAGGACCTGAATATGGGGGAAATTTACTAAAGTGCGAAGTGGCTAATGCTAGCGAAAATTTGCCAGCGTGACGTCATTTTGGCACTTAATCGATTTACTAACGGGTGCTGGTGTAAATTTGCTAGTGAAGTTGACATACACCCTAAAGCCAGACGACGTGGCTCTGGCGAAGGGACGTAACTAAGCAAATTCACTAACTTGCGGATTTTACTGAACGTTACCTCTTGCGCCAGACTTGACCAGCTCAGACCAGGCGAAGTGCAATAGAGTAGATAGGAGGATCTTCAAAAATAGTTGAAATTTTTTCTAAGTCACAACAAACGCTGGCGTCTTTTACATTTTTCAGGGTGATAGGCTGAAAAAGATCAAAAAAAAAATGTTTTGGGGTACCCTCCTTCCCCCCTACATTTCCTAACATATGGCACCTAGACTATACAGTAGGCACATGTGTAGGGCAATATAAGACCTCTATTTTATTTAATGAATGTTTCACAGGCTTGTGTAGTGTAATGTAGTTTATGCTGCATTTACGTCCAATGTACATTAAATTGGCGCCATATGCAAATTAGGCATCGCTAGCGTAACTTCACTTTGCTTGATGAATTAACGCTACCTTTCGCCTCCCAGGGCGCAACTTCGGATTTTAGTGAAATTGAGCAGCCCTGGCGAAACTATGCCTGCCGAAGTGCAGCGAAGCCGTCTCTAGCGCATTTTCGGCACTAAGTGAATTTGCCCCATAGGTCTGAAATGATAGTAATATTGTAGTTGGTAGCAATGTACATGTTCCTATAATCATAATTTCTTAAAAATACTGGGTGCCATAGGATGAATTGGATGGAAACCAATATAATTTGTATATACTGTATGTAGATATAAAGATATAGGTACATATGAAATATGGTCAGGTCACCATAATATCAGATGAAATATTCAGTTACATTAATTTTTGCTTCATCCCTTGAGAAGGTACTTACATTTTAACTGCGACACGCATACCTGTTCATCAAAAAATGATCCAATTAAATGCACAGGAAATACCGT
The DNA here is from genome assembly GCF_017654675.1 of Xenopus laevis. NCBI lineage: Eukaryota > Metazoa > Chordata > Amphibia > Anura > Pipidae > Xenopus > Xenopus laevis. Next base: position 52,236,056 of record NC_054378.1, read on the forward strand.
TGCAGATAACTGACAAATAATGTTAATTTTACTTGAAAAATCCGCACCACACAATATTGCATTGGAATTGTACCTATTAATAAAAATCACAGACATGTTTATATTGAAAATAAAGCTTTGTGAAATAGGAAAACTGCAGGCGACAAAATGTAACACTTGTTTTAGTTATTTAATATGAAATATTAGATCAGTTTGACATTCATTTGTTTAATAAGGATGGAGAAATGTGTGATTTAAGTTACTTTCTGCACACAATTAAGTAGAAATAGTTGGAGGTAATGCTATGAAGAAGACAATGATATTTTTAGTCACCTTGCTGCAAATATAAGACTAATCGCAGAGTATTAGAAACATTTATTTCCTTTCACCTGCTTTTGATGGTACTGCATAAGGAACTAAATATGCTGTATATGAAGAGTTATACAATCTGCATTAATAAATATAACACAAGAAATTATTTTATATACCGTATATACGCCGAGTTTTTCAGCATCCAAAATGTGCTGAAAAAGTCTACCTCGGCTTATACTCGGGTCAGCGGTACCCAACCCGAGTAGCTGAGATTGCAGTAACTTTTAATCATTCCTATACCAACAGAACACTTGGGGAGAGACTGCAATATCCCACAATGCCCTCTGTTGGTTATATGAAAGAATAACAGTGCGCCCTCTGTTGGTTGTATGAAAGAATAACAGTGACTGCAATATCACACAGTGCCATCTGTTGGTTGTATGAAAGAATAACAGTGACTGCAATATCACAGCGCCCTCTGTTGGTTATATGAAAGATTAACAGTGACTGCAATATCACACAGCGCCATCTGTTGGTTGTATGAAAGAATAACAGTGACTGCAATATCACAGCGCCCTCTGTTGGTTATATGAAAGATTAACAGTGACTGCAATATCACACAGCGCCATCTGTTGGTTGTATGAAAGAATAACAGTGACTGCAATATCACACAGCGCCATCTGTTGGTTGTATGAAAGAATAACAGTGACTGCAATATCACACAGCGCCCTCTGTTGGTTATATGAAAGAATAACAGTGACTGCAATATCACACAGCGCCATCTGTTGGTTATATGAAAGAATAACAGTGACTGCAATATCACACAGCGCCATCTGTTGGTTGTATGAAAGAATAACAGTGACTGCAATATCACACAGCGCCCTCTGTTGGTTATATTAAAGAATAACAGTGACTGCAATATCACACGGCGCCCTCTGTTGGTTATACGAAAGATTAACAGTGATGGCAATATCAAACAGCACCCTCTGCACATGGTAGTGGGACAGTTGGACAATGCACACAGTAATCCGTTTGGCAATTCTCTGTCACCATCAACTTTGCAAAGAAGTCCGGTTGATCGCTGGGGGGGTCGCTTTGGCAGAATGTGCGCTACTGGGAGACAGGGCTGTAGTTGTGTCTAGGCTTATACTAGAGTCAATAAGCTTTCCCAGTTTTCGTAGGTAAAATTAGGTACCTCGGCTTATACTCGGGTCGGCTTATACTCGAGTATATACGGTACCTTGTTTCAGCATTAATTGCCTTCATCAAGGTGTGCCCTTATTGCACTTATTAGTAATATAGATGGTACTATAACGGAACTTGCAGGCAGTGTGCTTGATCCATTGGAAGATAAGCTACATACAATGCTGACATAATTGGACTATTAGGCTAATAAGACAGGTTAGTATTGTCTTGCTCTTTCTTAAGAAAATTGTTATAGGCAGCACTCCAATTAAAAAATTGCATGTTAAAATATAATCTTAATAATTTTTATATTATTTTTTCTTATATTTTGAGTGCTGCCTATAACAATTTTGCAAGTGCCACCAATATTGAAGGACACTGGGGGATGGGTACCCATAATTACGTTGTTTGGAAAAGTGTGCATAAATCTATACAATTGGCTGTTGCTGTTAGATATGATACACATATAAAGCCTAGGTAAAAGCTAGGGACTCTTGGGGGCACATTTACTATGGGTCGAATATCGAGGGTTAATTAACCCTCAATATTCGACCATCGAAGTAAAATCCTTTGACTTCGAATATCGAAGTCGAAGGATTTACCGCATTTGGTTCGATAGAACGATTGAAGGAAACATCGTTCGATTAAATCCTTCGAACCGAACGATTCGAAGGATTTTAATCCATCGATCGAAGGAAAATCGTTCGCTCGATGGATTAAAATCCTTAGAATCATTCGATACGAAGGATTTAATCGTTCAATCGAAAGCCTATGGGGAAGGTCCCCATAGGCTAACATTAGTGCTCGGTAGGTTTTAGCTGGTGAAGTAGCTAGTCAAAGTTTTTTTTTTAAAGAGACAGTACTTCGACTATCGAATGGTCGAATAATCGAACAATTTTTAGTTTGAAACGTTCGATTCGAAGTCGAAGTCGTAGTCGATGGTCGAAGTAGCCCAAAAAAGACTTAGAAATTCAAAGTATTTTTCATTCTAGCCCTTCACTCGAGCTAAGTAAATGTGCCCCTCAGTGTATAAGAGTTGCCTTGGTTATGCTGGATGCAGTTGATTAACTCTTCAAAACATGGATAGCCATTTTTAAGAGTAAAATAACCCCTGGTGCAAAACTGATCAAAACATATAGTATAGTCATTTAGCAGAACAAAATATAAAATAGTGGTGGATATTCTAATAATACAAAAACGGTTGTCCGTCTCCAGCGCTGCACTTGGGACCTGCACACTCCAGCCATAACCAGAGAGTGCCGCCTTGCAAAATAAATCAACAAATGTAAAGGAAAAACAGCAACATAAAGCATCATGCTTGGTTGGTACAAATTCAGGAACACATGCAGATCCTGAAGTCTGCAGGAGCATGGAGACCCAGAGGAGTCCTCAAGCAGGGACAAAGACTGGGACTTAACACATTTTTCTCTCCTTACCCATAAAGAAGGACCTAGCCTAACTCATCCAGAGAATAAAGGAAGCCCTCAAAGCAGATATGCAAGAGCTAAAAAAATATTTCCACAATATGGCAACACAGATTTCTTGCTAGAGCAGGTTTAAATGGTAGCTTCAAAACATGGTTCAAAATAATCTGAGCAAATAAAGGACTGAAGCATAATTTAGAAGATTTGGAAAACCACCAAAAGCAGAACAACTTTAGGAGTAGGGATATCAGGCACAGAGAACTTGATGGACACCCTACAACTAATATAATAAATACTGTATGACAACACATTTCTGAAGAAGCCCATAAAACTCTGTTTAGCTCATAGAACCCTGAAACCAAATACTTTAGACAGCAATATCCCCGAAGATGTAATAGGATTATGTACTAAAAGAAAAATATTATGAACAGAGCCTCCTCAACATTACACTAGACTCCCTCAACATTACACTATTAAATATCTACCCTGATGTTGACATAACAATCCACAGCTGGCAGGATATTTAACAATGCCCTGCCCCTACCACAAAAAAGCAAGAGGTTCCCGACCACAGACCATCATCATCATCATCACCCTATAAAGAGGCATGGATAATTACCATGTGAATATGCGTGCTATGTGAATATAATGCAATTAGGGTTTTAAATCCATTCTATTGGAAAAGAAATAGCTGCAAAATCACAATAAAGGAACAGTAACAACAAAAAATGAAATTGTTTTAAAGTAATACAAATATAATGCAGTGTTGCCCTGCACTAGTAAAACTGCTGTGTTTGTTACAGAGACTACTATTGTTTATATAAATAAGCTGCTGTGTAGCCATGGGGGCAGCCATTCAAAGGAGAAAAGGCTCCAGTTACACAGCAGATAAGCTCTGTAGAACATAATGTTATCTGTTATTCACTATTTATCCTGTGCCATATAGCCTTTTTTCAATTTCCACCATTGCTACACAGCAGCTTGTTTATACATATAAACAATAGTAGTGTTTTTGAAGCACACAGATTCGTTTTACCAGTGCCGGGCAACACTACATTATATTTTCATTACTTTAAAACACTTTCATTTTTTGGTGTTACTGTTCCTTTAATGCTTTTAATTCATTTAACTTTTGTATCTAGTTACTGGGCAGGTAACTGACAATGTAACATGTGAAACAAAAAATTTGGGTGGTGTTACCCTTGATGGGGCTTGGGGTGATTTCAGCTAGTCATAAAACACTTAACTTTCTATAAAAGTAAAGAACTACAACACAATGAAATGAAAACTTATAATAAAGGAGAAGCATCTCACATGAGACTTTTTTTGCATACAAACTGGGTAAAAATTCATGCCCACATATACCCTGGCTCACTATGCCCCAGGCTGTTAAAAAAATCTCCATTCAGGTCCGAATGGCAGATACTTGATCATAAGGTTCCCTTAGATTGAAATGGTGAGCACAAAGCTCCATCTGGACTGCAGCTCAGCATTCAATACCTTCAAACCACTAAAACACATTCCATACCTGAAGAACCCTTGTCTTGCTAGCATACTCTGCTATTTGGTGCTAGATATACCGATATACATTTTTCAAAATCAGCAGGTATATGTCCCCCACAATATCCCTGAGGATTGGAGAACACATCTCTATTTAGTATGGCACCATGATGAAGAAATCTAATTGCTCTAGTTGCCATAGTATTGTTATTGTAAGATTTTTTTTCTTCTCTATCTCTTTTTATGCCTCCTTATGTCTTATTATTCTTATTATTTTGTTTTTTTATAAATTGCATTATATTAACTGTATGCATATATTATGTAAGCAACTGTATCCACACCACAGAAACCAATACCCATGTACAACTGTTATAAAGGCAATTACAACTTTAATTGAGAGTCCAGTGCAGTTCTGTTCACATTGAAGTCTGGCAGAAGGGAGCAGATTAACTAGTCTGAAATGGTCCATAGGACCTTGGCTGTGATCTGAGTTATTACTTGTAGTTCAGAAAGTAGCAGGCAGATAAATATGAAATTGTACAGCCATGAACAAAACTGTACATATTATTATCATTTAACATAAACTACTGCATTTGGTAAAGCAGATTAATGACATACTTCATATAACTTTAAATATTCTCATTTGATCTTTGAAAGATTAAAGATATTTCCTCAACAGGCAGATAAACACAAGAACTTGAACTTTTAAGACCTTATCAACAAATGTTATGGGTACAAGTGTTGGATACCTGTTTTTGCATTTTGCTCCAACTGCTGCAATTAGAACTAGGGATGCACCAAATCCACTATTTTGGGATTCGGACAAACCACCGAATCCTTTGTAAAAGATTTGTGAAGACCGTACCGAGTCCGAATACTAATTTGCATATGCAAATTGAGGGCAGGAAGGGAGTAAAATTTCCTCTACTTCCTTGTTTATGTGACGAAAAGTCCTTGATTTTAAGGATTCGGATTTGGTTCGGTCAGGCATGAGGATTCAACCAAAATCTGAATTCCGCCGAAAAAGGCTGAATTTTGGATGGATATAGAAATCCTGAATTCGATGCATCCTTTAATAGAACTGCAGATAGTGGTGGGAATGGCACCATTTTTTTAAAACTACTTTTTACTAACAAGCAAAATCATAGGTTGGCTGCACATCTCCTCTCTCATTTGTTTCTCTTGCTACAAGAAGCAAAAGGTGAAGTCAAATTGAATTAAACATAATCTTCCCTGTTCTGTCCCTGCAAGTCCCTGCAACCTATGAGAAGAATCTTAACATAAAAAATAGGAATTCAAATTACACCGTTCCTATTAAAAAAGAAAAGCTTTTGTCTAAATAACCTTTAGGAAGAGCAGAAAAAAACAGGTTCAATCAATTCCTTTCCAGCTGCTGAAGTATAACTTTTCTCAATCAAATTACATTTGAGGCTTCAGAAGTACATCACTGAGATAAATTTCCTGTGAATAAAGATGTGCAATAGTGATTATGGAGTAATCTGAGGTAAAGACTCCCTGATACTGTTTTGACAATGTACAATAGACATTGGATCATTCAGGTTTCTCCATACTGTAAACTATGCCTTTAGTTCTGAGAAATGCTTTCTGATCCATGCTGATGCAATTATCTTGCCTTTATTGCCAATTTAGTCCTGCTTTTAGGGACATTTTAGAGCGAATGATGTTTTCTTGATATTTTTGAAAATGCGGCACAATTTCTCTTTACCTTTGGGATAAGGCAGAAATGCAGTAAAAGGCTCATTAGATAGCTCATTGGTATAATGTGGCTCGTGTTACTGTGAACCAAAATACGAAAAGTGGAAATCATTCAGCAGATGGATTACTCTCCCAGTAGTATTTTCTATTGTAGATTTGCATACGATATATAGTGACATATTCTCTAGTACTCTAAAGAAAAGGTGCTCACAGTAGGGCATTGATATTGAAATCCTAGATTCCATCAACAACTTTCTGTAACACAGTGTCAGCAACATGCACCATAGTGACAAAATCTTATGTTCATCCCTGAATAATATGTTTCCGACGTATCTAATACAGTCAGTAGAAATATGTTTATTAAAATGGAGCCATGTGGGGGAACATGCTAAAAAACAGTTTGCATTTTAAATGATATATCTGTCCTAAACATTGTGTAGCAATGTCCTTATTTGTAACTAAGTGATGTAAACCTATAAAACAGAAAACAACCATACCTGTAACTGATAAATAACTGTGTTGTGATTGGCCTCTTTTAAGTGGAACTGGGTGCACAAATCAGACATGAATGCATTATTAAGCAGTGCACATAGCCAGCCCATGGCCAGGTTATTAAAGGGCATGTAAAGGCAAAAAAAAAATCCCATGTTTACTTTCTTTAATGAAAAAGAAACGTATCTCCAATATACTTTAATTAAAAAATATGTACCATTTTTATAAGAAACCTGACTGTATGCAGTGAAATTCTCCCTTCATTTACTGCTGTGGATAGGAATTGTCAGATGGTCCCTAACTGCTGAGCAGGGAAACAATCATACTCATGAACAGCAGGGGGAGCCCCCGCCTTACTTCCCAACCATGCAGAACACAAGCAGCTTTGTTTATGACGACCCCTAAGCAGCCCAGACCACACTGAGCATGTGCACAGTCTTAGTCTTGCAAAGATGTTTAACAAAGTTACAAGATGGTGACCCCCTGTAGCCAACTTTGAAAGCATAAATTATTTGTTTGATTAGGCTTGTGGTGCAGTACGTTCATGTTTATATTTAGTATACAAAATACAGCATTTCTAGCCTTATTCTATTTTAGACTTTACATGCCCTTTAAATATACAGATTAGTAGCTCTCCTACAGAGTACTATTGTGTGCTCTATATTTATTATCTGAACTGAAGAGAGTAATAATTCAATTAATTACTGCTTTACCTGAGGTTCATAAGTTCCTAATGCATGCTGTGCAGAGCATATCACCTCCTTGCCTTGTTCAGCATGCCGCACCTTTTATGACAAGGGGGTAGAACTCACCACCTAACAACAGGAAGCCATAAAAACAGATTTTTGTATTTCATGCATCAAATGGGCCTTAAATGTAACACTGGGGTGACGAGCTTTCATACACTCTCTTTAACTGTTAAAATAATGAGATCACTGTTCTTTATCTGCAAAGACCGGGTTCTTTGACGCATTACCTATCTGGTAAGTAGGGGAGGAGGAGTCAAATTGGCATAGTAAGGTTAGCGACTGACCCCCTGGGAATCTACTGCTTGCTATTGGGCATTCATTCCAGTAAATGGTGGGTGTCATTTACATATTGGCACTATTTTCTATTTATATGTATTCAGAGGTAGGTCTTGAGAAACACTTTTTGTTTTCATTTCAAACCATTTGCTTGAAGGGGTCAACAGAGGTTTGTGGTCCCTACATCTTACTATGCTTTAATATCTACAGCATGCCAATGGGTCGGGTGAGTGGTTTCCCTTTTATTATTTAAAACTTGCATAGTTGCATAGGGCAGAGATCTATAGTGGAACAAGGCTGTTTTTAGTAACCTCTACCCTATGGCACACAGGTAGGGGATGGATGTCTGGAAGGCCAATCATCAAGCACAGGGAGAAATGCTCAGCAAGAGACACCAGTAGGTAAGCATTTTGGGATAAGTTAGATAATAGTATCCAGTCAATTATCTGAAATGCTTTGGACTTTCCATCATTTGAAGAATTGTGCCTTGCAGCTTCTAAAATCATTTAAACATTAAAAATAGGATTATTTTGACATACACTTCTCCAGGGATATAATGTTCTCAATCCAGTGAGTAAATTATTCTTTATAACACTATATCTACACAATGTTCTGTATAATTACAGAATAATAGTATACAAAATTGAAATAGTAGATTCAAAATAATACTCTTTTGGTAATGCTGTATTTAGGAGTTTTCTGGATACAGCTTTCAGAAGAATAGATCTTAAGTGATATCACAAAACATAGAGACAATGCTTACAGACACATGGGGGCATATTTATCAAGGGTCGAATTTTGAATTGAGAAAACTTCGAAATTCGAATTCAAAAAGACCAACCAAAATTAAGTCGAAGTTTTTTTTTGGCTGAATAGGTCCATTCAATCGAATTTGATATGAACTCTTTCCCAAAAATAAACTTAGATTTTTCAAAGTCCACCAAGTCAAGAGTCAAGTCAAGAGTGAGTTTATTGTCATTTCATCCATATACGTTTGTACAGTACACAGTAAAAAGAAACAACGTTCCTCTAGGATCATGGTGCTACACACAACATAGAAGTACCGGACAAGTGCAAGTGCAAAAAAATCAACTCCTGCATGACAGGTCAGCACAGTGCAGGGACAGGACAATACAGTGCACACTCAGCAGATGTAATATGTTAAGTAAATAATGCTAAACATCAGACATGATGGGTGTATCATTGTGACATGACAGTAGTAAGAACATGATAAAGAACATGACAAAGTTCAGATGTTCTCATAGGGAACAACTGTATCCAATGGCTATTCATCCATACAATGGCGTACAGTGGCTGTGTAACGTTGTGGTATATAGTAAGGTCAGATGGAGTGTGTGTGTGTGAGAGAGATTGACTCTCACATACAATTGACTCCAAATAATAGGTTCTAGGAGGATCCCCATAGGCTAAAACAGCAATTCGCAAGGTTTTAGATGGCAAATGGTTGAAGTCCAATTTTTAAATAGACAGTACATGATAAATTTAGAATTTTCAAATTTTTTTTCCGATTGTTTTCAAATTCGAATTTAATTTGGACTATTCCCTGGTCGAAATACACAAAAAATTGCTTGAAATTCGCATTTTTATATTTCGAAAATTTACCTTGACCTTTGATAAATCTGCCCCTTGATGTATTCTGTTGTCTATTTAGGAAACTTTTCCCTTTTTTTTTACTATTCTTTGCAATATATCATTCAAACTTTCTGCAATATTACTTCAATTTATAAGTTATAAATTAAAAAAATATTGGACTAAAAAGATAGCATCCACTGCAACCCCCAAGGTATACATTTTTTTGTTTTAGCTTCAAGCTACAAATGATAATTAAGAAAAAACAAAATAATCTTTCTAACACGTTTACCAAAAACAAGATTTGTCAATACTATTAAGAAAGTTTTTGAAATTGTTGATACTGCTTTCAGAGGAATGTGGTAGTATAATTTTTGTGACTGTGAGTATTAGTAAATTAGGGGAGGTTGTAGGTCTGACTGAATAAACTGTGAACTTCTTTTGAACCTTGTGTTTCTGCAGATATTACATAACTGCTGTCTTTATATTGTGTGTGTTCCAGACTTGTGGAGAAAGGTTACTAAAAAACATTACTAAGCACATGAAAATTGACTTCTAGGTGTGGGGTGGGAAGCAGTGTTGCAGGCACTATTTATTGACTATAATCTCTCATTTTTGCACTTTAACAGGTTAATGGGTATCTTATCCTATAGGACAAGCTACAGTTTCAGACTTAAACATGTGTGATACCAAAAGGGTGATTTCATATGTCTAAAATCACTTTGAATTGAACATAATATATTAATTTTAGCTTTGTTTTGTTAATGCTTCAAGGCTAAATCATGAACAAAATAATAAAAACAAGAGACCAAAGTAAGATCTATTATTAAAAAAAAGTATAGTTTTTAAAATGTGATTACACCGCCATGTTATTTGCATAATGTTATTGTCTTTTGTGCAAGAAGAATCAAATAAACAAGGTAGAAGAAGTGTAACTGCCAAATGTCTACTGGTGTGATAAATAAAATCTGCTAATTTAAAATGCTTTCTGCAAATAGTGTTAAAGCCAGGAAAATGCTATTGTGGCAAATAAAATCTGATAATTGAAAACACCTCTAAATAATGTTGTTAGGTGTCCTGCTGCTAGGAACTTACAACAAATGCATTAAAGAGTTGACTTTCATAAGAGTTTTTGGCACAGACAGCTGTACATGCGATGCTAACACCACTTACTCTCTAAATGGGAGATTTTGCTTAGAAAGCTGTATTTATTCGTTTTAACTACCTTGCATGAAAGCACCATAAATGTTGGCATTTACACGTAGTAGCAATCATTTTAATTCATGTCCATTTTAAAATGTTAATATCATTCAGATTGACATTCTAACAAATATTTGAATAGGTTTCCGTTTATTAATTGTTTAACTTTATGTCCTTCAGTTTTCCAGTTTGGAGTTTTTAACTTCTATTTGTTTGCTAGGGTCATATGCCCTAGCAGCCAGTCAAAGAGGTAAAGGTTCGGGGTCAGGAGTTAGTATACTTTACTGACTGACTAACTAACTATATCAATAACCTATGGGGAACAATCAAAATATTTGGAAAATAAATAAATTAAAAAATATTGCAATTAAAATGTAGCCTTATATTAAAATAATCCCTATTGGTCTGTTTACTGATCCTACCAACCAGATGCAAGGTTTGAAGAACATTCAGGGGCATATTTATCAATTGAATTGAAAAAAACGTCAAAATACAAATTCACACCGAAATTAAGTCGAAGTTTTTTTGGGTTGAATAGGTCAGTTTTCGATTGAATAGGTCCATATTTGGCCGAATTCTAATTGTTCGAGTCGAATTAAAATCGTAATCGATCAAATTCTATTCAATCCCAAAAAAAACTTCTATTTTTCAAAGTCCACCAATTGACTCCAAATAGGTTCTAGGAGGTCCCCCATAGGCTAAAACAGCAATTCCGCGGGTTTTAGATGTTGAATGGGCAAAGTTGAATTTTTAAAGTGACATTGTAGGGCAGATTTCTCAAGGGTTGAATTTCGAGTTTATGGGAGTTTCTAAAAACTCCCATCAACTCCCATAATTTGAAAAAAACAAAACGACCAATCGAAATTTATAAAAAAAATAGAATCTTTAAAAACCAGGTGAATAGGATGGAGTTGCAAATTCAAATTCAAATCGAATTCGATCCAGAACGTTTAAAGGCTTTTCACCCAAACTTTTTTCAAAAGTCCACCAAATGACCCCAATAGGCTAAAACACCAATTCGGCAGGTTTTAGATGGCGAATAGTTTTAAATGCAGTCATGCTAAAATGAATGACATTTTTATTCTTATTGATCTCATTCATTCAAAGTTATTAGGGGAATGTAATTTGTTTTGCAAGTGCAAAAAACATTCTCAAAGGCGCTTGTGAACATTAGCAACCATGATTGCTCCATTTGCTACAGATGAAAGACCTCAAAGACTTCTTGCGACCAAGTTTTTTTGCGAACGCTCACAGTGTATGAAATAAAATTTCAGAGCCGCTAATCATTTTTTTTGCGAAAAAATATTTAACGAAACTACAGAGAAGGTGTTAAAGGTTTGCAATGAGTAATTTAAGATTCAGAATGCAATAAAAGCCTAACGCGCATTACATTGTGACAGGCAAAGTTTTTTGCTCTTGCGAATGTTATTACATTTCCCCCATTGTGTCCTTCTGCTGATTCTTGATTCTATCTTTGTGTGCCATCCCATTGACAGCTTAAGGGCAAACTCTCACAATTACCCATACCTTCTGCCTAATTTGTACGTACATTACATCAGTAGCAGTAAGTATAGACTGTAGAATGCTGCTCAGAAATTCACCACTGGGCGGCACCATGTAGAGGGGTGGAATGAGAAGCAAAAATGTAATTGCAAAAACAAAATAATTTGTCATTTAACATAAATAATAAAGTACTATTTTGTACATTATGGGGCACATTTACTTAGCTCGAGTGAAGGATTTGAAGGAAAAAAACGTCGAATTTCGAAGTTTTTTTTTGGCTACTTCGACCTTCGATTATGACTTCGACTTAGGGTTAATTAACCCTTGATATTCGACCCATAGCAAATGTGCCCCTATATGTATTACACTAAAGGCCGATTGCATAACTATGCAATGCTACAATACATCTTAAGAGAAAGCAAATATATGGTACACCATTTTTTCCATGCTGATATATAATCATATTTATGTGAGGGCATCCACAGTGGTGGATTTACAAATGAGGCAGCCCTAGGCCGGCTGCATCTTGCGTCCCTTCCGCTCAATGCACGTGCAAATTAATATTGCATGTGCAAATTAATATTGCACCTGTTCCGGTTGGCTCCAGTCTTCTGCTCCACCTGTAACTCTGCTGCTGGTGTCCTTTAGGAACCCAGAAATATAGATGTGGCTAAATATGTGCCACCCTAGGCCCAGGCCTTTGTGGCCTTGTCAGAAATCCGGGCCTGGGTATCCACTGTGAGGTGAAAGCAGTTGAGGGGGAGAGGAGGTTGGAAGTTTAAATACCCTTAGTCATTTAGGGTCTACAGATTTTATGCTAGGCACTTTTATTCTAATGTCACTTTTTTAAATACCTAGAAAACAAAAACTGGGAGCCTAATTAGGAGCATATCTTGGCTTTAATATTAGATGAAACTCTCTCTCTCTCTCTCTCTCTCTCTCTCTCTCTCTCTCTCTCTCTCTCTCTCTCTCTCTCTCTCTCTCTCTCTCTCTCTCTCTCTCTATATATATATATATATATGTATATATATATGTGTGTATATATATATATATGTGTATATATATGTGTATATATATATATATATATATATATATATATATATATATATATATATATATATATATATATATATATATATATATACATTATAAATGCTAAATGGATGAACTATATATATATAAATTAAAAATTCTAATGCATGGAATGCCCTTGAGAGTGGAATTCTTCCAAATTTAATAAATTTGCAACATGACTAGAAATAAAAATGAAATAAAATGAGTGCTAATTAGTATTTATATGACATTTCATTCTGATTAGCAATTACCTTTTCTCTAAACTTTAAACTCAACTTCTGTATGTAAATGCTTCTCTTTCAGGTTTCCTGTAATGTAACAGATCTTAAAGGATATGGATTCAAGGAATGGTTCCTTGGAATATCTGGTGTTTGTGTAATATAATATGATTTATTTTTGTTGTGAGACAGTGGGAGACGTATGAGACTTATAAGACTGATTAAACAATACTGAATAACATTGGAACCAGTACGTTATTAATATACATAAGTTTAACATACAGTACAAATGACATTCAATGGATTGCCAAGTGCCCTTTAAAGGGACTGTTCTCCTTCCAAACACTTTTTTCAGTTGAGTTCTTTTCCAATTGGTGACCAGAAATAAAGACTTTTTTCCAGTTACTTCCTATTTTCTATTTGTGATAGTGTAAATTTTAACTTTTCAAAGCAGCTCTGGGGAGGGGTTGTAGACTCTTTAAATTTTGTTGATACATTTGTTATCCTTATTCTGTTTCATCCAATTACTGTGCTTTGGTTTTATGGCAGAGGGTATTTTAACATGAGTGGTATATAAAGAAAATCTAGATTACATTTTATGGTTCTGGTGTCAATTACTTTGCTAAGATTTTTAAGAGGGGAGTTGTGATTGGGACTAGTATTCCCGTACTGAACTGCACTTAAAGGATAACTGAACCATTCAAAATTATATTATTATTACTACTACTATTATTAGTAGCAGTATTATAGTAAGACTGTAGTAATAATAATAATGCTGTAATCGTTTAATGAAGTGCACTAAAACAACATTTTTTATTGGCTAGAATAGATTTTTAGACTGTGGCATTATAGGACATTTAGCAACCTTAAAATAGAAATGTTGTCTTTATGTTAGGATCGGACTGATCCACAGTTAGTTTATTCTGAGGTGCAGTCTCTTTAAAAACTCTTCCATGATGATAACTCTGATTATCATAATGTTTGACATTTTCTAAGGGGCTCATTAACTAACAATTGAATTGCAATTTCTTTCCATGAAATTGTGGTGTTCCATATATTTCTTAAAAGCTTGAATAATTTGATATTTATTACGTGTAAAAACCAGGAAAACCTCTAATTCCAAACTTCTCCAAGTAAAAGTTGTCGCAGTGTTATAGATGTCAGTGGGAGCTGCGTTTGATGTTACTGGACTGATTTTAATCAATTTGGACTTGTAGAAGTTTTTAGATTGTTTTTTTACTAAAGATAGTTTATTTTTAGAGGTTTTCAAGGTATTCATATTTTTTAGCGCTTTTTTTAGCGCTTTTTTTGTTCACACTTTTTATATTCGGATATTTTAAGAAATTCAATGAAATTCGTGGTTTTAGAATTTGTGAGTTTAGCCATGGTTTCAAAGACCTCTAAAACTAGTAAAATTCAAACTTCAATAAATAAACCTCCACATGTCTGATGTTATTGTGGCTTATAGTGATGTATGAACCTGAGAGCCAGGCCTCAGTCAGTATAATCCAAAGTAGGGAAGAAGCACACCAGTTCAGCTAGGCAATGCCTTTAGCACATTTATTTGCAGAAGTATTGAACGCACAAGCTTTGGGGGTCCAACCCCTTCCTCAGGTGCAGGGTTGTACCCCAAAAGCTTGTGGGTTCAATACTTCTGCAAATAAATGTGCTAAAGGCATTGCCTAGCTGAACTGGTGTGCTTCTTCCCTACTTTGGATTGTTGCAGTGTTGGGCTTGGGCCTGGGATATGGAGGCACCCAGCAATATGAAGTAAGTGGTGTGCGGCAAATTCAAAAGTATTGCTCAGTGAGTAGAGTCATTTACAACAAACACTGAGATGCTTTCATTGTCCTAATTGCAATATGTAATTGACTAATGGATCAGTGGAAAAGATTTTTAGAATTGTAGTGGTGGTGTGCCATTTATTTCCACAATTCTCCTTTTACCTTTTACCTTTTACCACAATTCTCCTTTTACTTCAAGCGCTGGGGATTTGTGGATTCTCAGGGAAGTTAGACCTCTTACCAAGAGATAGATAAGCCTCGTGTGGTGTCCCAGGGCTTAGAAATCTCAGCAGTTTAAAATCTTCGGGACACCTCTACCTCTATACTATTTTCTGTTTCCATTCATTTACTCATGAATTGCTGGCGCCATTTTTAATCCAGATAATTATACACACACTTTTTAATATTTATATTTAAGCACAGGCACAATTCATTTATTATAATGAATTTAATTGAAATAGTTTGTTAATTAATTAATTGGTGTGCTGGCACAAAGTTGATTTATACACTGGATGCTATTGGTACTTAGCACTTTAAGAAAAATCTGGCCATTTTTTAATTATTCTAAACTCAATTTTGGGAAGTTTGGAGAGCGGGGGGGGGGGGGTTTACTGCTTTTTTTCTTTGTTAATAAATATTACAATAAACCGCCAAAAAGTTACAAGGTAAAAGCACCAGTTCTGGCACTGTCAGACTTTTGTATATTTGTATATTTTTATTTGTAAAGCGCTCCTTGAGGGCAAAGCACTGTACAACAAAACAATAAATTAGTAGTAACAAACAAGGGGTCATTGGAATAAAAAGTAACAATAAGTGCATTATTAGAATACAATTCACATAAATATAAAATATAATTACAATGCAGATTAAGTGCTCAGTGTCAAGGAGACAAAAGGCTAGAGGACCCTACCCCGTAGGGCTTACAGTCTAAATGGGAGGGTAACATACAGACACAATTCAGAGGGGTATTAAGGTGCTGTGGGTTACAGTTTGTTACACTGTTCTATAAGTGCCAGTTCAGGTTTTGTTTTAAAAACATTGAAGGAGGATTCTCTCCTGAGAGATTCAGGAATGAGATTCCAAATATAAGGAGTCGCAAGAGAGAAAGGTTTGATACAGGAAACAGCAGTAGTAGTGGGGGGTACAACCAAGCGGTTGCTCTGAGAGGAGCGGAGGTTTCGGGCAGGAACATATAGAGAGACAAGAGATGAGATGTAGTTAGGTGCAGAGGAATGAAGGGCTTTGAAGGTTATGAGGAGGAGTTTATAAGACATTCTTTGTTTTATAGGAAGCCATGATAAGGACTTCAGCAGCGGAGGGGCCTGTACTCATTTGGATGAGAGGAGGATAATTCTGGCAGCAGTGTTTAATACAGACTGTAAAGGGGAGAGATGGGCGTTAGGGAGGCCAGTTAGTAGAAGGTTACAGTAATCTAGTCTGGATAGGATGAGAGCATGCATGAGCGTCTTGGATGTATCAGGTGAAAGGAAGGGACAGATTTTGGCAATATTGAGTAAGAAAAAGTGACAGGTTTTGACAGTGGTGTTAATATGATCAGAGAAGGAGAGAGAGGAGTCAAAGATTACCCCCAGACAGCGAGCTGAGTTGACAGGATTAATGAGCATGCCATCAATAGAGATAGTAAATAGGGGAGTAGGACCAGGCTTAGGTGGAAAGATGATAAGTTCAGTTTTTGTTAGGTTGAGTTTGAGGTGGCGCTGGTGCATCCAATTTGAGATAGCCAGGAGACAGTTAGAGATTTGAGCCTCTGTTCCAGCTGTTAATGAAGGGGTGGATAAATATATTTGGGTATCATCAGCATACAGATGATAATTAAAGCCAAATGAATGGATGAGATCTCCCAAAGACAGAGTGTACAGGGAGAACAACAGCGGACCAATTACGGAGCCTTGCGGCACCCCCACATTAAGTGGAAGTGGAGATAAGGTTTTGTTATCATAGGAGACAGTGAATGATCGGTTAGAAAGGTAAGAATGACTTAGAGGTAGTAGGAGCATAGTTCAGCCTTGTGCACCATCAACATTAATCCTCAAGGACAAGTCATAGGTCTAACAAAGCTACAGTATACGTATACCTGTACGTGCAATGTAGGTTGATTTTATGTTTTTGGTACCAACATCAAAAATTAAATAAAATGGCCCAGCATACAAAGTTAGTGCCAGCATGACAAAAATGGTCAGACTGGATATAATTTATTGTGGAAGGACATTCGTCGTTTTGCTTTAGCATAAAAATTGAGTATTGAGTTAAATGCATGCGTACAAACTGATGTGCAGATTTTATTGTTCATTTGTTGACGCAGAATCAGTGCTATTCAATTTATTTAAACTCACTGTTTGCAGTCAGTCACTGAGACACAAATAGAAATGGCTCAGCAATAAAGATGAGCAGAACTGCACCAAAATGCATTGAGTCAATAGGAAAGTGAATTTACATGACACTTAAGTAATTTCTAAACATTGGCCTACCTTGCTAGAGACGCTACTTACCACTATGCTACAACTGTTTTTCAAAGAAAAAGAAGTTTCTTAAGTCACTAAGAAATGTATATTCTAACACACCGCGAAAAACAACGTGCCCTGTGGTGTAGGGGTTAGAGGTCAGAGTTAAGGTCCAGGGTTCAATTCAGGCTAAAGCAAATTTTTGTTTTCACATGTTTATATTATATAGTTTATTTTAGGACATTGTTTTCTTTAATTGCTTTTATTAATTAGGCAATATACTAGCATGGGAACTCTTATCCATAATCCCCAGGATAAGTAGTATTTCTGTAATTTGAACCTCAATGTCTTAAATCTTCTTAAAAAACATTGAAACATTACTCTAGGTTTTTTGCCTTCAATAATGATTAATTATATCTTAGTTGGGATCAAGTACAGGTATGTTTCCAGAATGCTCGGGACTGGGGTTTTTCCGGCTAACGGATCTTTCTGTAATTTGGATCTTCATGCCTAGTATACTAGAAAATCCTGAAAACATTAAATAAACCCAGTAGGCTGGTTTTGTTTCCAACAAGGATTAATTATCTTTTAATTGTCTTTGTTTGAATCAAGTACAAGGTACTGTTTTATCATCACAGAGAAAAAGAAAATAACTTTTAAAAAGATGGATTATATGATTATAATAGAGTCTATGGGAGCAAGCCTTTCAGTAATTCTCAGCTTTTTGGATAACGGGTTTCCATATAATAAATCCCACTTCAAGGTGCTTTTTTATTATTACAGAGAAAAAACTAATAATTTTTAACAATGTGAATTATGTGATGAAAATGAAGTCTATGGGAGATGAAATTCCCATAAGTCAGAGCTTTCTTGATAATGGTTTTCTGATAACAGATGCCATACAGTATGTGTACATATATAAAATTGAGAAGCTTTATGTTAGTGGGAGCAAAATCAGTCATCATAGGATATAGGCTGATGATCTGGAAATTGAAATAAAAAAAGAAAAAAAAATCACTTACTTATTTGATGGGAGTTGGGTTCCTGACAGGTGAAGCAGAAAGTCATTTTTCAACTTAAATGCCAAGTGGTTATATAGGAAATAATTCAACCAAAATTAACCACCTCAGTGCTGTGCTGACATATGACATTTTCAAATTAAATGGTTTAATAAAAAAAACAGTTAGGGGCACATTTACTAAGGGTCGAAGTGAATTTTCGAATTGGAAAACTTTGAATTTCAAACTAATACTTTGGAACTTCGACCATCGAAGAGGCCTAAATTTGACTTTGACTTTGATTTGAAGTAAAAAAGTTCGACTTTGAAAATCTTGTCTCTTTAAAAAAGTTTAACTTCGACACTTCGCCACCATAAACCTGCCGAATTGCTATGTTAGCATATGGGGACCTCCTGGAACCTATAGCCAATATTTGGCTAAGTTTTTAGAAGTCGAAGTAAAATCGTTAGATCGATCAATTAAATTGTTCGAACCGTTCGATTCGAAGGATTCATCGTACAATCAAGCAATTTTACTTCGACCGAATATGGCCAAATTCGATTGAAAAAAGCTTCGACTTCGAATATCGAAGCAATACAATTCTATGGCCGAATTTCGAAGTTTTTTACACTTTGAAATTAGATGCTTGATAAACCTGCCCCTTACTGTAGACATTACTATTGCTCAAAAATGGTTAAAATAATTTATATGAATTATGTTTCCAAATAAACCAAAAAAAGGAAAATCAAGGCTTCATAAAATATATAGAAAACTGAACCATTTGATTACTAAAAGCTGATATCATTTTAATAACCTACACCCAGGCATCACCAATGTAAAAGATCACAAATGACTTCCTAATGAAGGTTACAGGTGTCTGCAAATCTAGCTGCTATATACATATGCATTATATGTTAGCATTCACTACACTTCATTGTAGTGTGAGTCAGGAGCCACTGCAATGCAGGAGAAAGGAGATGAACACTTCTGCCAACCACTATAAAAAACAACAGTGACCAAGGAAAGGAATCCCATAGCTTTTTTTTTCAGGGGGAAGGAAGATTCAGGGGTAGGAATCCATGTGGGCTCCCTAAAATACTTGACAGCCTCACAATTGAAACAGACTTCATAGTTTGGGAAAGAAACTGAATATAGTCTCTTGTATCTTTCATCTGAAGGTTAATTACAGTAAGTTACTTTGAAAGAAAGATCAAGTGTTTGCATAATGTTTTCTTTTGCAGA
The DNA here is from genome assembly GCF_017654675.1 of Xenopus laevis. Lineage (NCBI taxonomy): Eukaryota > Metazoa > Chordata > Amphibia > Anura > Pipidae > Xenopus > Xenopus laevis. The sequence goes on from NC_054378.1 coordinate 52,255,760, forward strand.
AAATATACAATGGACTTTTCTGCATTTCTTGCCAAGTACCATTTCAGAGCTTGCCCTGGCCCAATAATAGGGGTCAGATAAAGTGTAAGTCCATAATCACCTTACGCTCATTGCTTTGCCAGCTATATATCTTTTGAATCCCATGTAAATGATCATAAAATACAATTTCCATAAAGCTAAAGCAAAGCCTCTGTTTTACATACAATGCATTCCCTATTGAATTGTTTTCCTGAAAACTCTGGTGCCATTGGGCTACAGCAAAAGCCACTCAGTCTAGTCAGATATCCTATGGCTCACCATCTCCCATGCACACTTTGCTTTACATTATCACTATGTAAACCTATACTGCTTCAAAAAGCTTTCATTTCATAAAAGACATCATTCCTCATTGAAGGGTCTCCCTATGAAAGGTACAATTTACCAACCTATTATGGAATTTAGAAACATTCAACATTTGTACAGCTTTTCTTACTGGAGAAAAAGGTACTCCCGTGAGAGATACTTCATTCAAAGACTGTCATTCACTTCAGTCAAGCACGCAAATTTATACTTTTCATGTATTAGTGTTTGTCACTTTAATTGCTTGCCTGGATTGAGGACACTGGAATCATTTTGGTAAATTCCATAAATGCAGGCTTCACATTTGCTAAAAACTCTTTAAAAATACTTGACTCCCAGAATTTTTGTGCAAGAAAGTTAAGTACAGGTAGGGGACCTGTTATCCAGAATGCTCGGGACCTGGGATAACGGATCCGGATGTAATTTGGAACTTCATACCTTAAGTCTACTAGAAAATCATGTAAACATTAAAATATGCCCAATAAGCTGGTTTTGCTTCCATTAAGGATTAATTATATCTTAGTTGGGAGCAAGTACAAGCTACTGTTTTGTAAATACAGAGAAAAAGGAAATCGTTTTTACAATTTTGGATTATTTGGATGGAGTCTATAGGAGATGATCTTTCCATAATTTGGAGCTTTCTGGATAACGGGTTTCCGGATAACAAATCCCACACCTGTACTGCAAATAGGCTTCACATTTGTTCACTGCTGAATTAGCAATTACCGTATATACTCGAGTATAAGCCATCCCGAGTATAAGCCGAGGTACCTAATTTTACCTCCAAAAATTGGGAAAGCTTATTGACTCGAGTATAAGCCTAGGGTGAGAAATGCAGCAGCTTCTGGTAAGTTTCAATCAAAAAATTGAGGCTTTCTGCTCCCATTGGAGGTGCCGGCGTCTCGTTTTTGGATGCCGGCGACCATTCTTGGATGCCGGCGACCATTCTTGGACGCCGGCGAATATTCTTGGAGACTATTCTTGGACACTGGCGACTATTCTTGGACGCCGGCGACAATTCTGAGGCGCCGTCGACTATTCTTAGACGCTGGCGACCATTTTTGCGCTTGACCCGAGTATAAGCCAAGGTAGAGTTTTTCAGCATATTTTGGGGGCTGAAAAACTCGGCTTATACTCGAGTATATACGGTAAATAGACAATTCTTGCACAAAGGATGGAGAAAGTCAACAAAGTCACGTTTTTTGACTATGCATTTTCTTTCTATTGTACTTACAGTAGGTTAGAAAAATGACAATATATAGGGGTCCAAATTGCCCTAGCAACCATGCATTGATTTGAATAAAAGACTGGAATATGAATAAGAGAGGGTCTGAATAGAAAGATGAGTAATAAAAAGTAGCAATAACAAAACATTTGTAACCTTACAGAGCATTTGTTTCTTAGATGGGGTCAGTGACCCTCGTTTGAAAGGTGAAAAGAGTCACAAGATAAATGCAAATAATTCAAAAACTAGAAAAAAAAGAAAAAATGAAGACCAATTGAAAATTTGCTTAGAATTACCGTATATACTCGTGTATAAGCCGACCCGTGTATAAGCCGAGGTACCTAATTTTACCTACCAAAACTGGGAAAACTTATTGACTCGAGTATAAGTCTAGGGTGAAAAATGACAGATCAACCTGTTTCGTTGCATACCTATACTATATACTTGCTACACAAAACTGTGCAGATGAAGCAACAAATAACTAGGTTGGTCGTTTTTATTTTAACCAGTGATTAAATCACCTTTCTTTTGGTATACAAAAGCAGTGCAGTTCTGAGAACTCTTTGTGCCTTTATACATCATTTCACATTTTAGAGAGTCCCAATACTCTCTTTAATGGACTAGTAATTGTTCTTCCATAATTCCAGAAGTTTATCTGATTATCCCAACCAAACCCATGTGGAAAGTGGAGCCAGATACAACACAGCTCCTCTACTGAACAACTAGTTTATTACAGAGACCTACACCTACAATTAGTAGGCCAATGTGGCTGGAAAACCACCAACCTGGCAACCAAGCTCACCTTACATTTGACAGTACAGCAGCCCAGCCTCACATGACATCTTTCCCTATTACAGTAACACCAGCCCTTCCTGTCCAATACCTAAGCTCAGCTCCTCCCACTGGCAGCCACTTGATCTTAACATGAGGGAAGGGCCTTTTCGGCACTAGAATTTACCTTCCGCTTGTGGCAGCGATGTGGCGTTTCCTTAGTTTCAGTCAATCATAATCTCCTGCGTCTTGGGTTAGTGGCTGCCCGCTTGTGGGATGGATTGCAAACCTTTCCGGGTTATGAGGAAGGCGGAATGAGCTGTCTGTCACTAGAGCCTGTGTGGCTGCTAAAGGACGTGTCCCGAGGGGTTTCTAGACCTAGTTGCTCCCAGAGCTGCGATACGATGCGTTAGGCTGCGCTACTGTACAGACGCCGGTGCTGGCCAACTACAGGCATTACGGTAGCTCAGCATAGGGAGTTATATAATATAGTCGCACCGCTGGGAGGTTTTAGGGCAGGCGTCCCTTCACACAGCAGCAGTATTATGGGCTTGGAGAACAGCTCCCTGCGAGGATTCACTCTCCAAGATCCTCCCTGGTCTCAACCATTCTGCCTGACAATATTCCCTGCAATACTAGCGGAGGGGCGTCAGTGGGAACATCAGCATAAAGTGGATAAAGCTACAAAGGTTAGTGTTGTGAAGAGTCCCCGCCTCATCTGTTTCCTCTACGGTCGCAAACACTTCTGCTGTTCCGGTTCCCCTGCGTGTGTATGCATGTCAGTGCGCAGCGCACTGCCACTGAGGGAGGACGGGGCAGCTAGGGGAAGATTCGGCCCGGAAAGGGGGAAGCGGCACTGCCCCCTCTGTGGACACACATGTACCTAGCTAGTATAGACTCGAGTATAAGCCGAGGTAGACTTTTTCAGCAGATTTTGGGGGCTGAAAAACTCAGCTTATACTCGAGTATATACGGTAGCCATTCTATAACATGCAGAATGGCATTAAAAAATGAGTATGTTTGGAAGTTTAGGCCTCAGGCTACCACTAGAAAATCCCTTGGAAAAAGAGTTTGAGCATCTCAAAACATTATAAACTTCTCTATATGTTTAAATTGAATACAGGTATGTGACCTGCTATCTAGAATGCTCGGAACCTGGGGCTTTCCGGATAATAGATCTATCTGTAATATGGATCTCCATACCTTAAATCGGCTTGAAAATCATGTAAACCATAAATAAACACAAAAGGCTTGTTTTGCTTCCAATAAGGATGAATTATATCTTAGTTTAGATCAAAGTACTGTTTTATTATTACAGAGAAATATAGGAAATAATTTTTAAAAATGTGGATTATTTCATTATAATGGAGCCTAAGGGAGATGGCTGTTCCATAATTCAGAGCTGGCTGGATAATTGGTTTCTGTATAACGGGTCCCATACCCGTACTTAAATTACTTAAATTCAGAACATGTTCTTACTTTTACAGTCTGCAAGCAAGAAATTCAGAGCTCACCTAATTCATCTTATTTTTAAAGATTTATATGTAAAACCACAAATATAAGTGTTAATTATTTCCTCAGTGAACATTTACCCTAGATGGATATGCTGTATATAGGGCAGCTATGGATGATTGACACGTTTTGACCTAGAACAATAATTATGCTTAAGACTCTTTTTAGCAAGCATAAATATAAAGGGTATATTTGGAAAGAGAGGTGGAACAGAGTAAGAAAAGTAATTAATCTGCATTTACATTACTTCACAGATACAAGTACAGGTATTGGGTCCGTTATCAAGAAACCCATTATCCAGAAAGCTCCTATTTACGGAAAGGCTGTCTCCCATAGATTCCATATTATTCAATTAATCTAAATATTTAAAAATAATTTCCTTTTTCTCTGTAGTAATAAAACAGTACCTTATATTGGATCCAAACTAAGGGCAGGACTAGATGAAGCGCTTGGAAACGACATGTCGCAATGCGACTAAACGCATGCGACGTGTCGGATGTTTTACGGAAAATGGAAGTGAAAGAGAATCGCAGGAAAAAACTACATTGATCCGACTGCGCTGCGTTTTCATCCGACAGTCGGATCAATGTAGTTGTTTCCTGCGATTCTCCTTCACTTCCGTTTTCGGTAAAACATCTGACACGTTGCATGCGTTTAGTCGCATTGCGATGTGTCGGGTCCAATCGCTTCATCTAGTCCTGCGCTAAGATATAATATTAATCCTTATTGGAAGCAGAATCAGCCTATTGTGTTTATTTAATATATACATGATTTTCTAGTAGACTTAAGGTACTAAAAAAGATCTAAATATTGGAAAGATCCTTTATCTGGAAAGTCCCAAGCATTCTGGATAACAGGTCCCATACCTGTATATCAGCATCACATCTTCAAGCTGCACAAATGAAAAGTCATCTAATTTGACAACGGGCATGTCCAATAGCACTAGAGATGCAAAAACCCATTTTTCGCACTTTGCAACCTATCTTACACTTTATTAATGAGACCTATCTGACTTGTATAAGGCACTATGCTCATTTACAAACAAAGGGCTGGCACATCTGCCAGGTTACATAAATAGAGAGATGTGTATTTTACTCCTGCACTTCTTCCTGTTACAGCCAGAAAATGTTTTTTTCCTCTTAGGTGATCAGTGAGTGACATACAGAACATCACAAAATGAATGTGAATGAATGTAAAACCATTCATAAATAATATGCCAAATTGTTAGGATTCGTTATTAGTTCACTAACTTCACTTTTCAGAATATAAATTATCTGTTGGCTACTTATAGATTTAGAATATATAGTTTTACTTGTACATCATACATTTAGGGGGTTATGTGATATAAGGTGCAATGTTTGCAGCTTTTCCTACTTTTTGGTGCTATGGGTTTTTGCACCTGGGCAAACTTTGCAAGCTCTATACATGATGACGCCAAATCCGCTGTCTTCTCCCCCACTGCATAAGCCGCAAATCTTTATCTTTCTGCTTGAGGCCACAATCACAGGGGGCGCAGGCACACACTTCTATAGGAGCAAGCCTGGGTCACTGGGGCCCACTGGGTTTCTTTCGGTGTCCCACTGGCCCAGTCCGATGCTGGTCATATTTAAGCAGAAACACTTGTCATGAATGGATACAGTGTTAGACTGGCCCACCGAATACCAGGAAAACTCCCGATGGGCCCAGGTGTCAGTGGGCCCTCTTGTTTCTAAACATTTGGCCTATTTTATGGTCATTCCTTATTTCTTTATGGGAATAAATTCATAATAATAGAAGAATAGAGTTTAGTAAGAAGATATAAAAGACCAGGATAATAAGTGAGGAGGAGAGAAGGAATAATAGTTTGGAAAGTGGGCCCCATGGACTAAGGTTTTCTGGTGGGCCCCTGGCATCCCAGTCCGACACTGAACGGATATGTTAATTTATATAGCAATCTTACCTGTTCCTCAGGTTTCTCAATTCTTAAATCATGATATAGAGGTATGTGAAGTTTAAGGTTTTGCCAAGCTTTATTTTACTGTACCTTTATCTTAGGCTAAGGAATGGGACAGTATTACAGCTGGGAGAAGGAGTTTTGATAAGAGGAGTTTTGATTTTTCTGTCTCATTTGGAAGAGTGTAGTGTGCAGAAGGGCCTTAAACAGAGTTAGGTTCCAGAAGTTGAAAGACAGATTTGGTATAGCTCACTGTAGGAGTGAGAGAACAGACTAGGGCAGTTAATAGAGCAGCCAGAAGCTCCAACAAGAGGGCCTAGTTGGGTACCCTGATGTGCTAATGTTGACAGTATAGGGATTCAAAAGGTTTGATTCAGCAATAAACAGATTCCTGGAGTAATACACCACTGTGAGCTTAGTTTAGTACTTGGGATTGTTTTTGCAAGACAGTGAACATTACCTTCTGTGGTGTTACAAAAACACTATGCCTGTATTTGTGTAATTAACAACTAATGCGAGAAAGTACTGGAAGCGTTTACTGATTTGATCTTGTACCATCTGCAACAACACCTACCGAGAAATTGTGTACCATTTGTCCAATAAAGAATTATGATTTTGTATCAAGAACCACTGGCACCCAAGTTATTTGAAAGATCTGTTTTGTGGTTAACCCTTCCTCCAACGATAAAGCAAGGGCCTACCTGAGAGAAGAGTTGCACGCAACACATGCCTTACTGGGAGTCGCAGGGAGTTGAGACCAATTTGGCTTTGATCTAAGTTAATTGAGATTTTAAGTACCCTCATGTCCAAAACCTGTTACATATAGTGAGAGACTATACTTATATTTCTATATAGTAGGTAGGTTTCTTTTTGAGTAAATAAGATACCATCTTCAGAAGGTCCTAAAGACCTAATCAGATTGGTAACTTCAAAATGTCATATTACAAATTAAATTACAGCCCACTTTTAAGTGACACTGACAACTCTGTGTTGCTGGTGTTCTTGGTACTGTAAACTGAATAGAGAACAAAGAAAATGTTTTACTTAAGCTTTACTGTTAACAAATATTTAACACAGCCAAATTATTTTCATTAATTAATTACAGCCTTTTAAAATGTTCATGCCTTTTCACAAGAACAAATTATCGAACACATCTATAAGTCTACTCAACTAGGGACTGATTCCCACATTTCTAGTGGCAATGTATTGTAATATCCAGCAACATACCGTTCAGCCTATCTTTAGATATAGCAATAAAATGTGGAAATGTATCATATTTATCAGTGTGTCTGAGAATACCGCTTATCACAGAATGAGGTTCTTCTTGGAAAAAAAAAACTGAAATGCTTCAACATAGCATTTGATCAAAACATCAAGGAATATAAATCAGCCACTGGTGAACATTGATTTTATTTTCCAGGTGCTGTTTTTCATTCAATACGCTTTATATAAAGATGATTAATGTATTGATGTGGGGGCTCTTGTTTATGAAAAGACAATGATTCTATTGGAAATACAGCACAAGATACCCAGCAGTGTTTGGTTTTATGAATATCATTTATACATTCAATAGTCTGGCTTGTCCTGCTTGATATTCAGTGAAACTAGAACTGTGGCAACTGGCTAATATACCATATCAGATTATAGCTAGGCTATTATCATTATTATTAATGAAGCAAAATCATTGTAATATTTAAATCAGGGCTATTGAGAGAAGTTTCCTAATTGGTAAAACTTTGGCAATTGGGACTGCAGTGCAGCATATTTATAAGCTGCTGCCAACTTTCAGGCTAAACCGTATATAAAGATAAGAGTAAATATTTGATATACTCTTTAAAAAGTATTTTGGATATTAACAGAAAAAATAAATATGCTTGAAACATGGGCACTGGAAGAGGGTGAATGATTCAGGCTGCAGAATGATACCCAATGCCAAAACTAACATGAATGTATGGTTACACTAAGGGGCCCATTTACTTCGTTCGATTGAAGGAATAGAATAAAAAAAACTTCGACTTTCGAATGTTTTTTTGGCTACTTCGACCATCGAATTGGCTACTTCGACCTTCGACTATGACTTCAACTACGAATCGAACGATTCGAACTAAAAATTGTTAGACTATTCGACCATTCGAAAGTTGAAGTACTGTCTCTTTAAGAAAAACTTCGACCCCCTACTTCGCCACCTAAAACCTACCGAGGTGCAATGTTAGCCTATGGGGAAAATAAAAAGTAATGTATAGATTGCAGCCTGTTCATGTGTTTTCCATGCTTTTGTTCTCATGAAGGATAAGCATTTATTGTACTGTACATAGTGAATAAAGTACCCCCTATTGTAAAATATAAGCTTATTATAAGTCACAGAGGAGTTCCATGAACATATACAAGTCATGCTTTTATACAGGTCATGGAACTCCGTGGTTACTTCTAATATCCTCATATTTTCCAACAAGGGGTACTTTATCATAATACACAAGCTCCGTTTATAAATCATGACATCACTAAGAGCCGTTTATAAGGATATAATTTACAGAATATTCCTGACTTTTGTGTATTATATGCCTATTATAGTTGTCACTAGGTGGTTAATATAATACATTGTTTTTAATTTGATACTTGTCTATTAACCCACAGCAAACAATCAACAGGTACAGTAGCATTTACTGATCAGATGTGCAAAACCAAACATCATTGCTGAGCTGACTCTGAGTTTCATGTTATAATTGATACATAGTTGCTAATATTCCACAGATGTTGCTGAGAAATGTATCCACTAGATGTGGGAAACATTTACAATTATAAAGAGGAGTTGGACAGCTGAAATGTAGCTGTATTGCCCATTACAAATTGCTGGTTAACAGGTAATTCTCGATAGAACTATGGTTAGGTACAGTATGATTGTACACCAAACTCTAGGTTAGACTTAAAGAGGTTGTTCACCTTCCTAACACTTTCTTTTCAGTTAATTTTGTTTTCAGATTGTTCATCAGACTTTTTTTCAATTGCTCTCCATCCTTTATTTTTACCATTTTTCCATAATGAAAATTTAAAGTTGAAGTTAAAGTTCCTGTGACTGGTGTTTCAGTCTGGCAGCTCAGTAATCCAGACTCTGAACTGTTACAATTTACTTGTTATATTAGTGGATACATTTCTCAGCAACATCTGTGGAATATTAGCAACTATGTATCAATTATAACATGAAACTCATAGATTCACTTTAGTGGGGACAAAGATAACAAAGGTATCTATTGAATGTATCAATTTAAAACAATTACATATGCTTTAGAAAGACATAAGAAGGTGAAAAAGGAAACTTTAATATTCAGAAAGTACTTGGGTAAAGTTTTTATTTCTGGTGAACTATCTGAAACCAACTGAACTGGAAAGTGTCACTAGGTAATCAACCCCTTTAATTTCCTGTCAGATATTCCTGTTGTTACTTTTAAAAAAATGTGAGGAGGCTTGTTGCAGAAGGGAGTTGGGAGCATTACATTTTAGCATTGCTGGATTGTTTGAATACGAGAAAGGAAAAGTAGGACTGCTTTGCAAAAGACAGATCATGTTTGTATTTACTGATAGTGTTACGGTTTTCTCCAACAGCACTCTAGGCTTTGTATGGTTTGGGTGCATTTGTTGGTATAAGGTGGGTGGTACACTAATTGGTGCAGCATTGTTCAGATCAGATTATCTTGGTGTGGTATGTAGCAACAAGCTCAGGATCAGTTAAAGAGTCAAAGTAATTAGATTGTAAGCTCTTTTGGACAGGGCTCTCTTTACCTCTTGTATCTTGACTGCCTTGTATTTAAATGTTCAATGTAACCCATTTATTGAAAATGAAATTGTATTTTTCTTCTGTGTGTTTCTTCTCTTGTGTTTTGGTGCTGAAAGCCACCACAACTGGACCGAGGTAATGTACCCTAGTGCAGTCACACCAAGCATAAAAAAGATGATTTTGATATTTATGAGATTATACAGTATATCATTCACTTCAGTCTCTGCCACCAGTGGACCTTACAATGTATGGTCCCTATCACAATCACACACACTATGGTCAATTTTATCAGGAGCCAAAGAACTTTCCTGAATGTTTTGATGTGTGGAAGGAAACCACCTGGAGGAAACCCATGCTATCAAAGGGAAAAAAAAACAAGCTTATTGGAGATAGTGCTCTGCTGGAATGGAAATTCAGGAGCTGTAAGGTAACAATGATAACCACGGTTTCAGTGTGCTTCCCATATTTGTTAAAATCAAATGGAGGGGGCGCTAGAGCACACCATCATCATCCTAGACCTAAAGCTCTGCCCCATACTGGTGTTTAACAAGGCAATTTCCCAGCCACACTAATAAAATAACTATTAGTAAATATCTAGTATAGCTCAATCTAAAAACAACTGGACTTGCTGAGTAATCAATGAAGACGTTTCACTACTCATCCGAGCAGCTTCTTCAGTTCAACTGACTGGTGTGGGAAGTTCTCGGCATATAAACTCTTCCACTAATCCATTTACAATGGCACATTGTAACTCTTCAAAGAGGTGACATCTGAAGAAATTCACAGAGGTGTTGATTCTGTGTAGTTGTGATAGGATTATCCAATGTGTCATGCAACTCCTAGATACAGGTGTTACTTGTGAGAGTAGTTGTTCTAACATCTGTACCCCGGCGGATTCAGAACACTTCACACATCCATTCATGCAACTGTCACAAGTAACACCTGTATCTAGGAGTTGCATGACACATTGGATAATCCTATCACAACTACACAGAATCAACACCTCTGTGAATTTCTTCAGATGTCACCTCTTTGAAGAGTTACAATGTGCCATTGTAAATGGATTAGTGGAAGAGTTTATATGCCGAGAACTTCCCACACCAGTCAGTTGAACTGAAGAAGCTGCTCGGATGAGTAGTGAAACGTCTTCATTGATTACTCAGCAAGTCCAGTTGTTTTTAGATTGACCTATACTAGATATACTATGACCTGGATGAATGAAAATCTTCATAGTCATATTAGTAAATACTGATCACCGAGGCTCAACCCTGAACAGTCTTCTAGAAGCTGGTATCCAGGGCCACGAGACCTTCAGCATGACCTTCCATGTGACAGCAGCTCGGAGGTCACAGACGAGGTCATGAGCAAGACTGCCATGCAACATTGTAAGAGATAAGTCCCCTGGGGGACTCAGGAGTATATGAGGTTGGTGTTGTGCCTCTCCCATCGCCTCTTATAAATTCAGTGTTGCCAAATGCAGGCAGGTCTGCATTCACTGGGTGAGGCTCTACACTCTTACACTGCACTTGATAAACAACCCCTAGAACGTTTTTCTGGGGGATCAAGGAAGGTCTTACTTGTCATCCCTTACTTTTCTCTAGTCCTCTCATTCCATTGAGAAGGAACCCACACCTTAGTCACTCAAATGGAGCTGCAAGTTAGGCATCACTAAAGGGATACTGTCATGGGAAAACATGTTTTTTTTCAAAACCCATCAGTTAATAGTGCTGTTCCAGCAGAATTCTGAACTAAAATCCTTCTCAAAAGAACAAACAGATTTTTTTTATATTTAATTTTGAAATCTGACATGGGGCTACACATATTGTCAGTTTCACAGCTGCCCCTAGTCATGTGACTTGTGCTCTGATAAACTTCAGTCACTCTTTACTGCCGTACTGCAAGTTGGAATGATATCACTCCCCCTCCCTTGCCCCCCCCAGCAGACTAACAACAGAACAATGGGAAGGTAACCAGATAGCAGCTCCCTAATATAAGATAATAGCTGGATGGTAGATCTAAGAACAGCATTCAATAGGCAACCTGGCCGGACGTGGCACCGGCTGAGCATGCGCATGTGCGAACTGGTGCTTGCGTGAGAATGCACAGTTTGGTGGTCGCACGCATGCACGAAATGGCGCAGGCGCTTGCGCCCCCCCCCCCAGCTTTGTACCCTAGGCACATGCTTACTCTGCCTACCCCTAGTTCCGGCCTTGCCCACTGAGACACATTCATTTACATTGAACAGGGGAAACAACAGCCTGTCAGAAAGCAGTTCCATCCTAAAGTGCTGGCTCTTTCTGAAAGCACATGACCAGGCAAAATGACCTGAGACGGCTGCCTACACACCAATATTACAACAAAAAAAAATTAAATTTGCTGGTTGAGGAATTAAATTTTATATTGTACAATGAATTATTTGCAGTGTTAACAGTGTAATTTAGAAATAAAAACTACACCATAAAAATCATGACAAAATCCTTTTAAAGTGTAGTCAACACAATGGGGCCGATTCACCAAGGGTCGAATATCGAGGGTTAATTAACCCTCGATATTCGTCTGGGAATTAAAATCCTTCGACTTCGAATATCTAAGTCGAAGGATTTTAGCGCAAATAGTTTGATCGAACGATCGAAGGAATAATCCTTCGATCAAATGATTAAATCCTTCGAATCGAACGATTCAAAGGATTTTAATCCAACGATCGAAGGATGATCCTTCGACCAAAAAAACTTAGGAAAGACTATGGGGACCTTCCCCATATTCTAACATTGACTTCGGTAGCTTTTAGATGGCGAACTAGGGGGTCGAAGTTTTTTCTTAAAGAGACAGTACTTCGACTATCGAATAGTCGAATAGTCGAATAGTCGAACGATTTTTAGTTCGAATCCTTCGATTTGAAGTCGAAGTCGAAGGTCGAAGTAGCCCATTTGATGGTCGAAGTAGCCCAAAAACACTTCGAAATTCGAAGTTTTTTTACTTCGGATCCTTCACTCGAAGTTAGTGAATCGGCCCCTATGAGTTCTCTAGTTATTGACGCAAACAGTATTTTACCTTTGTACTCCTGTAACTACAGTACTGTGAAGTCAAAGCAGTAACATACTATATAACAACACTTGACCAAGTTAAACTAGTAGTCTTTTTGGATTATATTAAAATCAGCAGATCAGAAACAACATGATGTTATTTAAAGTGCTTACACGGCAATATGTGTCATTGCCCACAGCTACACCTAGCAATCAGCCATTTCATATTTTAGGTCCTGACACAAGAACTCATAATATTTGATATTTCCTTGTTCCGTGTCAGTAGCTGACTGCGGAAGTGAATAACAGTCCTATTTTAATCTGTAAGAAAATAGCTGGAGGTGACATAACCTTTCATGTAATACCACTGTGTATATATACAAATAATCGAGGCTCTTGACCCTGTCTATGAACATACAACTGTAAGTACAAACTTGACATTTGGAATCCTTATGCCCCTCATAGCGTTTACTGTTCTTATTTTCTGTTTCAATAATCCGTCGGAGGTAGGAAAAAAATGAAATAAAGGAAAGGAGCATGAATGATTAAATCTGTCAAGCTAAAATAATGTATTTAGAGAAATCCATAAATCTGTTATTTGTGGCATTTTAAAACGAAGCAGGGCACTCATTGGTGGTGTCAGCCAATGTTACAAGAAAAATGATGTAAATATTTTATTGCACATTAAACCATTGGCTGCTACACTGGTCAAACTAATACATGTTAAAATTATTTTTGATTATAATATGGATGACATTGACATTTCTAATAGGTTACATCGAGGTGATTGGCATATACAGAGTAGGCATGCCTGGAATTTTAAATGTTTTGGACTTCCACTTGCTTTGCCTCTTTTAATGACCTCTCTTGATTACTCTTCTGATACAATTATTTGTAAATTAGAGATATTGCAGATATTTTCCTTGGCAGCCAATCACTATTTTAGTAGATTTTTTTTACCATAAAATTAAACAGTATCAGATTTCACATTTTTACAAACGGTTTTTATCCTCTTCCTATGCATAATGACATATTGTTATTTTGCTATACTATTATTTTGCTTATTTATTTTTATAACGAGCTTCCATTCACATTTCATACTTTCAAAATAACTGTTTTGCCAATGTTTTTGAATGAAACCTTTGGGATTGTCTAGTTCTCTTTTGGGAAACCTTCACCGTTATTTGAAAATATATGCGGGCTGATTTACAAAGATAGGCACAAGTTCAATAGTAATTACCAACTATTCCATTTTCTAATTTCTAATTGTCCGAGGAGTCATATTTATATCCAGCTTTGCTAGTGGATATTGGTAGGTGCCGATTCCATTAGCACTGACTGCCCCTCCACAATGGAATTTTGCAGAGGGAAATCTATATGGATGTCCATGTCCCACCTGTTACATGGCAGCCACAAGTTGCAACTGCCAGCAAGACACTCATATTTGGGCATGGATCATTGCGCCCCATGCAAAAGGAGCAAATACTTGCACCTGACAGTGGTGTATGCAAAAGAGCAACGTAAAGATGATTTGAGGCAAACTACATAGGAGCAAATTCACTAAGATCCGAAGTTGTGCCAGCGACAGCTTTGCCACACTTCGCCAGGCGTAGTTTCGCCAGCGCTACGCAAATTCACTAAAATGCAAAGTTGCACTACCGTTACTTCATCAGGCAAAGCGAAGTTACGCTAGCGATGCCTAATTTGCATATGGCGTGAAGTTAAAATATAATGGACGTAAATGTTGCAGCAAATACATTACAATACACAAGCCCAGGAAACCTTTAAAAAATAAAATAAAGTTGTTCTATTGCCCTACACATGTGCCCACTGTATTGTTGAGTTGCTTTATGTTAGGAAATGTAGGGGGAAGGAGGGTACCCCCAAAAAAAAGCCTATCGCCCTTAAAAAAGTAAAAGACGCCAGCGTTTTTTAGGACTTAGAAGAAACTTCAACTTATATTGAAGCAAGCCCTATCTACTGGTCTGAGCTGGCAAAGGCAAGTCTGGCGCAAGAGGTAACGTTCAGTAAAATGCACAAGTCAGTGAATTAGTGTAGTTACGTCCCTTCGCCATAGCGCAACTTCGCCTGGCGTAAGGGTGTGAAGTAGCGCTAGAGTAGCTCCACTAAGCGAGCAAATTTACGCCAGCACCCGTTAGTAAACCGGCGAAGTAACGAAATGACGTCACGCTGGCGAATTTGCGCTAGCGTTAGCCGCTTCGCGCTTTAGTCAATTTTCCCCATCGTGGATATCACAATGTTTTAGCCCTTTTTTCTCCATTAGCTATAAAGAAGGAAAGTCACATTAATCTTCTATTTAATGCCTTCAGTAGTTGGAGAAAACAAAGGTCAGACATTCCCGACAGATCAGTATCTAGTGTAAAACGCCTTCCCCAAATATCTAGGGAATATTATTCCCTCCCTTCAATAGATCTGAGATGCATACTATAACTTTCACCGAGCAGCCATCATATATCCATCAAAATGGTAATCAATCAGTGTCAGTCCCTATTCCATTTTTAGCATTAATGAAAATAATCATAAATCTTCTAGCTAGAGTAACAAGCAGCTATGTTAAGTAGATGTCTTTCAAGCAGCCCAATAGAGTGTTCCATTAGTTAAAATGAGGCAGTTTAGTGTTCAGACTTGCAGTCCAAAAATACTGTCTATAACTATCAATAACTAAATATGTTTTAATATAAAGACATATTAAAAATAACAATCAAGTCCAAGGGGGTTATTTATCTCAGAATTTTCCGCTACAAACTACGATCAAATGCGCTCAGATTTTTTATGCTTATTTATGATTAAATTTTCCTGAATATGTACTTTGCAGGGAAAAAATAGCAACCAATCAGCAGGTCACATTTACTGGTCACCTGTTTAAAAGAAAACATCTCATTGGTTGCTATGGGTTACTGCTCCTAGGCAAACTTAATGACTTTTATTACAAATAGGGGTTTGTGATGTGATATTACCACTCTGTAATTAGAACAACTTTAAAGGCAATAGAAAGTCAATTAATATATTATTAATATATAACAAGTAATAATACTTTTAAACATGCTCAGAGTGCTTTTCTAAGCAACCTGGTAATTTGCTTAAATGTTCTCTTTTGATTGGGTGGGGCATAGAGTGAAACTGTTGTTTGCCATCATAGCTACTTAAACTTTTTCATATATACAGTAACTTATAATTATGTGTGAATGTATAGAACTTGGTCTCTTTTTGGGGAGCTAAGCCTTCTTAAATATTAATTATTCTTCGCTTATGCTTTATATCCCATTTAAAAAATAAGCCCCTAAATTACAAAATACATTAAAGTCAATAGCTGCACATATTCCACTTAACAGTGATAAGCATTGTATATACACAGGTATAGTGTACAAATAATTGGCCAAAAAGCTTATATACACAAAGCAGGTAATAACTTGTGACTAAAGACCCACAGCCAACCAATAGGCATTACACTTCCAGTTACATGTACCTCTGAGCACACTGCATTACAAATCATTGTCTTGCTCTGGAAAAATCTGATTTCTGTTCATTCATAAATCTCAAATACATTCTCTGAATTTTCCTGCTAAAAAATGTTCAACATGAAGTTTCACATCATTAATCAAGCTAAAGCTAAAGACATAACAATGATATTGATTGGAGTTTTCCACCACTTTTATGGCATGCTCAAAGGACAAGACCTTTGTGAACTTTATCCAAATACTAACATTGTTTATTTTATCCTATAGAGCGCCAACAACATAATGTAGAGTGAGATTTTTCAACAAGAAGATACTTGCCTGAATCCCTGTGGTTTTTACTTTACGTTTAACTTCTCCTTACATCAAACTGGGCTGTTGTGTAACAAACTATTTCTAATTAGATTTCAGAGTGGGATTCATAGAACTTTATGCTTTGTTGTAGATGACCCTTTTATAACTAACAACTCTATTTTCAACTACTCAGTACTGTACTCATGGGACTAACCATTTGATATTAAATTCATTGATCATCAATGAAGTACATAACAATTCTGTTGCCATTTTCGTCCAGGGTTTATATTTTGCTTCCTGCCCATGACTCCATTTAACAGAAGAAGGTGTTATAGAAACCAGTATTTTTTTTTTAATAAATACATTCAATCCATCTTGTTTATTAAATGGAGCGCAGTCCATGGGATTTTTTTATTTTAAAGGGATACTGTGTTGGGAAAAATGTTTTATTTCAAAATGAATCAGTTAATAGTGCTGCAGAATTCTGCACTGGAATCCATTTCTCAAAAGAGCAAACAGATTTTTTTATATTCAATTTTGAAATCTGACATGGGGCTAGACATTTTGTCAATTTCCCAGCTGCCCCAAGTCACATGACTTGTGCTCTGATAAACTTCAATCACTCTTTACTGCTGTACTGCAAGTTGGAGTGATATCACCCCCCCTCCCTTTTCCCCACCAGCAGCCAAACAAAAGAACAATGGGAAGGTAACCAGATAACAGCTCCCTAACACAAGATAACAGTTGCCTGGTAGATCTAGTAAAAACCCATGTCCCACTGAGACACATTCAGTTACATTGAGAAGGAAAAACAGCAGCCTGCCAGAAAGCATTTCTCTCCTAAAGTGCAGGCACAAGTCACATGACTGGGAGCAGCTGGGAAATTGACAAAATGTCTAGCCCCATGTCAGATTTCAAAATTGAATATTAAAGGCAATCTGACGTCATTTTAAATTTTTTTTTTTTTTTGCATTTTTATAAAAAACACACATCCATAAACACTGTCTGGCAAATAAAATGTTAATCCACAAATCCATGCATAAGTTATTTTAGTTTGTATTTTGTCATGGGGGCTTCCATTTTTGCTCATTACACATTCATCCTGTGCTGCTCTAACAGCAGGCACAGCATTACCTGTGTGCTTGGAGGCAGCCACTCTGTAATGAAAAGCCAAGTCGCACTACGACATGAGAATCTAGCTGTACACTCCCCCTCCCCTCCAGTGCCGGGCCTACTCAGCCGGGCGCCCTAGGCAACTCGGCCAACTACTTCGCCCCCCACCACTCGCGCATGCGCAGAAGTGTGCGAGCGGAAAGGACACGCGAGTGTGCATGCGCAGAAACCGGGCGAGTACGCATGCGCAGAAAATGCACGAGTGCGCATGTGTAAACTTCGTAGAAGCGCGGCCACAGCTTATGAAGATAGCGGTCCGAGCTAGGGGAAGGCGTCAGAAGAGGTAAGTGCCTGGCGCCCCTGTGCCTTTGCGCCCTAGGCAAGTGCCTCTTCTGCCTACCCCTAGTTCCGGCCCTGCTCCCCTCTCTGCCCATGCGTGTGGTTTGGAGGAGAGCGGTCACATGGTTTGCAGGGAAACAATTACTTTCACTTTCCTACGTCCTGCTCTACAGCTGCACTAGCAGCCCCTCCTCCCACAGACACTATCAAAGCTCCTGCTGTTCTGTAAGTTTGATATCTGCATTCCTTTGGAGGGGGGAACTTTCTCTCCTTGCTGCCTTCCTAGTTTGTTTTACTGGTTACTAGATGAGGTAAAGGAACTGTGAGTTCCCTCTGCTATCCACCTCACACACACCTTGCTCCTTTCCTGCCTGCAATACTTCTTTTTACATTAACTACTTCCTTTTCTAACTGCCTCCTTTTCATGAGCTATTTTAACCCTTCCTAGACTTCCTCTTAAATTTTCCTGGTTTTCAAGTATGTCCTCCTTATTTTATCCTTTTTTTCTATTCCCTGTCATCAGTCCTGGGAGTGTACTCCTGTGTTTCTGCCATTCATGTTTGTGTAAACAAATATAATAAACTATCTATATAAAATATGTTTTCCAGTGTCCAAAATGAATTGTGTGTGTGTGTCTGTATGTATATATATATCAGGATATATATATATATATATATATATCCTGACGACGGTTCTGAGAGAACCGAAACGCGTTGATGTGGGGTAGATTGTAATACTCCAATAAAAGCCTTTTTCACAATACCCGTGAGTGCTCTTAACTATATCTTTATGCTATTTCTTGAACAAGCACCAGGGACTTGATTGATCGTTGGTGAGTGCCGGTTCAACAAACTGACTATCTATATATATATATATATATATATATATATATATATATATATATATATATATATATATATATATATATATATATATATATATATTTATTTATTTATTTTTTTAAACGTAAGTGGGGGCAGTGATCACAGGACTATCTTATTTCAGTCCTTCTGAAGTGGTGTCAGTGAGAGCTTATCTTGATACCTGCCTATTGTTCAATTGACAGGCTCAGCAGACAAGGCTCTATTTACATTACAGCAGCTTGTAGGAGGGAGGGGTAATGACATCACTCCAACTTGCAGTGCAGCAGTAAAGTGTGACTGAAGTTTATCAGAGCACTAGGGATGTAGCGAACTGCCGATTTGGTTCGCGAACAGTTCGCGAACTTCGAACACCCGCTAAAATCGTTCGAATCGAACGATCGAAGGATTTTAATCGTTCGATCGAACGATTTTCATTCGAATCGAACGATCGAAGCATTCGATCGAATGCTTTTCATTCATTCGAATGCTTACAATCGTTCGAATGAATGGAAATCGTTCGATTTTTAGCGGTCGAAGGAATTCGAATGGTCGAATGGTCGAACGATTTGTATTCGAATCGAACGCGAACTCAAAATGCGAACGTCGCGCGACGTTCGCGAACATTCGGCGGACGCGAACGATCGAAGTTCGCGCGAACAAGTTCGCCGGCGAACAGTTCGCTACATCCCTACAGAGCACAAGTCACATGGCCTGAGGGCAGCTGGGAAATGTCAAAATGTCTAGCCCCATAGCAAATTTTAAAATTAGATATAAAAAAATCCATTTCTTGTTTTGAAAAACAGATTTCAATGCAGGATTCTGCTGTAGTAGCACTATTAACTGATACATTTTGTAAAAAACATGTTTTTCCACGACAGTATCCCTTTAAAAAAAAATATTTGCTCTTTTGAGAAATGGATTTCAGTGCAGAATTGTGCTGGAGTAGCACTATTAACTGATGCGTTTTGAAAAAAACATGTTTTCCGATGACAGGATCCCTTTAAGAATCAAGGCTGCTTGGCCCTTTATTTTAGTTCACCAATTCCTGAAAGACAACATATTGTAAGAACAACAGCAAGTGTGTTTTCTTCTGGGTTTAATAAATAAGAGGGTATAAAGTTGGGGCTTGTAGGTAGAGATATAGGGTATTATGAATGACCTTGTGCCAAGACATTTTTCCAATTTTCTTAATGATGAAGCAGTTATGAAGGTATCGCTTTGACATGCGATTTGAAATAATCTGTTAGAAGGCCTGAGAATTTATTGAAGATGTGTCACTACTCATCTAAATAGTTGCGATGTACCATTGTGATTGGATTATTGAAGTAGTTTATATGCCGGTGACTTCCCGTACCAGTCCAGTTGCTTTAGATTGTCTTCTAATTGATACTTTTATGTACTTTTCTAAAATTGGATAAACGGAGGCACATATAAAAAGTGTATTTACGCATATATCTCTTCAAAATTTTGAAAATACAATGTAATGCAGAGAAGGCAGATGAAGGACAGCCACAGAGAATCACTTTCAGGTCCACAAAAGATGGAGACATCTTTGGGCTTGTAATATTTAATTTTTAAACATTTAGTGGGTTATTTGTCAAATTTTTAAAATAAAAAAGTCTGACCAAACTAGAATCCATGATTTGATTTATTTATTATTAAAAAAAAGGTATTTAACCAGATAGGGGGAAAACGTAATAAAATAGAACGAAAATCTGAATCGTATGATTTTTTGGTGCTTTTTTCCTGAAAAATCAAATTTTTCTGATTTTAGTTTGAAATAGTCTGATTTTTTGGGCTAATTCCAGCACAGACCAGACAAACTTCCAAATAGGATATGGACCTCACCCATTGACTTACAACAACCTCGGCAGGTCTGAGATGGCTAATCTTTTCGCCAGACTTTTTTCATCCTCTGGGTATAATCAATTTAGAAAAATTCAAGTTTTTTCCCACAAAAAAATTGGATTTTATAGTAACAAAAAAAACCTTGAATTTTTCAAGTTTTTAGCATTCGGACTTTAATAATTAACACCTTTATGATCAACATGGAAATGCAAGGTTCTTGGTGGTTCACTGTGCTGTTTAATAAGCAACATTTAGAAATGTCCTGAATAGACCCACCTAAGCCTAGTTATGAGGAAAGGAGGGGGGGGGGCAAGGGCCATATAATTACCTTGAGATATAGTGTAGAGGTATTGGATTCCTGGGCATCTTTTAACATGATTAATTTACCCTTTCTTATTTTGCAGACTTGCAGAAGTCCATTTCAGGATGCTCCCTACTTTGTGTAGCATACCTCTGCAGAGCTGTAAGACTATGAACACCCAAGGGTACCAATTCATGTCACATATGCAGATCTGCCCCAATACCTTAATAGGTACCATTCAGATGTTCAAGATACACTTTGACTTTAAAGGAATGGTTTAGTGCAAACATAATATAGTCAATATTTCAATATAGTTTAATAAATATGTTGCTAAATAGAATGAGAGAGTAGATAAAATATACGTTTTAAAATATGCTATTACTTAATTGCAGACACCAGCTTCTACATATACATATCCTACAGAGAATCAGCGTATTGAAGTGATATTTATACTTTCAGCATTGGACTAAATTGTCTGGTCCCACGGAGGCTGCCACTTAGAAGGCCTACCACCCCAGCCATGTAGGGTCTCACACCGGTGCAAACCTTCTGCCGCACCTCCTTCCCCACTGAGTACCTCCAAGCCATGCCATTGTACTTCTTGTTTGCCACTGCCTGTCTGCACCTGCAATTTCTAATATCGCTGCAGGGCAAGCAGTGGGTCTGCGGTGGCATTGCCTATTGCTCAGTCTGATGCTGTGTACTTTCCTACCTATGTTTCTGCTCTACTGCACTTTCAAGTTATCATGTTGTCATGTAACTCTAACATTTCCTTGTTATTTCAATAGGAATGCCTAGACTTTTTGGGTAGTCGATGTATCATGGAAACCTTACTAGGGATCCCTAAAATAGATTTTCTTCATCTCTGCCTGGTTTTCATTTTTTACTCATTTGCAATTTCAGATATTCAGAAAGTGCTATTGTTTCAAGTAGCTGTACAAGTCCAATTTCCTAGACACATATTATTCGAGTACACAAGGGTTGATTCATTTACTTAAATCCTTGCTATGCAACAGCGCAGTTTTATGAATAGTTACAGTTAAATTAGTTTAACTCATCACCGTTGATGTTTGTCTGTATTGCATTACATTACAAGCTGGGGTCACACTCTTGTCTTACTCTCAGGGTGTTCTGATTTACTACATTTTTCAATATGAGAACATGATTTGTTGGATTTTAACTGAATAAGTATCAATTTTTTTTTTCTTGCAAGGACAAGACAATTATCAACATGAAGGAAATGTCCTAAATAGATCTGCCTAAAGCTAGCATGGTGAGATACAGGTCAGACAAATGTTAATGTTATAATAATGATGTAGACAATTTAGGGACTGTAAAAATGTTTTTTTAGATTAAATTCCAGAAATTAAAACCCAGAGAAATCATTTGTCATCATATTACATTTACAACTTTTGGCTTCATCTTTTAACTTTCCCAAGACATTGCTGAAATACAATCCAGTGATATATATAATTATATAGTATAAAACAATCTGGGTGTTCTCCACTGAATTTTAATCACAGATCAATGTAGTGCACAATTGGTCAATGTTTGGGCTTGAATTCTCAGCCCTTTTTTATACTTGTTGATTTATACAAGTAATATAGAATAGCATTTAAATGACTTCATCTTCTTCTCACTTTTTCCTCTCATGTCCGTTTAAAAAAATTCAATCCGGGACTGAGGTAAAGATAATTGTTATACCTTGTGCATAGATAAGTAAAGTATTAAGTTTTGAGGCAATTAAATAATATCGCTCTAGTACAAGACAAATAAAAAAAATTCTGTTTGATTTTGCAGTTACTTTATTTATGAAATTACCACGTTTACAACTTAAAGGGGTTGTTCACCTTCCAAAGTTTTTTTCAGTTTAGTTGTTTTCAGATTGTTCACCATAAACAAAGACTTTTTTCAATTGCTTTCCATTTTTTACCATTTTCCCAAAATTTAATGGAGAACTGTCATGAAATCAAGGGGCACATTTACTTAGGGTCGAATATCGAGGGTTAATTAACCCTCGATATTCGACTGTCGAAGTTAAATCCTTCGACTTCAAATATCGAAGTCGAAGGATTTAGCGATATTCGTTCGTTCGAACGATCGAAGGAATAATCATTTGAACGATTAAATCGGATGGATTTTAATACATCGATCGAACAATTTTCCTTCGATCACAAATTGGCTAGAAAGTCTACGGGGACCTTCCCCATAGGCTAACATTGAGATTCGGTAGGTTTTAGGTGGCGAAGTAGGAGGTCGAAGTTTTTTTTAAAGAGACAGTACTTCGACTATCGAATGGTCGAATAGTCGAACGATTTTTAGTTCAAATCGTTCGATTCGAAGTCGAAGTTGTAGAGGAAGGTCGAAGTAGCCAATTCGATGGTCGAAGTAGCCAAAAAAATGGTTCGAAATTCAAAGTATTTTTTATTCTATTCCTTCACTCGAGCTAATTAAATGTGCCCCTTAGTGTTCGTAGAAACACAGATTAAGGATGTGAAGTTAAAAGCAGAGCTGACCCTTGTGTAATGCAGCGTCTCTCTGTCTGTCGCTGCTCTCATGGGAATCTGGCAACTTCAATCCGGAATTTACTGCACTTTCAGAATAACCCGCAATTTGGCGCTGACCAAGACATCCATGGAGTCGCTGCTGTATTAGTTAAACGGCTTTTATTTAAACACACTGGGTGACAGTGGCAGTGGGTGAGTAGTTGAACTAACGCGTTTCATCCCTACAATACCGGCACTTCCTCAGAGTCAAATGTGGATCACGTGCTGTCTACTTAAAATACGATCTCTAATGTGTATACACATAGTTCAACTACTCACCCACTGCCACTGTCACCCAGTGTGTTTAAATAAAAGCCATTTTACACAGGAATCATATTATGTTATAGACATGTATATATATATATATATATATATATAACAGTTGTGTTCATACATACTCCAGCAGCTTGTCTGAGGTTTGATCAGGTGAACAATACAGTCATATACAGTCTGGATCTGAGGTGTGAACAGTACAGGTTTTTACAGGCATGAACAATACTCGGGGGCGATCATAGACATGAACAATATGGGGGAGATTAGAGGTGTGAACAATGCATGGTCGTCCCCCCACCCCCTGACAAGGAGCAGCTCTGCTGAAATAATCCTCTACAATCAGTTTTAAAAGTTGTTTTCTGTGTCAACCAGGCCCAAATGCAACTCTTCAATAATGCTTCGCTGTCTGCAAACAGAGATGTGTAACTAGAGGATGAGGGAGAGGAAATATGACTCAGGGAACATGGGCAGGCCTAAGCAAATGTTACTGAACTGAATGGACACTCCTACTTTCAGATTCTGAAAATGCTTGATCTGAAGAGAAATGTGATAAGTAAGTGTGTCAATAACACAAATGTGATGCAGTTCGGTATAGATTTTATTGTACTAATTCATGGTATATATCTGTGACAAAAATGTTATGGTTTATAGTTCAGGACATTTCAGTCTCTGGGGTTTCCATCTGGCAGCTCAGTGATCTAAGAACATTCCAAACTGTTACAATTTGCTACATAGAATTGATACATTTAGTTGATAAATTTCTCATCTGTGGAATATCAGCAACTATTGTATCAATTCTAACAGATGCCTTTAATGAAACTCAGGGATTCTGTTCAGCAGGGCAAGATAACAAATGTATCAACTAAATGTATCAATTTAGAACAGTTAAAGAGTTGGCAACCCCCCTTCTCAGACAGTGTCGGACTGGGACACCAGGGGCCCACCAAAAATCCTTAGACCAGGGGCCCACTCTCAGTACTATTTTCTTCTATTATTCCACCTATTTAGCCACTTTGTTCTCATAGAAATAGGGAATGGCTATGAAATAGGCCAAAAGTTTAGCAACCTGATGGCCCACTGACACCTGGGCCCATCGGGAGTTTTCCTGGTATCCCGGTGGGCAAGTCCGACACTGCTCTCAGAGCTTCTTTAGAAGGTGAAAAATGAAAATCTACTCTTCAATATTAGAAAAACGGTCATAAATAGAAAATAGAAAGTAATTGGAAAAAATCTTAATTTCTGGTGAACAATCTGAAACCAAATGAACTGAAAAAAAGGTGAACAGCCCCTTTAAGAATTTAATAACTTGAACTGTACTATTAAATTGTGACAAAGTATGAGAAAATACAAAACCCCTCATTAAAGGGGGAACAATTTAATAGAAGCTTCATAATACTAAAATAAGGAACTTTCTAATACAATCAATTAAATATTCTGCATGGTTTCTGAAATAATCAAGTTTACGTTCATTATCTTTCTCTCAGCATCTGTTTCTCTTCATTCTCTCTTCATGCAGGAGTTGGCTGTCATTGACAGTTAGATCCAATATTTCTTATAGGGGGCTCCCTTTTCTAGCAGATGAATTAG
Source organism: Xenopus laevis (assembly GCF_017654675.1). NCBI lineage: Eukaryota > Metazoa > Chordata > Amphibia > Anura > Pipidae > Xenopus > Xenopus laevis. Next base: position 52,280,975 of record NC_054378.1, read on the forward strand.
AGCTCACTCAAATTACTGATTCCAGTACAAAAAATATATAAAAAAATCACTGCCTTTTGCACAAATCCTGCATGTAGAGAGACATGATGTCTGGTGATTTTAATAGAGTGAGCTACAATACATCTTCTAGGCAAAAGGTAATAGAAAAAAAAGTAGTAGAAACAAATGAGTAAACCGATATGACAAGATTTCTGATCAATGAAGTCCAGCTGTATGTTGAAGTCTAGAAAAACAGGACCTTCGCGGCTTGTGTATTTCCAGCAGAGATGTTATGAATGCTTAAGAAACAGCTCTCTGCATTGAAATGTAAAACACTTCAATAAAATGCGATTTGTGAATCCCTTTCTTCTTTTTTTTTGTCTATAATATACTGCCTCTTGCGAATTAATTATTATAAATAATGTAAAGTCAGATCCTAACCATCACTGGCAGAAATGTAGCTTTTGTTTCAATGCAAGGATGCAAAAAATATGCACATTGCACCAGCCTCCCCATCCGTAATTAAGATAAATGCATCAATTATTAAACATGCAAACATGTCAAGCAAGCATAACTAATTATTTGAGCATGTTAACAGTTGTTTAATGTTAACAAGCAGTGAATTATTAAAGACCCAGGTGTCACATTTTGGACTACATCAAACAGTGTGCTGTAAAAAAGCTACTGAGTTGTGCAGAGACCTTTTAGTCAAATAAGCAATAAAGTTATCCAGTTCTCCTATAATTCTAAAAAAATCCTTTTCAAATTATTATGTTGAATCCTTTGTGTGTTTTTTTTTTTTTTTACTTTAAAAAAAAAAATCAGTGTTGGTTATTGCTTCTAACCATCTACTATTAAACTCACTCATCCCATTACAGCTACATAGTGTTTATCTGTAAAAATAAATAAATAACAAACTGCCTTGGAGCCAGTTTCTTGACACCTATAAAAAGTAATCTAGAGTGCTTTCTTACTCTCGGTATTTAGGAGTGCTGATCACAAATGTCCTCTATCAGAAGCACAGAATATTTGAAATGTAATCCTTGCTCCTCCATCGTTTAACCACTATCGGGGGAATGTAATAAAAATCGCTAACGGAAAAACTATTCGCAATGCGAAAAGTTATGCCTTTGCGCAAACAAATTTTGCTTTGTGCGAATTTAATATAGCTTTTGCAAGCCCGGAAACTGATTAGCGACCACTTCCGACAGTGAAAGACCGTTTGCGAATTTTATAGTTTGCGCCAATGCGCAGTCAATGTAATAATACTTCTTACTGAAAAAGTCGTTATGTTTGCTTCAAAAGATTACGACACCTTCAAGCACTTCTTATGAGTGCGCAATTAAAATTCGCAATGCGCAATTAAAATTCGCAATGCAATAACAGTTTAAGGAACAATATTACATTGTGAGATGTGGATTTGTAGTCTTATTGGTGCGAATTGTTTTGCTCTTTGCGACTTTTATTACATTCCCCTGTATATGTTTTGATAATTCCATACATAATTCTGCTAAAATGTGAATTGCTGTTGGTAAAACCCATGTGTCACTTCAGTCTTCCAAAATTACTCTTGAGGAAACTGAGCATGCTCAAGCCCAAACCCTGGAGATTTAAGCTGAAAGAAGGAAGTCTGATTCAGAAGCCCATGTGTACAAAATAGAAGGAAATAAATGCAGTGTTTCTTTTGACAGAGGACTCAGAGCAGCATGAGGGTTTACTGGTGTATTTTTATAGACCTTTCTGATAAAGCTTACTTAATTTCAGCTTTTCCTTCTCCTTTAACATGTATTTATAAATAGGGATGCACCGAATCCAGGATTCGGTTCGGGATTCGGCCAGGATTCGGCCATTTTCAGCAGGATTCAGATTCGGCCGAATCCTTCTGTCTGGCCAAACTGAATCAGAATCCTAATTTACATATGCAAATTAGGGGTGGGGAGGGAAAACACGTGACTTTTTGTCACAAATCAAGGAAATAAAAATAGTTTTCTCCTTCCCACCCCTAATTTGCATATGCAAATTCGGTTCGGTATTCGGCCGAATCTTTAGCGAAGGATTCGGGGTTCGGTACATCCCTTTTTATAAAGTACCATACATATTCAATGTACACATTGAACATACAGATTACATACAAAAAAGAACAACCAATATAAGAGATCAATAGGGCCCTGCCCAAAAGAGCTTACAATCTAAAAGATGCACATTTATACAGATAGTGGCATCCTTATTTTTAGCGCGAACACCAGTTTCACTTGCAAAAAAATAAAACATGCCCGAGTGAGTAAAGTTTTATTGCTGGATCTTATTTTATGCAGCCTGTGATGTGTCACAGTTGTCCGGTAATATCAAAAAATAAGTGCTACATTTGTGGGTTATTTTATTTCCTTTTGACTTTT